>NC_138056.1:23332325-23654263 GCF_964194185.1 Rhinolophus hipposideros
ACAACAACAAAAAGAAAAAAGTATGTATCAAAACAATAAAGAATGATTTAAAAAAAAAAAAAAGTTTAGGTGACCTGAACTTTTCACCAACAATTCATGGCTCTTGCATCACGACAATACACCAGCTCACATGGCACTGTCTATGGGGGAGTTTTTAGCCAGTAAACAAATAACAGTATTGGAACACCCTCCCTACTCACCTGATCTGGCCTCCAATGACTTCTTTCTTTACCCAAAGTTAAGGGAAATATTGAAAAGAAGACATTTTGATGACATTCAGGACATCACAGGTAATATGATGACAGCTCTGATGGCCATTCCAGAAAAAGAGTTCCAAAATTGCTTTGAAGAGTGGGCTAGGTGTGGGTGAATAGCTTCCTAAGGAAAGTACGTCAAAGGTGACCGTAGTGATATTCAGCAATGAAGTATGTAGCACTTTTTCTAGGACGAGTTCTTGAACTTAATTGTCTGGCCTCGTGCGTGTGTGTGTGTGTGTGTGTGTGTGTGTGTGTGTGTGTGTGTACAACTATATATATTATATATATATAAATATATATATATATATATATATATATATATATATATATATTATACATGTAACCACTTTGTAGATGAGGAAAATGAAGGTCAGAGAGGGTCATTCATTTGTCTCTGAGCTCCGTAGCAAGAAAATAGAAGAGCGGGGACATGAATTGAGGTCTGTCTTATTGCAAAGGCTTTGTTCTCAACTGCTCTGCTTTAGTATCTTCCAACCATGGGCCTCCCTCAGGGCCTGGAGGAGGCATTTTGCACAGGTCGGTCCTTTTCTTCACAAGAATAGAGCCAGGCAGTAGCTGAGGCTGGATATTCAAAGATAAATGAGACATAGTACCTGCTTTTAAAGAGTTCATGAGAGAGAAAGAGAGAAAACAACTCATTTGCTCAATGTGATAAGGGCAATGGAAGCCCCTGAAACTAAGGGAGATTGGTGGACAGCTCTGCTTCAGGGGGTGAGGAAGGCTTCAGAACAGGAAATGTGAGGAATGAATACTCCTGTGTGGTTAAAACATTAGATATGAAGGAGAGGAAAGTAAGTGGTTTGCTAGAAAAGTAGACCAGAGACAGATTGGGAAGGGACCTGGACATTTGTTGAGTACCTGCTATGGAGGGCTTGGAAGACCCATTTTAAGGAGTTCGGGTTTTATTTTGTGGCCAACAGAGAGTCACCAAAAATTTACAGTGGGGTAAAGACAATCTATTCAATAAATGGTGCTGGGAAACCTGGACAGACACATGTGAAAAAATGAAGCTGGACCACCTCCTTACACCATATACAAGAATAAATTCAAAATGGATTAAAGACTTAAATGTAAGATCTGAAACCATAAAATTCCTAGAAGAAAATATGGGAAGAAAGTTTACAGACATTACCCGGAGTAAGAGTTTTACTGATATATCCCCTCGGGCAAGGGAAGTAAGAGAAAAATTAAACATGTGGGATTGCATCAAACTAAAAAGTTTTTTCTCGGCAAAGGAAACCATCAATAAAACAAAAAGGGATTCTACTGAATGGGAGAAGATATTTGTCCATGATATATCTGATAAGGGGTTAATATCCCAAATTTATAATAAACTCACTCAACTCAACTCCACAAAAAGCAAACAACCCAATTAAAAAATGGGCAGAGGACATAAAGAGACATTTTTCTAAAAAGGACATACAAATGGCAAACAGACATATGAAAAAATAATTTTTAAAAGGAGTAGATGTAAGGTCAGAATCCATGTGTTATTACAATGACTCTAATTACACTGTGGATAGTACATTTTAATGGCAAAATGACTGAGGTTGAGTCATTTAAGAAGCACCTACAAAGTCTAAGAGGAAATAATGATGAAAGAGAGAAAAGGAAATAGCTTTGTGGGTGGCTATAGAAGGGAACTGAGAGGACCAAGTAGATCTGAAGGAAACAAAGAAAGGAGGTTGAGGGATAGCAGCTCCGGAGTCAGGCATAACAGCGTCTGGATCCCGGCTCTCTGAATTGTAGTTAAGCCTCTGGGTCACCCCTTGATGATTCCTGGACTCTCATTTCCAGAAGATTCTATGCGTCTTCTAATCTCATATGATCTCTCTCTTACCTGTGCTCTGTTCCCCATCAACCACGATCGCCTTAGTCTCAACCACTCCTCCTGATACTCCCTTCACCTCTTGCTCTAAATAAAGCCAGCTCTCCCCTTTCTGCCCCCTCCCAAGTACCACAAGGCCTAGAGCAGAAGTGAGGAGGCCACGGAACCGATAGGTCAAATTAGAGGAGGGGAAGACAATGAGCCAGGTAAAGATCCCCAATGAAGGGCAGGGGTCATCTGGGGACCTAGAGGGGACTGCAGTGAGGAGGGAGGGGGCCGCTTCAAAGGATCTGGGATTTTGAAAGGATAGAAGAAATGCTTTGGACATAGCAGTGAAACCCAAGGAGGAGGGAAGCCCTGCCAATCTTATGGTATTTCTCCAATCAGTTTGCTGATTCTCAGTGTGTACTACTGCACCCTGGATCAAATACCTCATACACAACCTCATCCTCAGCTGCCAGCTTCACTCCATCATGCCCCGAGAAAGCAGAAACAATCACAGAAAATATCCTTACGTTTCATTACCAAACGTACCACTTAACTGGCACCCACACGCCACGCTCTGCTTCCCTCCCAGTGCAAAAGTATGAGCCGTCCCCACTCCTCGCTGAGTCTGACCTTCATCCACTGAAGGACTTTACTCTTACCGTTCTCATCTCTCTCTTCTGCATCATCAACTTCTCCCTTTCTATTACAGTAACCCATCCATAGTGTCTCCCATGTGCCCCTCCAGTGACTGTTGACAGATTAACCTCCCTAAATAATGGGTCGTTTCAATGACACTTCTCCCCTGCTCAGCAATCTCCAGCAGCCCCCCATAGCCAGTCACATCATGTACAATCAATCTCTTTCCCCAGCCACCCAAGGCCTGACTCTCCCAAGCAATACACCTCTAATCCTATCACCTCCTCCTTGTGTTTCTGTACTCCAGGCAATTTGAATTCCTTGTTTTTCAAGCGCATCTGGTACTTTTCATTTGCATTCTTTTCCTCACGCTCCTCCCTCTTTCTGGAATATACACCTTTCCTCTCCCCCTGCTGAAATCTTAGCATGTAATACAGTTAAGAACACACATCTCAAGTCAGGCAGATCCAATTTCATATCTTGGTGACCTAAGTACTAGTTCTGTGCTACAGAGCAAGTTAGTTAACTTTTCTGAGCTTCGGTTTTCTCATCTGTAATTTGGAGCTGAATCAAGCTGCCCCAATGAGAGGAGAAAGTGAGAAAAATCTATGTAATGCGATGAGCACAGTAGCTGCCTCTGGGGACCGTATTCAAAGGAGCAGCTATTGTTTTTAATATCCTTTCTCTCTTCACTGTTTTTGGATGCCCATTCTGTCAACCCCTGTATCACACAGCCTCCTGGTAACATTTTCCTGCAGTCCTGTCCTTTGTGTCGACATTAACTTCCTCTTTGCTCCTTGAAGCCAAGGACTGGGTCTTACCCACTTCTGTATGTCCTCCAACACCAAGCACAGTTCATGTAGGACCTTATAATTGCTTACTGAATCAAATGATCTTTCATTCCCCAGCAGACACATATGATCTCAGCGCTGGTGATTTTTCTAGCTATTCACTAGACTATACTGAAAAGGAAAAATGGGTAGGACTTGGGGCAAAGCAATATCATTACCATCATTCTAATATCCAAAACATATCACAAAGCCTATTGCTTCAAACAACACAGGAAACAGCTGATTGATTTGAGAACCTTCCAGAACAAAAATATGTTTAGCTCTCAGTCCATTAACAAGAGTTTGGGGAATCACTCTGACGTGCAGGAAACATTGAATAGTGTTAAAAATAATGAATGGAAAGGCTCTGCCCTTACGGTCAGCTTGCAGAAGGACAACATGATGTAGGGTCAAGGCCATCCTTTGAGAGTCAATGGTGCTTAGAATCTTGGCAGCTGCAGTCCCCAGCAGAGGCTTCCCGTTGTACAAGGTGTAGTAAGTCAGCTCCGCTGGGTCCTTGGGTCCCGGCACCCGCTGCATCTTCACCATCTTTTGGAAAAAAAGAGGCCATGTTTATAGGACAGCTTGCAAAGACTTTGCAATCACCCATGCGATCCACAGTTCTCTCCCGAGTGCTGAAGCCTTCCGTGACCAAGCGGACTCACAGGGTATATTTTAGACATCCACTTTAATGTACCTCTGTATCACCACAACCTCAAGAAGCCCTGCCATCACCGGAGGGAGAGACAGGGAGGAGAAAAAGGTTCTGAAAATATGGACCTCTGGAAAGCACAGTGTGACACTGGAGAAGAAAACGCTGAAATAGTGATGTCTTCCAGCCTCCAGAGAACTCTGGCCTCATTTGAAAATAGGCCTCCACATTAATTCAGGGCATGTTAGGTTATTCTCAAACAAGATTTCTAATTTCAAATTCCTGCAATTGCTGGAGAGGAAAAAAAAATGAACTTATATGTTTGTAATTCAAAAGATTCTGTTAACAGCCACACCTAGAGATTCAAAGTTCATTTTCTAAAATAACCTTTGTTGCTTTTCCAATCTGTACAAGTTACACATATTCATTACAGAAAATTTGAAAATGCAAAAAAGCATCAAAAACCCAAAACGCTTTGTTTATAATAGCTAAAAATTGGAAAAAGCCCAGGTGTTCCTCAACAGAACCATGCATAAACTGTAGTATAATTATACAAAGGAATATTATTCAGCAATAAAAAGGAATAAACTGCTGAATCAGCATGGAGGAATCTCAAAAACACTATATTGAAGCAAAAAAGCTTTATACAAAAGGGAATATACTGTAGGATTCCATTTACATAAAGTTCTAGAACAGTCCAAACTGATCTATGGTGTGGAAATGATATACATTATCAAATGTAAAACAGTAACATAGTACTGTAGAACCTGGATGGTGAATATATGGGTGTTTACTATATTACTTTTTCAACTTTTCTGTGAACGAAATGTTCATAATGAAAATGTTCATAATCAAATGTTGGGGAAGTGTACATATTACTAAAAACAAGAGTCTCTCTGGCATCTAAATTTAGAAACCATATAATGTGTTGAACAAAATTAAGGAGATTTTTTTTAACTGCAGGTCTTTTTAGAGTCTTTCGTATGCCAGTACTTTGGGAGTCATCAAGAAGAGGCTACAGGATGTAGCCTTACCCAAACTGATTTGGCCAGAGAGTCGCTTTGCCTCAGGGCATCTTAGAGGACCATTTTCTGGACACTGTCTCAGAAACACTGCTCTCACCCTTCATCTTTGTGTTCACTTCTGTTTCTTCGAAATGAATTTGAGGAGTTACTTTGTGACCATCTGAAAGGAGCTTGTCTAGAGCACTCACTTGCCCTCCAGGTAGATCATACCCATTTGCTGAGTTTGAAAGTGCTCATTGTCCTCCATCTGCATCAACACTGGATGGTACCATTTTATAAGTCTTTGGTAAGTGAAAATGGCATCATGTTATGGTAGTTAAAACTTGCATTCCTTTGATGACAAATTGCATTAAACATTTAAAAATCTGTATTGCTCATATGTATTTCTTCTTCGGACCCAAATACATATATTAGAGAAATATCTCTAAATTCTAGATACCGAAATCTCCATATTCATGAAGGTGTCTCATCTTTTAAAATTATCTGATCCCAAAAGAAAGGCTTCCATGTGGAAGGATGATATAAGCTATGTGGAGTGAATTTTACTTGGAAACCTTGGGCACGTTTTTCCTGTTTCTCATGGGAGAGGAGGTGGAGAACGTGTTAGTGCAACCAGGCAGAAGGTGAATGAGCTTTCAAATATCTAATAATTTCAATTTCAATTTATTAGCAAATCCTTCTTAGCAAGATTTCTCCAAGGGTGAGGTTAAAAGTGATCTACAGCCTCTGTAAATTAGGGATTTGCAGTAATAAACCCCTATTTGCTTCCGTCAGACTTTCCTGGCAACTACCAGGGGCCAAGCACACTGAGTACACGGAAAAAAAAGAGAGAGAGAACCTCTCACTGGGCCCTTTTCAACACGTAGAAGGTTGTTAGACTTTTAGCTCTACTAATCACACCAGGATTGTAGCATGGTCCCTTCCTCCCCCTTCAGCTGAGGCAAATCCCATTTCACTGTCATCGGAGCAGCTTCTTTTCTGTTGTGTGGAGAAGTGTGAATTACAGGGCCCACATGGAATGCGCAGAGGGGAAATCACAAACCTGGCATGTGAAATTAACCATCACTTTACCTCCAGATAAGGCTGGCCCAGCCTACGAAGACAGTTAGAACCAAACCAACGTCCACTGGGACGAGGAACCAAATTCACCCGCTGTGAATGGGAGACCTGGCATCTCCCTCAGGGGCATGATGCTGACTCAAGCAGAAAAATGTGCTGGAGAAGATAGGTTATTTGTACTTTCAAGACTACCTGGGGACATGATCTGCAGACAGATTACGGTCATGTTTGTAATTTCCTTTAAAACACCTACTCTTAGGTAGTGTGATACTAAGCATGTGTGTTTGGGTTAAGTTACACCCTTGTTGTGGTCAATTACCAGTGAGGAGTTCACACCCCAGGGGCAGTGGGCTAGATTTCAATTAGGAAGCCCCCTCCAGAGGCACCTACCAGGAGCACATCTGTAATTTGTGATCTTGCTCATCTGAGTTTTGTTAATTAGCATGAAAGATATTAGAAATGGTGAAATTTCATTTGGTGAAATTAGTGGTATTCAAGATATGTGGATTGGCTAGAAGCTTCTAGAGACACTCCCACTCTTGCTCAAACTTGATAAAGAATCTTGAGGCTTAGAGCCCTCCCCTTGGAGATGTCCACTGCCTTCGGTTAGGTTCCTTAGAAGTAGACTCAGAAGAGTTGAGTGCTGGCAGTTTATTTGGGAGGTGCAAGGAAGTGACAGGAGGCTGAGTAGGTGATACAGAGGTGGGAAGGGAGGTAACAAAGGGTACGCTATTAAGATGGTTACCACAGTGGGTAACTAAGGCTTAATTCCATGGGAAAGCTCCAGAAACAATCTAAAATACACGTTCAGAATTCTCCTCACCAAGAGACAAGGGAGCTGCGGTATTTAGACCCCCAACACTGGTTAATTCCCAGGCATGTCCGGCCAGCCATGGCGTGGGCAAAGTGGGTTGTGGCATCTCAAAAGCAGCCCTTCAATAAAGATTCTGAGGTACTGTGTTTCCCCGAAAATAAGACCTGGCCGGATAATCAGCTCTAATGTGTCTTTTGGAGCAAAAATTAATATAAGACCCAGTCTTATTTTACTATAATATAAAACCGGATTTATAATATAATATAATATAATTAATATAATATAATATAATACCCGATCTTATATAATATAAGACGTGATTATCTGGCTAGGTCTTACTTTCGGGGAAACACGGTAGCTGTTGTTAGTCCATAGGTACTGAGAGAAATGGTAAGGGAATTTGGGAAGAGCACCAACGATATCTGCTACGGCTCCCTAGCCTAAATCCCTGTGTGGTCATGTGTCCATTATCAACTTGGAGGGCTCTGTTTGTTAAAAACGACTAAATAGAAATAACAGAATCCTGCACCTGGAATACCGATGGGTGCATCTGCCATTCACAGCAGTGGTGCTGAGAGGACCTGGCAGCACCGAGAGCTGGGACTTCATCCAGCCTCCAGAACAGGTTGGAGAGTAGTTTGTGCCTGCTTACTTATAACTTTTTGTTGAATAAATATGTGTACATGTGCAGAATTTGTTCCGAGACCTCCTTTCCTCATAATCTAGTAGTGAGACTGTCGGGGGAATAGCTAACTCTCCCCCTCCTTCCTGATTCTGACGTCATGCCCCCCGAGCCCTACAAGCAGTGTTGAGTAAATGGCTTGGTCAGTTTGTGGTGTAGGTTCTCCTTTGCACACAGCATGATTCCTTAGTCTCAGGCAGCACAGCCCCCCACATTTATTAAAAGACCCCAGTGGCTTCATGCATACTCACCTGCACGGTGTAGCTTCCCAGGGTGGTGGCCCGTTTAAACCGTCGGCCTTGCTGCTGGGACATCATGAACAGCTGCGCCAGGCGCTGCTCCATGACCCGGGCGAAGCTCTGGTTGTGCAGGCCCACTAGCGAATTGTCCACACCCTGCAGCACTGCGGAGGCAGAAGGCAGAGGGGCTGCTCAGAGGACAGACTCCTTGCTGACTCAGGAACCACAACCACCACCGGCCCTGCACCAGCCACAAAGCGCCATGGGCCCTACCTCATGTTAGGGATTGGCCGTCCTTATCCCGCTTTACCCTCACATCAGCCCCGGGAGTTAGAAGTCACTATCCACGTGTTATAGATGGTGAAAGATGAAGAGACTTGTCTACGGTCACAGCTAGTAACCAGCCAAGTCAGGGTTTAAAACCAAGTCTGTGTAACTCCAAAGCCTGGGCTCTCTCCTCCACGAGCCGTTACATGTCTAACTAATGCTGCTGTATGAAGTCCAAACCTCACTGAAGATTATATGTGTTCTTAAAGAGTCCATATTTGAATATAGCCCAGCTACAGGTATGGCTAATTGGATTTTTTGCTGGTTACCACTTATAAGTCCTGACTCAGGGCTAGTCTTTTTCATTTTTATTTTTCCTTTTCAATAGCTTTGCTGTGGAATCTGAGCTCCATCCTGCAACACGGTCTCTTATACCTGTTAAGGTCCTCATCCCTCCCTCCTGTGTGGGGTCCTGTTGAGAGCTACCACAAAAGCTGCCCAGGGATTCTCAGGTGCTCTTCCATTTGAGAGCAGGACAGAGTAATAGAAAGAGTGGGCTCTTGCCAATTGTGAAACTTTAGGCAAACAACCAGCCCCAAGTCCAAGTCCTTCTCTATATAAAGGGAAGAAGACAACCTACATCGCAGCAAATATATTCCTAATGGGCTCTAAGGTTGAAACAAGACAAGTTGTAGAAAGCAGCTTAGCACAGTGTCTGGTGATGGAAGATAAATGAAACTTCTCTCGTCCCATCCCTCCGCCACTGCTGTGCTTCATCTACACCAGGGTACCTGTCATCAATAGGTATGGCGTTGATGATGGAATTCCAGGCCATGGTTAGTGCATGGAGGAGGATTTTAATGAACATTAGGGCTAGGACCAGAGTGACCACTTACTATGGGGTGACTGCCTTTTGCTGTTAACCCCAAAAGTCCAGTCCTTTCTCCAAGTCCCTGGGGAAGCACACTTCCCCCCCAAACACACAAATACTGCCATTAAACACAGCCATCGGTGAAATAAAAAATGCTAAAAACAATTCTCATCTTCAAGAACCCAAAATTCACAAGATGTTTCATTTAATTGAGTTTTTTCTACCACAGTCCAGCCAAAGATCATTAACACCACTTACTTACTGAGCTATGGAAATAGCTTGGATATAAAGAATGTGTTGTTATGATGGCATTCTACACAGGGCCAGAACAAGCAACTGACAATAAGGAGACACAGAATAATGTTTAAACTGATCAAGAGAAAAATAAAACCCATAGCTGAGTCTCAGGAATTACTTCTTTGAAGCCAGAAATGCCAAATAATCCCCAAGGAGGGTTTAAAGCAGCTCTCTCTCTAGGGCCCTTGTGAGGAACTCCCAGCTCACTCGTCAGCAGAATTCCTGCCAACAAAGATAAAATGCTGCTGCACTGTTTCCACTGTGGTAGGTGCCCCAGAGTCCCCCCGGAATCCTCTCTGACATAGCCTACACCCTCTCCCGAATAGGAGAGCTCATGTTCTTGCTGGTTCAAAATGCCCCTCCAGTAAACTTATACAACCATCTGCTGAAGGATTGCCTTTAAGTTGGCCTCTCCTGACCACTGGACATGAGGGAGAGGGGACACAGGACTTCAAAGGACATCATCCTGGGTTACTTTATGGGAACCCCAGTGATGATTCAAGGGCGGACATCAGAAAAAGGGATAGTCAAAGCCCCCAGGTGATGAAAACATTCTAGAAATAAATAGTGGTGACAGTTGTACAACACTGTGAAATGAATGTACTTGATGCCACTGAGTCATACACTTAAAATGGTTAAAATTGTAAATTGCATGTCATGTGTATTTTACTACAATTTTTAAAATTGAGGGGGGACATGTAGAAGGCCATGGGAACCTCCCAGAGTTACATAAAATCAGCACCTGGACAGTTCCCACATGTCTCATTGCTCTATCTGCAAAGAGAAGGTGTCCTTAGGAGGCAGCTGGGGAAGAGCTGGGGGTGGGAGTGAGGGGTCTGGGTTTGAATCATGGCTCCTTTTTACTGAGTGTTCTTGGGCAAGTCACTTAGTTCCTTTGGGCTCTGGTTCCTCTTCTGAAAACACAGGGATCATAATCTTCTCCTGATTGTGCCGTGGTGAAGAACCACAGGGCTATAAGGCACTTGTTGTTTTTGTTCAAATGTGTCTCCTTCTTTGCAAGCCAAAGAACTCTGGTGGGTGAAATAAAGACAGATTTCAAACTTCAGATGGGCTCTCACCTTTGTCAGGCCGCACTCTTAAACCTGTATATCTCTGTTCTGCCTGACGGCAGGATCCATGGACAGCAGGGTTGCCCCTGGGTTCCGTGTAAAGAGGGACTGCAGGACTCACCCTCAGTCATGCAGTTTCACCAAAGAGAGACCCGCATTCAGGGCAGGGGTCGAGGGAAGTGTAGAGCACACAAAAATATATTTAATATAAGTTTAGAGGGGAAACAGATGAATACATGTCAAACTAAAGAAAGGAAAGTTGCCCCTAATCCTCTGGGCTGTTACCGATCAGCAGAAGATGGGGTGCCCGTAATGAATGCCTGGAGTAAAAGGCAGTGGTTATTCAAGGGACTGGACGTTTGAACAGGATGAACAAACCTTTCCTCTCCTCTCAGTTCCCAATCTCCCACTTCTGTAAATAACGGGAAAAGGTTGGTAGTGGCTGCCCCCGGGGTGAGAAAATGGTCATGAGCCAAAGGGAAGGAAGGAGGGTTCATCCTGAGGCTGGTTTCGGTTCCCCCAAGCATTCACAGATTCCCAAAGCCCCAAACACAGTGACGGAGGCCACTGTTTACTCTGATCGCCAACAAACATAAGAGCAATAACAAATGCAGGTTACATAGGTGAGGGGGGGAGGGGTTAAGTTCCAGAAGAATCCTGAAAAGAAGACCATGTGTGGAGCTTTTTGTTGAGATTATGTCCCTACAACAGAGGCAGGGCAAGCACAGGTACACGGGGGGGAAGGATGAAACAGGAGGTTGTCTATCGTAGGACAGCTCACATTTAGGAGTGGTGTTTATTACTATTTGATAGAAACCTTAAAGTCAATAGAAGGGGGGAAATGTCTGCAAGTTAAAAAACAGCATTTCTGGTGAAGTAATCATGATTTTGTAAATGTTACATAACTTGCTGGCTTCAAAAACGTGTTGCTGGGTTAGCATTGTCTCTCTCGGGCATAAACTCTGTGATTTTTTTTTTTCTTTCTAAACACATTTCTTTAGTTTGTCTTCTTGGCAGGTAACATCATCTCTGCATATCCATGGCTCTGCAGGGGAGACAGAAATGCCATTTTCTGCAGTTTAGGAGAGGTTTTGAGTAGGTCACATCCAGCAGGGGTGTGTGCTGCTTTGTTGGTATTTACGCAGCTACCTACCTACAGCTTGTTTGGGACAGCACATGATGGAGGAGATGGGGAAGGAAGAAGGATAGGTTTCAGATGGACCTGCTTGCCCAGGGCTGAATTGTGTCCTCCCAAAATTCAGATGTTGAAGTCCTAACCCTAATACCACAGAATGGGACTGTATTTGGAAGCGGTCTTTAAAAGACAATTAAGGTATAATGAAAGCATATGAGTGGACCCTAATCCAATATGACTGGTGTCCTTAGAAGAAGTTAAGACACAGACACACACACAAGGGAAGACCATATGAAGACACATAGGAAAGACGGCCATCTGCAAGCCAAGGAGAGAGACCTCAGAAGAAACCAACCCTGCTAATACCCTGATATTGGACCTCCAGCCTCCAGAATTGTGAGAAAATAAATTCCTGTTGTTGATATCCCCCCACGATACCCCCCCAGTCTGTGGTACTTTCTTACGGCAGCGCCAACAGACTAATACCCTCTCCTTCTTGTCCCTTCCTTGTATGGCTGGACTGGTCACTTTTATTCCTATAAACAACTGGCTTCTCTCTTTGCTTCCAATCCTTGCTTCTCTGATTTTCAGAGTTACTGTCTGGCTTTTGAAAAATACAACCAAGAACTTTTGTTTTGCTGTTTCATAAAGCTCAGTTGGGAAATGTCAAGGAAAAAAAAAGAAAATGCCACCACAACACCCTTCTACTTCCATCCGCCTTCACTCTCAGGACACGCCTGGGCTGTGCCAGGATTAGTGTGGGTGTGGGCCTCATGCCAGGAGAGAAAGGAAAGTGCATGCCTGGCATTCCTTTGACTTTCACTGGGGTAGTGTAGGGCAGGGCAGAAAGGCTACCTTTAAACAGGCAGGCAACCATTCACATGGACATGACTGGATGTCCACAGGTTCACGCTGTACCTTCTGAGCAGCCCACTTTTTGCAAAAAGGACGCCACTGTGTGAGACTTTGCAGCCTGCTATTTTGAATTCCTTATCTATTAGGTTGGTGCAAAAGTAACTGCAGTTTACAAGGTTAAAAATAATTGCAAAAACCGCAATTACTTTTGCACTCACCTCACAATATTCATCTTCAGTGGGATGCCTTTCCTTATTTCAGTTTATTCCACCTACTCCTGATCCTGTAGAAGTAAATCCTTGACTTATAGGACAGGACCAAAAAAGGTTGCCAATCCTATCACTGAATAACATGCAGTTTTGATTTTTTTCAGTTTTTTTTCTTTCTTTTTTTTACATGCACTTTTTAAAAAACAAACCAATCTGATAGGGTGAAAGGGGAAATAAAATAAAATATTACCTGTAATTACCCAATAGTCTCTGGTTGTTTCTGATATGTCAAGGTTGGGATATTCCAGTGCTAAAACAAATAAGAAACACACCGAATTACTTTCACAGGTTTTATATGTAAATATTGTTAAGGAAAAGGAACATTGGTAACAAAATATGAAGAGGCTAAATCCTGCTTTATCATTCTTAGGAGCTCTACAACATACAGGTGAAAACTACCTTGCTGTTCAGAAAATGAAATACTCAGTAAAGAGCTTACTTTCAGATGAAGAGTTTTTTTTAGGGTTTATGGATTTCTGCTCTTTCAGTTTTTCCATGTAAACCATCTTAAGTGGAATATCTTCATTATCAAGACCCACAGCTAGAATCGGTCTCTTTAAAAATTATCCAACCATCACTACCATTTTTAGGAATGATTATCCCTTGAATGAATTTTTCCAATATGAAGGACTAGTGTTAGTAGCCAAATGCTTTCAACTAACAGTTCAAATTTCTAAAAGGGGTAGTGACCATGAGAGTTAATACACGTAAAGGGCATAGCACAGTGTCTGGCACACAGTAAATGCTCAATAAATCTTAGCTGTGTTATTATCAACATATCAAAATGAAAGACAATAAATCCTTCATGTGCTGCCATGCGATATAATGCCATCTTTTATGATACCATCTTTTCTATAAAATCCGGTTATCTTTCCTTACTACGTGACAATTCACAAAAGCTTGCTATTAAACAAACTTTCAAAAAGATTCTGAGTGGCTACTATGTGCTAAGTACACCTACAAACATCATCTCATTCATTTACAATATCAAAAGGAACCATAGAAGGAGATAGAAACAATTTTGCTAATATGTGGGGGTTTTTTTTGTTTGTTTGTTTGTTTGTTTGTTTTTTAGAAACTTGCCTATTGACCTTGAGAAATGTACCAACAATTAAATTTAAAAGCACAGATCTTTAGTTCCTTTGGCTACCAAGTAAGTGTTTGGGTACAAAATACGGGCTCCATCATCTTCAGAGCCCATGTCTGCTGTATGGTAACGAGGATTCTGTAACTGAAGCACTAGAGGAAAGTGACATCACAAGATTGTGAGGACTTCATCAAGGGAAGTCACAGTGTTACTGCAAATGAGTCGCATTATTTCTATAGCCAGGGCAAGGACTGAAGGCCCCAGAATATTTACTAATGGCAGAAGAGGGGAAATCACAGCGACCCAGACTGCCATGAGCACACACGCCCTACATCGCAGTATTATAAGCTCAGAGGCAGACTGCTTGGGTTCAAACCCCAGATTCCACGTCTCACTAGCTGGTATGGGAGAGTGGGCATTTTATGAAACTGAATAAACTTTAGTTTTCTCATCTGCAAAATGGTGCTAATTTTGCACCTGACTTTCTAAGGCAGTTGTGAGGATTAAATGAGATAAGAGATATGTAAAGGGTACAGGCACCTAGCAAGGACTTTTCCTCAACGTGTAATAAACTTGTCATCAATTCAGTCCCCATTGATCACATATTTCAGTTGTCATTTTAGGACTAAAGTTATCGTGCAGCCTGGCACAATGAATGTTTGCAAATGGAGAAAGGCCCCAGGGAAGATGGCAGGGTCCCTGTATGAAGATGGGAACATACTCACGTTCGGCAATAGTGAGCGGCGGGTAGGTGAGGTAGAACCCCACCAGCTCAGCCGAGAGCTGGCGGAGGAGGCTGCTGGCGACGGTGCCATTGAGGAAGGAGCTCCGATTGCCCACCACGTACACCAAGGTGACTGTCTGGGAAGCGTTGGACGTGCTCACAATCTGAATCGACACAGGAGGAAAGGGGAGGGAGACATGCCATATAAGATGAGGGTCTGTTTCATGGAGGCCGTGGGAGGAGAAGTTTAAGCCGAAGTTGAGGGTAGGAATGAAAGGGAGGTGGGAAAAGAGCAAGGGAGAGACAAGAATAACAACAGTTGTCACTTAATGATTGTTTGCTACGTGCCAAGCATCGTGCGAAGGGCATGTTATCTCATTTAATCCACACCACAATCCTGGGAGGTGCGTCTGGTTATGACTCCCTTTTACAGAGGAGGAAACTGAGGCCCAGAATGATCAAGGGACTTGCCCAAGGTCACATAGCTAGTAAGTGACAGAGCCAGGATTCAAACTTGGGCAGTCTGACTTCAGGTTTTAACCACTGGTGTGTGCATCTTTTCCAGGGGCTAAATTGTCTCAGATTCCTTTTACGGTTCAGAAAATGCAAAACAGAACATAGGAATGTCAAATTTAAGGATGGCTCAACTGTTCAGACAGAGAAAGCCTGAGTCAAACTTTGGGGGAATTTTAAAGTTGAAAGGACGGGGAATGCCACCAACCTAGTAACGGACAGAGTGACTGAACCTGATTACAAAAGGAATTCAGAAATATCAAATAAATAACTTCTTTTGAGAGCAATTCCATTTTCTTCTGGTCTATGCATTTCCTATAGAATATATAAATATTACAACGAGATGGTGTGGTTTTCTTCTCACATTTTGTCTAAGTCAGTGTTTTTATTACTGGAGATTTTCTGGGTCAATGTTTGGACAAAAATACTCTACAGATGAGATTTGAAAAACAGATGCAGTAGGAAGTCATTCCCCTTGGTGAGACAGCCTTTGTCGCCCCTTCCTCCGGATTCACTTGCTACCCCCTCTCAGCACCCCCAGAAGCAGACCCTTGTAGACCATCTCAGTGGGATCCTTTGCCCTCTGGCTTCTGCTCAAGGGAGGTGAAGAGGATGTGGAAGAGGGAGAAGAGTGGGGTCAGGGGGTTGGTGTTGGGGACTCCCTCCCTAGGGGGGCACAGTTCCTGTGGCATAGTGGGGACCTCTGGCTGCTGGTAACCACGCCCTCCCCTCGCCCCCTCGGCCCCAACTGCTTCAGTCTTGGGTACTGCCTGTCCCTGTGGTTTCCCTAAACCCTGCCCACATTTCTGTGAAGGGTCCCTTTTACTGGACTTTTCTTAACTTGCCTTCACCTGAGCGTGCCTTCTCTTCCTGCCAGGAGCTGACTGATTCCCTGTCTTTCTCAGGCTTTTGGGCGCTCAGACAGAAGTATTCCTGCAACTTTCCTTTTAAACCTTACTTTGAGGAAGACTGTCAAGAACAGCTTCTTCACATTATTATTTCTCACTTTTTCCCATAAGTGGAAGTTCCTTTTAAATTCTCTGTTACAGAGCCTACGGTTCCATGATAACAACCTATTGAGGTTGCGTTTCTGGTCAACTCCCACTCTCCTCTCTACAAGTATTTTTGGAACATGGTTTCGCTACAGGAATTTCCGCCTTTTTCCCAAGTTACCAAAAAGAAAGGCACTTTGTTCTGAACAATTCAGAAGACTGTACTGTCACCTAAAAAAATAATAACTAGAATAACGCTGCAACCTTTATCTCTGTTGTAAACATTCTATTTTCCACTTTTGAACAAAACTAAATTGCACTGGGTCCCAAACAGCTTGCAGTATGGGTGCCTCTGTACATATCACACTCAACCAGGTAATTATATTTTTTTAGCTGAGATTTTTTTTATAATTGACATATAACATTACATTGGTTTCATACTTTTTTATTGTGGTGAAATACACATAAATTTTACCATTTTAACCATTTTAAGTGTACAGTTCAAAGACATTAAGTACATTCACACTGTTGTGTAACCATCACCACCATCCATCTCCAGAACTTTATCATCTTCCCAAACTGAAACTCTGTACCTATTAAACAATAACTTCCCATTGGGTCCTCTCCCTAGCCCCTAGTAACCCCCATTCTATTATACTTTCTGTCTTTATTGATTTGACAAAACTAAGTATCTCTTGTAAGTAGACAGAATCATACAGATATTTGTCCTTTTGTGACTGGCTTATTTCACTTAGCATAATATTCTCAAGGTTCATCCCTGTTGAGCCTATGTCAGAATTTTCCTCCTTTTTAAGGATGAATAATATTCCTTTGTATGTATAGACTACATTTATCTATCCATTCATCTCTGGATCAACACTTGGGGTTGCTTTCACCTTTTGGCTGTTGTGAATAATACTGCTGTGAACATGGGTATACAAATACCTGTCCAAGACCCTGCTTTCAATTCTATTGGCTATTTACTCAGAAATAGAATTGTTGGATACTAGGGTAATTCTATGTTTAATCTTTTGAGGAACTGCCATACTGTTTTGCACAGCAGTTTCACCATTTAACATGACCACCAGCAATATACAAGGGTTCCAATTCTCCACATCCTAACCAGCACTTGTTTCTTTTTTTAAAAATAATAATAGCCATCCTCATAGGTGTGAAGTGTTCTCTTGTGGTTTTAATTTGCATTTTCTTAATGATTAGTCATGTAGAACATTTTTTCATGTGCTTATTGGTCAGCTGTAAATCTTCTTTGGAGAAATGTCTATTCAAGTCCTTTGCCCATTTCTTAACTGGGTTGTTTGGGTTTTTTTTGTTGTTGTTGTTGTTGAGTTGTAGGAGTTCTTTATGTATTCTAGATATTAACCCCTTATCAGAAACTATATGATTTGCAAAAATTTCCCCCATTCCATTGCCTTTTGATTGTGTCTTTTTGATACACAAAATGTTTTAATTTTGATGAAGTCCAATTTATGTATTTTTTCTTTAGTTGCCTATGCTTTTGGTGTCATATCCAACAAATCATAACCAAATTCAATGTCATGAAGTTTTTCTCATCTCTTTTCTTCTATGATTCCAATCGTTTGTTCTCTTATATTTAGGTCTTTGATACATTTTGAGTGAATTATTGAATATGGTGCTAAGTATGGGTCCAGCTTCAATGTTTTGCTTATGGACATCCAGTTTTCTCAATACCATTGGTTGAAAAGACTGTCTTTTCTCCATTGGCTTGGCACTCTTGTCAAAAATCATTTGACCATATATACAAGGGTTTATTTTTGAGCTCCGTATTCTGTTCAATTGGTCTATAAGTCTGTCTTTGTGCCAGTACCACAGTTTTAATCATCATAGCTTTGTAGTAAGTTTTAAAATCAGAATGTGTGAGACCTCTGACTTTGTTGTTCTTTATAAGATTGTTTTGGCTAATCAGGATCCTTTGAGATTTTATATGAATTTTAAGATGGATTTTTCTATTTCTGCAAAAAAAATTTCACTGGGATTTTGATAGGGATTACAATGAATCTAGATAGCTCTTGAAGTGTTGACATTTTAACAATATTAAGTCTTCCAATTCATGAGCATTGTCTTTCCATTTATTTGTGTATTCTTTAATATCATCATGTTTCATAGCTAAGAAAAGTGTGACCATTATTGGTAGCTTCATCATGAAGAAGAGGTCCTGAGACCAAGGTCATATCACTATTCCCTGAAAGTCATGCCCAGTCCGCCAGAAGCAGTCATTGTGGGGGGCACTTTCCCATCACTTCTTTACTCTTAGACTCCTGCAGCTTCTGACCTCATCTCTTACGTACCATTCACTCATGCCATGATTCATTGAGCTAAGTAGACCTACAAGGCGGATGGAACGGAAAGCTGTTGTTTTGCCTGCCCAGCACCCATTTTCCCTTCTTCTATGATAGCACCACAATTTTCCATGGGGAAACACCTTGTCTCTCCTATCAGTTCATGTGCTTTGGGTGGGGCTGCCCCACCCAAGTTCCTGGAGTGGGCATTTTAGCCAGGCCTAGTTGATTGGGACAAGTCATGTCCTTGGCCACAATTACTGGTCCAGAAATGAGCACACGATCAAAGTGGGTTCAATGAGAACTAATCCCAGGATTTTTACTGGAATGACACAAAAAGACACTTTGGTCCCATGAGACTATGAGCAACAAGGATGAGGCAACCCTGGAGGTAGCAGCCCCCCACCCCGCCCACCGGGCGCGTGGATAATGCCAGTCCAGAGCAAGGCAAGCCAAGAGATGAAGAAAGAACTACATGAAGACATCATGTAAGCATCTGGATCCAATTATATCTGAAGTAAATAAGCTTTAAACCTTTCAGTCACACGAACTAATCACTTCCTCTTTTTGCTCAAGCCTTGTGACCTTGGATTCTGTCACCTCTACCAAGAAGTCCTAATTGAGACTACTGTAAGCTAACCTCTAATAACAATGATGTACAAGTTAAAAATAATGTCACTTTTTCAATGACTCTCTGAACAAATTATTTATGTGTTCTTATTCCACAGAGGATCTAAGGTGCTCCCCAAATTATATTTAACACAATAAAATGGAAAGTTATCAATTACAAAACCAGGTCCTGGAAAAACAGGTTAAAGACAGCCACAGGGGGAAGGTTAGCATACAGCTCTCCATGCATGATATAGGGGCCTAGAGGGTTACTACACCCAGGCAACAACTTTGTCTCTGGGCTTCCTGTCAGTCAAGGTAAAAAGAGAAATGGGGCTAATAAAACAGTTTACCCAATTATCCATTCATCTCAAGAGCTGCTAATATGTTCAAGAGCTAAAATCTACTTAGACATAATGTTTGAGTTGGTTATTGTAATCTTTTCCAAGGAAGGTTTGTCAGCTGCTTTATAAAATTTCATCTCATGGCCCATGACTATCATACAACAACACAAGAGAGGCTTCTTAAGGCCAAGGGCAGCTTTTCTATCTTGGTGTCCCTTCCAGTGCTGATAAATAGCAGGTGCTCAATAAGTCCCTGCTTTCTGAATACAATTAGAGTATGTTTGGCTGCCAAACTCTGACTAGACTCGAGCACCTGGATCGTGACTGGATCACAAATCTAGTCAGAAACAAAAAGATCTCCCCAAAGGAGCTGAGTCATACTTCTTACATAAATCTTAAGTCTGTGACACGTTTTTTTTAAATTTTAGTCTACCATGAACCAAATCATAATGAGCTACTTTGTACACTTTGGATGAATTTAGAAAAAAAAGACTTCCCCTTCAAATTAAATTGTACGCTTTTTACAGCATAGTGGCTTTGCTAATAATTCACTTATGCTAAATGTCAATTTCAAAACCACTGGGTTTCATTGCAAAGGCTTTTAGTTCAGTAAAAATAGAGACATTGGATAGTACAGTTAATCAGAGAAATGTGGGAGCTGGAGAAATATCATTAAGCATCATCTGTCTTTAGTGGGATGGTATCTATCTGTACAATGACAAAAAACGGGTCTGAGAAAGGCTTTTGATGCCATATCTGCTGTAAATCCAGGAAGCTGAAATACAGTACACCAGGAATGGAATTTCTCTGGGAAATAATTCGTGTGTTTACCAAAAGTTTCATCAAAGATCCCATTTCTACATTGCCTTGATGCTAGTATAGCTTGGTGGATACGAGTTTGGGCTTTGGCTCAAGTTCTTGTTCTATTCTTTACTAACCTTGTGACTTTCTGGAAGTTTCTTACTTCTCTCTCAGTTTCCTCTTCTGTGAAATGGTGGTAATAATACCTCAGAAGGATGTCTTGAGTATTATGAAGCAAAACATTTGTAAAACACTTAGCACAGGCCTGGCACATAGTAAGCCCTAAGTTGTGTGTGTGTGTGTGTGTGTGTGTAAAGTAAGGTGATTATTCATGTCTGGAATATAACTCAATGAAAGCCACAGAATAGGCAAGTCTTAGTGAGTTAGCTGTTTAGACATGATTCATTTTATGAGACATTTGACATGTCTTATATAGTACATTTCAGTTTATTATTTTAAAAATAATAAATGTTTTGGACAGGCCCAAAGAAGCTTCATATCAAAAAATGAATATAAAATCCCAACCCACAGCAGGTAGACAGCAACACGGCATCCATACCCCAGCCATCCTCCCTGTGGCTGAGACGAACTCGAATCAGTGGCCCCAGAGTGATAAACTTCTCCTATCTACGCCACATACCCAAAGTACAAAGTTACACTTACGCCAGGCAGCTTTGAAATGGCGGACCAAGTTCTTGCCAACATTTGCATTATGGGTGGCCTCTGTCAAGTACATGGCTCAAGTGTCCTCCTCCTTACCTGAATCGTCAGGTTGCTCTTGGTATTCAGGACCTTCCCCTCGGCATCCTGGAAGGCCTTCTGTAGTCTCTGTTCCATCGTCTGAGCAAACTTGCAGGACTGTATGTTGTCGGACTGACTCACGAACTGAAGCACTAGAATGACAGTAGCAAATCAACGCTCACCAACACTGTGTCTTCATTCCTTGGACTTGATAGGAGTCATGCTCATAATACAAAACAGCATGATTTTACACTAAAGAAATTAGGCAAGTAAAGATAAAAAAGTCTGGTTGTTGTTTTGGAGGTGGCTCTTAAAATGACTTATAACCTAGAAGAATTAAAAGTGTGATGGGACCTGAGATTCCCTCCAATGCAAAAGATTTTGTGATTTCATTTGATTGAATATGTAGACAGCTATTTCAGGACTGACAAAAAAATAGCCTAAGAGAAATCGTGCCTTCCGTTGCGTTGGAGGGAAAAAAGTAATCAGTTGCCCTGCATTACTAAGTTGATTGAGTCTTTCCATTTTAATGGTGTCTCCACTTCTGTGGTTTACAAAGAGATCAGAATCGGCAGGGAACTTGAAAGAAAGATTCCAAGGCCTAAGCTCAGAGACTCTGATTCAGTGGCATCTGGAACGTGTTGCTCTAAAGCATAGATTTTCATGGATATTCATTCTTATCAGTATCCATCAGCAATACAGAAAAAAAAGTACAGTACTTGGTGCACATAAGTACCAATTACATACATTAGGAAGAAAGGCTCCTGTGAAGAAATACTTCTAATAAATCCAGGAAAAGTTTAGGCTGTGGTGTAGGGCACGGGACACTTGATTCACAGAGCCCTTTGAGGAAGGGACTTTAAGAGATGACAGAGCAGTTAGCAGTGGACCTTTTAAACAGGTGGCTTGTGGGTAACGCCCCCAATCCCAGAACAGGTAAGAATCCTTTTCCTCTGCGTTACTTGCCTGTTTTCAGCTGGAAGTAGCCTGCAGGCTGGGGATTCCATGGAGAGGCAAGTAGTGCCACAGACTGCAAGTTCGGGGTATGTTGCTTCAGGTCTGCAGTGACGTTGCTGACCCCATAAATACCCAGCGTTTCAATCACTACGGCAGGCAAGTACACCAGCCTCCCCTTGGTAGCGTAATAACCAACTGTGACGTTGTGAGAATGTTCCAGGATATCCACCTATGAAACAAACGGACCCCCAGACCTCTGTATTTATTTCCACAGTACTTTAAATTCTTCTTGGTGTTTCCTAGGACCACAACTGTTATTTAGCATGGCTGGGGCATAGGATCTCATTCAACAAATATTCTAATAATCCTATAAAGCATATGTGGAAGGCAAGTCTCAAAATGTCAGAATACAACAAAATATAATTTATATTGAACCTACATGGAATAGAATTAAATTGGTGCTTTTTTGATTCCTTAAGGGCCTCAGTATAATCTTGTGAGCACCAACTATCACCCGAGACGGCAGGCAAAAGAGAGTGCCGGGGAGTGGAATGCTGGGAAAATAGCTTTATTATATTTCTCATCAATTGTGAAAATTAAAAAACAGAAATGATAGATTAAGTGGGGGCACCTTCAGGACAGGGGTCAAGTAGTAAATGAGGTGAATTCCTCTCTCTAGAAGCTGAGAGAACAAGTGCTCAGACTTGACTCCATTCTTGACTTACAAGTTGATTCAAGACCAAGGCAGGGGTGGATGCCGAGAGTTTCTCTTAAAGCTGGGTCCTAGGGGGCACTGATGATCTGAGCGCCTTTTAACCCAAATGGAAGACTTGGAGGCTTTCGAAGTTTATTCTTATTTGTTTTTCCTTTCTTAGTGTTTACATTAACAACTCAGGGTGCTTTTAACACCCACTTCCTCCCCACCCTTATTCTTGCATCTTCCTTAGTCGTGTGGTGTGTATTTGCTGAAGAAATCAAGACAACTGATTTTGCAACAGGCTGGGTATGCCTTTGGTTCCTCCACACTTTGTTCCCCAAGGTGGTGTTTGAAATGGCTTTAGGTCAAACAAGAGATACTTATGGACAGAGCGTGGACACAGCACCAAGCAACACCAGACAGAAAGGGACTCCTGTACTAGTCCTTCTAATTACCTCAAGGACCAAGTCTCAGTTTGGGGATCATTTACTTTTAACACCTCTCCAAACCTTGCTAATCATATTTTTGCCCACCACGTCTAGCTTGAAGTTAACAAGTTGTTCCCATTATTCTCGTTTTTATGATTACCTTTTCTCTGTGGCAAATGATCCTGATTTTCCATTTGTGGTAATATCAAACATCCTTTCAAAAGAAATATATTTAAGTTTTTTAAAATGAGCCGATTAAAAAAAAAGTAATACATAGTACTAATTTTCGTAGCGGTCTGTGATGATATGGAAGAAAGGCAAAAATTGTGAAGGTCGTCTGCAAATGATGATGCTTACTGTACAGGGCGACCAATGGAAACGTTCACATTTTCCACTTCCAAATAAAGTTTCTGGTGCAGAAACCACAGGTGCCTCTGACGGAATGCATTTCTTTCTTTCATTTCCCCCCCCCCAGAATTACATAAAAGAGAGTGACAATGACCAATAAACTATGTACAAAACCTTTTCTTAGTCCTTGGTGTGGTGGGAGGACCACCCAGCTGAATGCAGCTGTAGAACAAAGCATAAAAGGAAGAGGCCAGAGCAATATTTTTAAGTGGTGCAAAGCGTTGTCCACCAACTGCCTATCACATTTACTGCTTTAAAACTTGGAATGAAACCCAAAGTGTGTAAAGCAAAGCTTCCATCACGTGGATATGCCATCAAAATTGGCTAGCAGTTGTCAAATAGTACCTGGCATTAAAGTATTTGGAGAAAAAAAATGTTTACTTCCCTCTCTGCTGCTGGCAATTTAAGCAAAGTTGGACCCAATTTACAAGTCAGAGTGATTATTAAATGTCCAGAAATAAATCACTATTTACAATGGTGAGGAAGATAAAGGAAAAAGCAATGGATGGTTTCTGGAGAATTGCACTAACAATATTAAATACTATCTCCAAACAATGGGATAATAGGACAATTTCAAACAGTATAACCAGACGTAAAAAAAAAAAAAAAAATCTAGACATAGGGCAATTAGCCTGTTTTCCATCTTGATATTTGACCTTTTTCTCCAGTTACTACACATGAGTTATGTGCCAAAATGAAGAAATTTACTACTTCTTGCAAACATGGTTATGGTACCCAGGGAGGAGGAAACCTACTCTGGACCCAAGAGAAAGATGCAGACGGATTAGTCTGGTTACAAAAGTAAGGGGCTTACGTAAGCCGAGACGTCATTCTGGTGGAATGCCTTCCGCAATGCCTGTGTCAGCCCTCTGGCTACATTGAGCTTCAAGGTTTCACTGATCTGCACTCTCCTTTGGGTCAGAAAGAGAACTGTGGGGCAAAACAGAAGTGCAGTAATCAAGATAAGGCAGCAGACCTCCTAATAAAGAAGCCCTCCTCTCTCCCACCACGACCTCCCACAAGTTAAGGAAAACTGGCGAGTACAGGTCCAATCAGCTAGGAGTTCGGCTGAGAGGGGTGGGCTCGAGTAGTAGTTCTATGGATCCTATTCAAGGAAGAAGGCGCTAGCCATTTGTGTGGTCCTCATGGAGAGATAGCTAGTGTGCTGGTGGCACTTCATTTCTGACCAATGCTGCCTGTGACCTTCAGAGGTGGGGCTCAGCAGTGCCTGCCCTGATAGGTCTGCATGCAAGGAAATTCCCACAACTGCATTCCCCAAGAGCCTTACTTAAGTTCAGGCCCTGAGCTAGGTACTACAGCCTAAAACAACCCTGAATCAGGAAGGCAGTCCCCACCCTGCAAGTATGACAGAGACAGGGATGGAGACCTGGGATGAAGATAGGCATTTGAGACTGAATGTGACAGGTGCTATTTAAAGGGAAGCTGAGATGCTGTTGGAGCCCCTAGGAGGAGCATCCAGCCCTGAATTGGGCAAGGGTATGGGGATCAGGGAAAGTTTCCTGGAGGAGATGATATTTCTGCTGAGTCCTAAAGGATAATGGGAGTGAGCTAGGCCAAGTCGGGGAGGAACTGTCCCCACCCACTCCCAGGAGAGGGAAGACCAAGTGCAAAGGCACAAGGGAGAGAAGTGAAATATTTCAGTATATGTGTTCAGGCTTGGTCCTGAGGCCAATGGGAAGTGAAGGGTTTCAAGCAAAGGCATGCATTTTATAAGGTTCCTTTGGCTGCAGACTGGAGAACAGGTTGGGGGTGGGGGTCTGAAGCAGAGAGATAAATTTGGCTGTTGTTGCAGAAACTTAGGTGAGTGACAGTGACAGTGTGATCTAGGGAGGTGGCAGTGCAGGTGGAGAGAAGGGGTATTCAGGAAGTAGACCTGAAAGGAACTGGTGATTAGGTGTGTCTGGGGTGACAGGGGAGGGAGAGGTCGGTGAAGAAGAGAGGGGGAGAATGTTCCTGACTTCTGCATCTGAGTGGCTGAGGTTGCCTGCCACTCAAAGGAGGAGGCATAGATATGAAGGAAGAAAGGGGGGAAACTAGAACACCAGATGGTGTAATTTCTTGAGATAGAGAAGGAAATACTGTACTTGCAGCTCTGCCCAGTTTCACAATTTCCCATTTTAGAATACGATATGTCTCATGAGATAATTTCATTTAGTTCCTTGTGGGGTGAAGAGGAAGGCAGGATGCGAGCATTCCACATTGGCATACTCTTTCAAATAATGTCTAATGCTTTTTATAGCAAACACTACCACACTATTAAACGAACCCCGTGCCTTCCTGGCCTAGTTTGCTGCAACTGGGCGGTGGGGGCTAGAAAGACAGCATCCACCTCCCCCCTGCAACATTTTCAAGAAGATCTGTCTCCTTTTCAACATCAAAAGAAATCCCAGGCACCCACATAGTATACTGTAGTTGTACTTTTAGTATCTGCTGATTGAGAAAACACATGACAAAAGGCCTTTCTGAGTTCTGAAGTACGTCCCAGGATTTTGTATTTTACTAACACATCATTCATTCATGTGAGACATCCCTTATTCTCTCGACAGGGAAAACTTAGTGCCTATTTGCTTTCTCGGACTTCTGGACGAACTGGTTTCCCAAGGGCCTCTGCTATCAGGACTGATCCCAAGACTAGAATCCGTGTCACATGCTTGTCCTCTCCTGTCACTTGATAAAGATCAGGGATTCTCAACCTGGGCACTACTTAAGTTTGGGGCTGGATTATTCTTTGTTATCAACCATCCTGTGCACCTCTATCTCACTAGAGGCCAGTAGCACCCTCCCTACCCTCTAAGTTGTGGCCAAAATGTCCTCTGGGCGAGGAGGAAGTAAAATTGCCCCTGGTTGAGAACCACTGATCTGAAAGAATGCTAAGAATTCTGTTGAAAATGAGAAAGAAAACCTCATAGACACAGACAATAATTTAGTGGTTACCAGAGGGTAAGGGGGTGGGGGGTGGGTGATGAGGGTGAGGGGGATCAAATACATGGTGATGGAAGGAGAACTCACTCTGGGTGGTGAACACACAGTGGGATTTATAGATGATGTAATACAGAATTGTACACCTGAAATCTATGTAAATTTACTAACAATTGTCACCCCAATACATTTAATTAATAAATAAAAATAAAAATAATTCTGTTGAGTCTCTGAGGCCATTATGTACTTGCTGCTTTCCAGTAAAATCAGGAGAGTGGAATCTTACCCGTCTTCACCAGGAGCTTACTGGATATCTGACACTCCAGGTTGGACGCCATTTTGCCAGTCGTGGCCATAGGTGTCGACGCAGCGGGAAGAGCAGTATCTGAGTGTTCTGCTGGCAGAGGTGGCCAGCGGGTGGCCCTTACTGGTGCGGTCATGGACGTCAAGGCTGCTGTGATTGTCAGCGGGCGTGTGGTGGCCGTCCTGGGCATGTCCAGGCTGGTGGGGTTTGGGAAGTTCGTGAGCATGGCTTGTGGTTTCCTGGGGAGGTGTGTTGTGGACAACAGGCCAGAGGCGGTGCCCACGTTCCCTTGCCTGGCTGTGTGAGTGCTCATGGTGTGTGCTGATCTTGCAAACATGTAGGTTGGTGTGATTGAGAAGGCCGGATGGACTGCCCCTGGTGTGGCCTTTGGGCCAGATGCTCCGTAGTCTGTGACATTTTTAGCTACAGCAGTGGTCAGACTGCTCTTAACGAACCCTGAGGCCACGGCCAAAGGGCTGCTGCTGGTACCTTTAGCAACCAGGGCTGCAGACAGCGCTGGTGGATTTGATTTCCTCAGAAACAACGTAGCTGCGGCTGCTACTGTCGGTTCTGCCTTGAGCGACACTGAGGAATCCCCTGTAAAAAAAAACAAAGTTTGTCATTGGCCTGCAGTGCACACGTCACTTGTTGTGGTGATGAATGGATGTGACTTACGGGTTTGTGGGGGTGAAAAGTCTCTGTACTCTGAAATTTAGGCAAAACAGCTTAGGCTCATAAAGTCAATTAACCACAATGAGAATGCCTCTTAGAGCAAAGCTATGGTTGGTAATAAGAACACTTAAATGCGGAATACTTTGCAAAAAATCAAGTCAGCAGAGAATCAAGGACATGACTATGTGGCGCTGCTAACTGATTCATCAGCCTGAGAGGGTGTGTCTGCTCCTTCTGAGCAAAGCTGGATATCTGTGCTGAGCTCGAAGACGCTTTAGCCACGGAAGCAGTCATACCTGTTTTCTGGGTGCCAGGAAGCAAACTACCTGCATTAGTGGCTGCACCTGTCCATTTCTTGGGGCGCTGAGAAGCCAGCAGCACTTTGGAAGGGGGCCTGAATAAGGCACTGGTTGACAGAGGAGATTCAGCAGTAGAGTGATGTCTCAGGATACTCTGGAACGGTGCGGAAGCATTTAGTACAGGAGACGGATAGATGTTACTGGAAATTGGGAAACTTGTATCCGTTCCATCTGAAAGCATTTCCTGTGAGCCAGCTGTGGAAGGCAGACTTGTAGAGGTTAGCAAGAGAGAACGTATTGGATGGGCAGGTAGCTGTAGATGGGGATGAGACAAGACATGTTGACTTGCGGATGGGTAATCTTCAACCTCAGCTGCTTGGAAGCCTCCGGAATGGTTGTTATTACTTGTGGACAAGACATCTGTGTGGTTTCCAACCACAGTAACATCTGACTGTTGGACTGGCTGGTTTGTGCTTGTATCAAGCACTGGCTCCTGAATGCTAACACCTTCTGCAGTTGCTAAATGCCCAGCAGTGTCTTTGAAATCCTGAGGTTTTATGGTACGAACAGCTGAAGTTAAACCACTGGGAGCAGTAGATGAAGCTGAATGAGTTTCCCAACTTGTGGACCTAATTGTGTGCCCATTTAGATCGTAATTTGTTTGCTGCAGCAAGCCAGATAGCGTTGGTTCTGTGGAAAGAGATCCAGTTTCTGCTGAAAGAGAACTCCAGAAGACATCTGTGACTGCTGGCTTTTTCATG
Source organism: Rhinolophus hipposideros (assembly GCF_964194185.1). Classification (NCBI taxonomy): domain Eukaryota; kingdom Metazoa; phylum Chordata; class Mammalia; order Chiroptera; family Rhinolophidae; genus Rhinolophus; species Rhinolophus hipposideros. The sequence goes on from NC_138056.1 coordinate 23,360,716, forward strand.
TTTCCCATTGTTGAGAAATCATAGACCTCAGAATAGGAGGGAAATGCTGTCACCTGTTTGGAAGATGAAACTGGCAACTCAGAATGGTCTGTTGCAGCTGTGTAAGTCTCTGGCTTGCTGTTGGAAAAGCTGGGAGATGGGGAAACAGTCTGGGAGGCTAGTATGAAGGGGATGGAACGTGGAGGTAACTCTGAAGGAAGGTTTGTTCCTGGTTTTGTAATGACAGTAGATGAACTGCGATCAGTGCTAAAATCGGAGGTGAATCCATTTACAGTGTGAAGACTTGGAATCTCCTTACTTGGAAGGGTCTGGAGAGTAACTGTCGAATTTGCCTTTTTGTTTTTCTTTAAAACAGCTATTACACTACCTTCTTTCTGCAGGGGAAATGTCCAAGTCGTGGAGAGAAAATTAGGAAATTGGCTTGACAGGAGGAAGTCTGTAGCTGCTGTAGGAGGAGGTCCGTCATAGCCCTCTTTCTGAGGAGTTGGCGTTTTGGGTTCGGCGGATGGCGAGGCATGATTCTGTGCCAGCTGGAAGAAAGTGGCCGTGGAGGGAAAGACTGGTGCTGCGCCATTCGATGGTGATGCAGGAATCGTCCCAGAAAGGATGGCTTGTCCTCGGTTGGCTGTGGTGAGAGGCAGAGGAGAAGGCACCAAAGAGGAGGGTGTGTGTTCTGCTGAAAGGGCAGGCCCTTCGGAATTCTCTGGAGCTGCTGACAAATGAGGTGGGTTAGCAGACTCATTTGCAGTAGCAGGGGCTAGCTTTCTGCTGGTCATTTCCACTGCCACTGACTCTGCAGTCTGGAACAGTGAAGGCACAGCCTCATGGTTCGCTGCTGCACTCTTCAAAGCCGGCCAAGACACCCCACTGTGCACTCTTTCAGCCACCTCAGCTTCGACTGGCTGGGTGGATGCAGGACTTGAAGCCACTTGCGACCTTGACCCTGAGGGAGTTCTACCTGGAAGCCGAAGACTTCCAGGTGCTAGGGTACGGGGAGACAGATGGGCCAATTCTGCCATGGAACTCAAAAACTCAGGAGTGGGGGAGTCTGCTGAGCGAGGACCCTTGGTGGGGGAGAGCTCCAAATATTGCTTTGTTGAGGATCCAAAAAAACTTAGGCGAAGGATGCCTATTAAATCCTGGGCATTTTTGGGTGGAGTGTGGTTCATTTCATTAGCAAATGGGTTTGGGGGTTTAGCTACTCTCTGACTTGAAGAGGAATCAGTTGGAGCTGTTTGAGGGAATAAAGGCACTTTGGTGGGTCGCTCAGCTGGCTTAAAAAAGATGATGGAACGAGATGAGTCAGGAGTCAATGAAGAGGATGGTGGAGATTGTGGGAGAAGTGGGAGGATATCTGACCTCAGGGAATGCTGTTTTGAAATGGAAGGAGTCCCTACCCGTACTGACTGAGATGGGAGGACAGCACTCAAGGACGTCACTGATGGGACAGTGGACAATGGGAGGAGCATGCTGGTGTGAGGCAAACCTGTCACGGCAGCTGCTTCTTTTCCCCTTTGAGGTCTTGGTTGGACCAGGGACTCAGTGGAATCCTTGGAAGGCTCAAGGGAGGTGCTATATCCACTTCCTTGGTAAGGGGAAGAAGAGAAGTCCCCGTGAGCCCTAGCTCTGCGGTGTGTCTTGGGAAGAGGTGTTCGGGCAAACTGGAGCACGCTTGTGTTGTCAGGGGATGGTCCCAGCACATTCTTGATTCTGTCCACTGCTGAGGAAGACTGGACTTCTGAGAAAGGCCATGTTGGTGAGATCGGTAACAACTTCCCATGAGGAAATGCTTCTGGGGTTGGAGTGACAGTTATCTGTAGATTGTTTGTTCCTGCGAAATGAAATATCGAGCAGTCAGACATCAGATCATCATGAGGTGCCTGCTGAGGTAGGTCCTGGAGAGAAGGGATGAGCAAGACAGGTACTGCTCAGATCTCATCACAAAGACTCATTAGACACATTAAAACCATGAATTAAGCAATGATAAATATGCAAATGAACAGCAAACCTACAGGGCAAGGTTGGTGAGAAGTAGTCTCTGTGAAGTGATGTTTAAGCAGATGCGGGACACACTTATGTATTTTAAATCTTTTTTTCTATACCATCTCCGAGAGTTGGACTATGAAACTCACAATACAAAAAAATCAAAGATGAACATGACTACCTGCCATGGCCAATGATACCGCAATAAATCTCATCCAAAAACCCCAAATGCAAAATGAAAGGACCGAGTACCCAAATGTAAGTCTTTTTTTTAGGACCCTGAAGCACGTCAAGCAGGATAACTGAGATGGCCTGTGATTAGAAAGATGGCACAAAGCAGACATCTTTATTTTGTTTGATTTCAAAGAATTCCTGACGCTATCATTCATGCCATGTCAAAAAGCAAAGGAGATGTCTCTCAGATTAGGTTATCTCTGAGAGAAAAACTATTCACGTCCAACCTAGGACCAGAGACACCTCTCACGAGGCCTGTGTCACTGCAGTCCCTGAGGACATCTGAGCGTGGTCAGCTCCGACATGAAGAGCTGTAGGCACAAGGGTAAAGCGACAGGACACAGAGGTGGCCTCCCCAGGAAAGGCGGCAAGGAAATCACTGATTGGAAAGCTAGAAATTTCACCGCTGGGAAGAGAAACAACATCCTGTTTGGTGATACTGTCCCTCTTTCCATGGCTCTATGGTGCTGAGGGTGCCGACGTCCCCAGAGGTGTTCAAGCACTGTTGCACATATTTTAAAATAAAAATAAAAAAGAAAAGATACTTCTACAACTCTCTACATTATTAGCCAAAAAAACCGTTAGAACTGTCTAACAGAAACAAACAAACAAGCCAAGCGCTGATGCCAGAAAATCTGGGTTTGCATGCGCCCTCCAGCCCCCTGGAGCTGTATGTGCGTCCTTGTTTGGGTCACTGTTGTACAAAGCTCAGTAACTACTCTGCTGGGCTGCTGTGAGGAGCAAATGAAGTCATGGAGGTGGAAGGAAGGGTTCTCCAAGCAGAAAAGCACTCAACAAATGTTAAAAAAAAGAGAAAAGAAAAAGCATTACACAAATGAGCTGTCATTACAGGCTCTCAGCTCCTGTTGTTTTGTTAATTTTTTTAACAAAAGAGGACACTGTGATCCAGAAAGGGGACACCATTTGCCAGAAGCCACATAACTGAGTAAGGACAGAAGCAGGTCCAGACACAAGGTTCCCAGTGCAGTGTTTTCTGTTTCTGCTGCTTCTCTCAAACCAGTGTCTGGGCTTCAGTCCACCCCCCCTTGTATTCCGCCAACAAAAAACCAAACAACGAAACCAGAAATCTTAAAATATTTGAGTTCTTAGAATATGCAATATTCTCTTCAGTCACAAAAGTTAAATAGTGATGGTTTTCTGAATTATTGTTTTCAGTTTCATTTTTTAAAACTTGGAAAAGTAAGGACAGAGGGTGTCTTTTACTCTGAATTAGTTATCACACAAAAAATTTCCTTTTTGATTTTATTTTTTTAAAAATTCCTCATTCTTGGGACTTACAGGTACCCAAGAAATTGGCCTTTAGTCATTTTTAAAACACATCAGGGTGTAAACCAATATACTTTAAAGTCAATGGACTTGTTCACTCCATTCTGAAAGTGAGAACCAGCCCCTTGTCCTGGGCAAGCCGTCCTCAAAGCCCCTCTCAGCTCCTTTGTCTTGGTATGGCCAGATCAAAATCACTAAAGCCCTTACCTGCAGGGTCCAATTCCCTCAGGCTTGTTATCCAAAACCACTTACACAGAAATAAGTGGCATATACAGCTATGGGACACCGATCTCTAACGCAGCATTTCATTAAAATGCATGCACTCCTTGGGAACTGCCTCATGGTTTGCAATAGAAATTGCATTTCTGTTACCACATGCAGCCTAAGGAAGTGTTCACTCTCGGTCACTTTACATGGAAGTATTGCAATTCTACAATTTCTAAAATTTCAGTGTTGCAGTTTTACATGGAAGGCTGATACTGCTTTCATCCCTCAATCCTTCCTGTTTATGTTGTTTCTCCCCTAGCTAGTGTCAGCGTCATACTTTTCATGCAGCCTTTTTGGTTCCGTATATGGGTGGCATTTATACTGGTGAATATAACACATCCATATACAGGCATACCTCAGAGGTTTTGCAAGTTCAGTTCTAGACCACCGCCATAACGCGAGTTATCACAAATAAAGCGAGTGGTAATCTTTTTGCTGGCGGAGGGACTTTCCTTCAGTTTGTAAAAAATGCAAAATCTGTGAAGCTCAATAAAGCCAAGTGCAACAAAATGAGGTATGCCTGTAATGTTTGCATTTTGATGTTTTCCAGTAACACTTTCAAACCCATTTTTATTATTTGCCTGAAATCTATATAGCGTTTCTTCTTTTGTAGTGTCATTGTAATAGTTTCAACCATAGGTTCAACTCATGCATTCAAGAGTCATACCCAATTAATCTTGTTTCAAGTAAGTAGCCTTGTAACTCAAAAAGGATGCTACAGACATAGTAGCTTTTGCTTTCAGCACAATATTTGACAAACTCACAAAAGTCTTGCAAACAGGAAGGAAGAATGGGTGTTGAATGGTGATGGGGATTGGGGTGGAGTTGCAACTGACTGAATGGCCACAGTCTAAGGAGGCTGATGGAAAGCTCCATGCTGAAGTGAAGGATGATTTCTAGGGAATTTGCCTCTACTGGACCTGGTTGTTTCTAGAATAGAATCCAGTGTGTCCCAAGGTATCCCTTAAGAAACGCAGTGTTCCATGATGCCTCGTGAAGAAAAGTTTCTACAAACAGTTTTGAGAAGTGTACATACTACACTCACACGGAATAGTCATTAGTGCTGTTCACCATGTATTTCTGGTTCTTCACCTTTGGAACACCATGGTAGGACTGCACTTCCTGGATACCTCTGTGGTCATTTGCTAATTCTATGAATATGCTTTCTTCCTTAGTTTTATGTACATCATTTTTTTGGCCAATGAGTTGTGACCAGGAGTGATGTGTGTCACTTGTAGGCTAGAACACTTAAAAGCTGCAGCAAGACTCCAGAACTTGCTTTCTCTGCAGGAAAAAAAAAAATCCCTAACAATATTATATCTCAATCAGCTATTACTGGAGAAGGAGGAAGTGAATGAAAAAGAGGAGGAGGAAGAGGAGGGAGAAATTAGCAATATTCCAAATGTTTGCTGGTCTACCAGCCTGGGCCTCTTAAGGAGTATGATAACTAAAGGCCCTCTGCTGTCAGAAAGATGTACAGACAGAATGAACAAGAAATAAGCTTTTGCTTAAGTCACTGCAGTTTGGTAGTTGCTTGTTACTGCAGCATAACCTGACTTACCCTAACCCATTCCGAAATTGTTACCAGAAGTGAATTTGGAATTTATGCGGGCATACCCCATTACATCAACATTCAACTAAAAGCCCGGAGAACTATCATAATCAGGAACATATAAGAGTGCCTGGAATGTAGTAAAAACTCAGTAAATCGATGTTGGATGGTTTAATTAAACCGGGTCCAATATTTCTTAAATATATTTGAACTCTGGAATATGTTTGGGATATTTCTCAAACATATTTGACCTCAGAACTTAGTGACTTTAAAAAACATGACGTAGATAAAGCTAAAGAAGAAAGCATATTCATAGAATTTAGCAAATGACAGTGAATTCAAAGAAAAACTGATATGAGAAATTTCAGAGAAACACACTTCAAAGACTTATCATCTAACTGAAATTATTATTAAAGGCAGATATAAATTAGGATTAAATATAAAGGCTTGCCCTTAGTCCAAATATTGTCTAGACAGAAACTGGATGGGAGTATCCCTTTAAGAATAGCTTATGTTGGGAGAAGATTTTTGCAAACAGCGCCTCCGATATGGGGCTAATATCCAAAATATACAAGGAAGTCATACAACTCAACAACAATAACAAAAAAAACAACCCAACTGAAAAATGGGCAGAGGACCTGAAGAGACATTTCTTCAAAGAGGACATACGAATGACAAATAGACATATGAAAAAATGCTCAACATCACTAATCATCAGAGAAATGCAAATAAAAACCACAATAAGATATCGCATCACCCCCATTAGAATGGGTATCATCAACAAGACAAATAGTAACAAGTGTTGGAGAGGCTGTGGAGAAAAAGGAACCCTCATACACTGTAGGTGGGAATGCAGATTTGTGCAGCCGTTATGGAAGGCAGTGTGGAGGTTCCTGAAAAAATTACTAATAGAATTACCATATGACCCAGCAATCCCTCTCCTGGATATCTATCCCAAAATCTGAAAACATTTATACATAAAGACACGTGTGCTCCAATGTTCATTGCAGCTTTATTTACGGTGGCCAAGACATGGAAACAACCAAAATGTCCCTCGATAGATGAATGGATAAAGAAGTTGTGGTATATATACACAATGGAATACTATTCAGCAGTAAGAAAAAATGAAATAGGACCATTTGTGACAACATGGATGGACCTTGAGATTATAATGCTAAGCGAAATAAGTCAGATAGAAAAAGCAGAGAACCATATGATTTCACTGATATGTGGTATACAAACCAAAAAACAACAAAAGAACAAGACAAACAAATGAGAAACAAAAACTTATAGACACAGACAATACTTTAGTGGTTACCAGAGGGCAAGTGGGGAGGGGGGTGGTAGATGAGAGTAAAGGGAATCAAAAATGGTGATGGAAGGAGAACTGACTCTGGGTGGTAAACACACAATGGGATTTATAGATGATGTAACACAGAATTGTACACCTGAAATCTATGTAACTTTACTAACAATTGTCACCCCAATAAACTTTAATTTAAAAAAACAATCGCTTATGTTGCCTGTAGGCAGAGTTGACTGGAGCTCTTTACGAACTAGAATAGAAATGTAGGGTAACAAAGAAATAACAAATTCTTAGGCTGCATTAAAACTTTTTCACTTCTAAAATTAAAAAAAATATTCATACTTAGAAAATAATATCTATAATGTTTATATGTAAGGTATAAAGAATAAATAGTAAAAAAAAAATACATGGTCTATGGCTCCATGGAACTCAAAGACTTACGGGAGATGTCTTATGGGGACTTAAACATTCTCACAAATATAAAAATGATAAATGTTACAGCTGACAAATGCACAGATGTTAAGAGCATGCCATTGGAGGACGTGACCTGATCAGGGAGGTCAGAGAGTACATCACTGAGGAAGTGACTATCAATCAGAGATCCAAATAATCAGTAGAAGTTAACCAAGAAAAGAGAGTATGGAAAAACATTCCATGTAGAGGGATACACATATGCAAAGGCCCTGTGGCAGGAAGAAGCATAAACAATACAAGAAACTGAAAGAAGGTAACCATAGCTAGATCGGGTAGAACATTAGTAGTCATGGCATGAGATAAGGCTGGAGAGGTAGGTGATTGAGGTGTCATAGGTTTTATTTGAAGGGATGGAGGATGGAGATGAGGGGGGATGATTTGTGTTTTAGAACAATCATCCTGGCTATGTAATGAAGAACAGACTGGAAAGGGGCAAGAGTGAATGACAGGAGACCAGTAAGGAAACACCAGCAGTGATCCAGGCATGTGATGACAGGAAAGTTGTAAAGAGTATAGTCATGGGTGGGAGACCAAAACAGATAATCCTTTATGGTCTCTTTCAATTCTCAGAGTTCAGGATAATGTAGTCCTTTAAAATATTTGTGTTTGTATATGTGATAGTTTTTTTGTTTTTGTTTTTGTTTTTTACTACAAATTCTCCTATATGCCTCCCATTGAGAGGTGGGGTCTGTGTCCCCTCCCCTGAATCTGGGTGGGCAGGAGATTGTTCAACCAATTGGAGCATGAAAGAAATGCCATGTGACTTCTGAGGCTACCATCATAAAAGGCCAGATAGCTTTCTCTTGGTCTCTTGGAACACTCGCTCTCTATATGCTCTCTCTCTGTCCCTCCTGGAACCCAGCCACCATTCTGTGAGCAGTCCAAGCCACATGGAGAAGCCATGTGTAAGTACTCCAGTCAATAGTTTCAGCTAAGCCAACCTTCCCAGTCCTCCGAGCCCAGGCAAAGACATGTGAATGAAGAAGCCTCCAGATAATTCTAGCCCCCAACCATTGAAATCACCCTGGCTGTTTGAGCCCTTCCTACTGAGCTCCCAGGCATCATGAAGCAGAGACAAGCCATACCCACTGTGCTAGGTCTGAATTCCTGAAACAGAATGGTTTCAGGAATTCCTGAAACAATGGTTGTTATTTGACAACACTAAGCGAGGGTTGGTTTGTTGCATAGCAATAATAACACAAACCGTACTGGGTGGTATCCCTCACCTGTAAGAAGAGAGTCTGTCATTTTAATTAGATTCTCAAAAGGATTCAGAAGCCAAAATCAGAAAAGAACTCTTCATTTCAATGAAAATGACTTCTGATTTATAAAAAAAAATATTTAGAATTATGTCTATGCTAATAAACTATATTTGTATTAAAGTTACGTTCTGGAAGGGATAAGAGAGAACAGAAATTTTGAGAGGGAAAATAAGAGGTAAATGGTATGTATTAAGAAGGGGAGGGCAGGATCGGTGGCTCAGGCTGTTGCAGCTCAACTAAGATTGAACACGCCACCTTGAGCTGAGCTGCCGCTGAGCTCCCAGTTGGCTCAGTTGGTTGGAGCACGTCCTCTCTACCACAAGGTTGCCGGTTCGACTCCCACAAGGGATGGTGGGCTGTGCCCCCTGCCACTAACAATGGCAACTGGACCTGGAGCTGAGCTGGGCCCTCCACAACCAAGATTAAAAGGATAACAACTTGACTTGGAAAAAGTCCTGGAAATACACACTCCTGTTCTCCTTCCCCAATAAAATCTTAAAAAAAAAAAAAGAAGGGAAAAGTAAGTTAGGAGAAGTAGGCCATAACCAAACTGCAGAGAGTTTAAAACACATTCAAACGAAGGCAGTGAAATAGAAGTTTAATACAGGTGGTGTGTTGGACACACTCTAATACAGTCCCCTGATCCCTATCTCTTAGTGGTCATGCATTTGTGTGTCCCCTGTCCTCTAGAATGAGTAGAACCTGTGCCTTGCTTTTAATCAATAGAATATGGCAAAGGTGATGGGATGTCACTCTTGTGATTACATTATCTTAAATAAGACCCTATCTTGCTAGCAGACTCACTCTCCTTGATGACCTGATGAATTAAGAGGCCATATTGGGAAAGCCCATGTGGCAAAAAAAAAATTATGTGGGTGGCCTCTAGAACTGCAGCAATCTCTAGCAACTATGAATGGCCTCTTGGAACAGAAGGTGGCCTCCAGTTGACAGTCAGCAAGAAGCCAAGGCCTTCAAGCTGGAAGCCACAAGGAAATAAATTCTGCAAACAACTTGAATGAACTCGGAAGTGGACTTCTTCCCCAGCAACACCTTCAGATGATAACACAGCCCAGTTAACACCATAATTGTCACTTTATGAGACCTTGCACAGAGGACCCAGATAAGCTGTGCCCAAACTCTTGACCCACGGAAACAGGGAGATAATAAATGAACATTTTTTAAGCCACAAAGTTTGTGGTAATTTGTTACACAGCAATAGATAACTAATACAGGTAGGAAGTAAGAGGCTGCAGAAGGGTGTGTGGTGAAACAGGTGTGTAGGAGGAGAGATGGAGCAAGAGGTATCATGGCTGCCAAATAGCATGAAGGACGACAAGAAGTTGTAATCAAGATAATGAAAAAAAAGCCCAAGTGAACATGTTTGTTTGGAATATCACAGAGAACAAACTGAGAAATGAAAATTCTATCATGGTACCTGGGACTCAGAGGAAGTTATCTGAAGATAACACAGGGCTTTGCAAGAGTAGAAACAAAGCCACAGCACCAATGAGCAGCCGGCACATTGGAATGTTGCTGTGAAACAGGTGATACTCTTTTATTTAAACCCCAATTTTCATGGGGAAAAAAAGCCACATCATTCTCGTCAAATTACTGAATTCTTGTTTTTCTCAATGAATTCCCACTGATTCTCCAATCTCTCCCCCACCAAATACCTCCCATAACTTTCTTCTACTTAGAATAACATGGATTATTCTTTGCTGAAAATAGGGTAATGGTCTTCAAAAAATGCAAAGGTACGTCCCATACACCAGAGAAGAAGGTGCGAAAGAGTGGTGTGTTCCTGCACAAGCCCCAGCCTCGCTACCCTTTCTGAAGGTTTACAAATATGAGCATTCCGGGGACAACCGAACAATTACCTTCTGTTCAGGCAGACCGTGTTTCCCACAAAGGGATTTGTAGTCTAAAGAATTTTAAAAGGAATTTTAAAAGGAAGTATCTTAAACTTTAAAAGGAAGATACTTAAAAAAAAAGTATCGTTATGGAGGCATTGGATGAAGAAAGATAGGGGAAGATGGATTTATGTAGAAAATGAGTGAAAGCAAGCAAGAAGACCCTCTTCTCTTCCTTGCTCAAGGAAATAAGAATAGGTAGTCACACAGATCCTACTCAGAGGCTCCTTCAGAACACCCGGATGCCATTCAGAACTCAGAAATGCCTGCAGACCAGGCATTGTCAACGCCACACATCTGTGGAACCACTTATAGTTTGCAGAATATTCCCGCCCTCATCTCACCTTGTTCCTCATAGTACCTATGAGGTAGAGGATACAGGTTATTATCCTCATTTTACAGGTGAGGAAACCAGGGCTCAGGGAGGTCAAGTGCTGACTTGGCCAAGGTCACACAGAGAGTTACCCTATAGTCGAGTATGTCTCAATGTCTCTGACTTCAGGTCCAAGGCTCTCTGCTCCACGTAGGAAGGGGTAGGTCTTTCTCTATGTCTAGGTGTGGGGTGGGCTCTGTCCTCCCAGAGGGACGCCAGGAGACTGGAGTCCACACAGTAGCTGCCTCTTTCTCATGAGTTTGACAATGTGTCTCTTTGGTGCTGCATAGGCAAACATTACTGAGCACAGCTCTAAATCACAGAGACCTGTCAGGCTTCGATTCCCAGAAGGTCAAAAGAGATGGATTAAGCACCATTGCTATGCTGAAGCATTCACCCCACACCCAACAGTTCTGAAGTCTGGCGCCTGGGACATTCTTGCCTAGGATGATTTCTCTTGGGGCTTTTTAAAACGAAATGTGCCAGTTAATAGAATCAAATTGCCATTCCTTGAAGCGACGCCAGCAAATAAAATATGCTGTTTACTGCTTCTACAGAAGCATTTTAACTTTTGCAGCTCTTTTGCAGCTGTTTTCTTTTTTTAAAAAAGTTTATCGCTTTCAAATCCTTTGTGAAACAGGTTTAAAAATAAAGTTGACTTTTCCTCCATTTTACACAATTTCACTGTCATTTTTTAAAACCTCAGTTTATGTGATCATTACAGAAAATTTAGAAAAGCTGGAAAAGCAGAAGAAAAAGAAACCCACACCTCCTTCAGCCCTCTCCTCATGCATGACCCACCACACTGAGAAAACCAGGACGCATACAATGGTGAATTACATGTCTAGACTTCATTCTTGGAAAGCTTTGGTTTGCATGCTTTACAGACCTGTGACTACACTGCACATCCAACTTTGTACTTGCTTTTTCTCTTTTAACATTACATTAAAGTATTTTCCATATTGGATAAGTCTGCCTGCCGCTAAGATGTAGTATGTATTATAATATTATTTGTTTAACCATCCCCCAACTGTTAAGATACAGGTTGTTTATAAATTTTAAGTATTATAAATAATGGCCTCATCTCCTTCCAATTTTGTCATCACAGCCCCTACTTGGCAGGTCAAACAGACATAATGACCTCCTCTTATGGACTAAGACACCACACACATAGAAGATCATCTGCTGTTCATTGAAGCATTATTTACGGTGGCCAAGAGAGTGAAACAACCAAAGTGTCCTTCGATAGATGATTGGATAAAGTAGATGTGGTACATATACACCATGGAATACTACTCAGCCATAAGAAAAGATGAAATAGTGCCATTTGCGACAACATGGATGAATCTTGAGATTATTACGCTAAGCGAAATAAGTCAGACAGAAAAAGTCAAGAACCATATGGCTTCACTCATATGTAGAATATAAAACTGAAAGCAACAAAGGAACAAGGCAAATAAACAAACAAAAAAAAACCTCATAGACACAGACAACAGTTTAGTGGTTACCAGAGGGTAAATGGGGAGGAGGGGTGGGAGAAGAGGGAAAAGGGCGTCAAATATATGGTGATGGAAGGAGAACTGACTCTTGGTGGTGAACACACAATGTGATATATAGATGATGTATTATAAAATTGTACATTGGAAACTTATGTGATTTTACTAACCATTGTCACCCCAATAAATTTAATTTAAAAAAAAGATCATCTCCATCAAGAGAAGTAAATCAATGGGCCTTGGAGTTTCTCTCCCCCTCCTTTGCCTTGGCACCCTACTGATGTTTCTGATGGGGTCATTTGTAACTGTAAAAACTTCATCACACAACATGACATAAACTCAACCATAGAAAAATACAATGAACCACCAATAACTGACTTTCATAGCTAGGTCAATCCTATTAGAAAACTTTCCAAATTTCCATATTAGTTTTTACTATTTCATTCTAATGGCCCTAAGGGAAGTTGAGGCCACTAAAATCCATTAGGCAAGAAATACTGGAGACAGTGTATTATTATCACTAGGCTTCACACCATGTTGAAAGGTTTAAATGTAAACCTCTTCTAAGTGACAGTTCCATAATTAAGATATCATTGTGCCTGTAACTAAAATAATATTGAATGTCAACTATAATTAAAAACGTGTGTGTGTGTGTGTGTGTGTGTGTGTGTGTATTCAATAATATTGGAGTAGCTATGTACGGTGTCAGAGGGGTAGTAGGCTTGTTGGGGTTATCATTTTGTGAGGGGTGTAAATGTCTAATAATTATGTTGTTTTGTACATCTGAAACTAATAAAAAAAAAAAGATATCGTTGTTCCCACAACTCTTTTTTTGCTCCATTAGAGTACTTTTCTCTTTTTGCTTAGTATGATAGTCAATTATTTCCCATATTGGCTCAACCATTTAACACTTATCCCACAAATACATATTGAATGTTTCATCTGATAGTTACCCCCTTACAAAGATTAGCAAACTGTAATCTTCACCAGGAAGACAGTCAAATGTCACTGTTTAGGGTGAAATCTTGGGTCAGAGAGGCTGGGTTCATAGTCTAAATGCCTGTTCCAGTTGTGTGAATTTAGGCAAGTGATGTGCCTCTCTGGGTCTGTTTCCTCCTTTCTAAGAGGAGGGTAGTAATAATCATTCTCTCCCAGGCTGTTCTGAGGCTTGAAGGCATTAATCCTTGTGGAGTATTTGGAACACATCCTGGTATGTGGTCAGAGGTCAATAAATGTTACTTATCATGCTTATCATCAAGGAGCACAAAATCTAATTAAGTAGTTTCAGAGTCATACCTTTTTTCTAAACTATGATTAAAATAAATTCTTATACTCCCACTTTTGTGGTTGATTTAGTCTATCTTCTTGGGAATAGTTCACATTTCTTGCAATGAATCCCTTTTCTCCAACTATAATTCTCCAGTGAGTACCTGGGTGATCCATCTGGCTTTCTTAGCACTAGTGAGACTCACTGAGCTTCTGCATTGGATCTCTGTCCTGAAGTCTGCTTATTTCTACAAGCAACCATGTGGTGCTGGGGATGACGTACTCAGCACAGCTGCAAAGGGAACCCTTTCCGATTCGGTTTCCTTACAAATCTAACTACAACTATAGCTGAGATACTGAGAGGAGAAAGCAGAAACAGAAGAAAAGTTTCTCATATATATAGTCTCATATTCCACGAAAATAATTTTGATAACAAAATTAACCAAGAAATGAAAAAATCTATATAGATGAGAAAAGTTTCTCATATATATAGTCTCATATTCCACAAAAATAATTTTGATAACAAAATTAATCAAGAAATGAGAAAAACTAAACAGACAAATTAACATATGAAAAAAGAGCTACTGTTGAAAAAGTGCCAGGACTAGGTATATTCAGCTGAGTTCTATCTAATTTTTTTAAAAAAGGTAATTCTAATGTTATGAAACTAATTCAGTCTTTTGAAATAGATGAAAATGTCCCCAATTCGTTTTATGAAACCAGTCCTGCTTTAATATCAAAATCCAATAAAGACATATTAAACAAATAAACAATGATTAAAATGTGTAAATGAATACAGGGCAGCCAAGCCAAAATGCATGTGGGGGAGAAAATTGCAATAAAAAACAGAAACTTATGTACACTCCAGGATCACATTTATACAGTTATATAACACTTCAGGATTTGTGTATAAATAATAAATTATTTAATGCATAAATTATTAAAAAATTAAAAAAATTATAAAATCTGTGTCAATACAAACACATATACAAGCACATGCACAAGACGTACATATACATAAAAAGAGAATGTAAGACTTTCCCTGCATTTCCCTGCATTTAAGGACCAAATAGTATAATTCTAGGCCAAACTCTGGACTCTTAATGTTTTCCTAAAGTTTATCATTTGCAACCTCAACCTTGCACCATCTACACTGTTGCTCATAATAGACAGAGACTTTCTCATTCGTTTTGTATCTCATAGGATATGTCATTAGCTTGGGAAAAAAAATCCTATATTAAGGACATCCAGACAACTTGACATTCTCTAAAACTGAAAACGAGCAAAGATAACCATGTTCCAATAAAAACTGGTCCCCTGCAATGATTTGAGGGGAAAATAAAGGTTCTGTATTCAAAATAGTTCAGGAAATCTCTTATGGGAGACTGACAGTGCAGACAGTATTCTAAAGGCCTTGAAAAGTCTTGTGGTAAACGAAAGTGCTGTTTAATCTAGAAAATCCCTCAACTAGTTGACTGTGGAATTTTTATTCTTTTTCTTTTTTCCATGATACCACCGAACATCCTGAGGAACCACGGCTCTGAAGAAAACCTTGAAGGAATTCTAGCTTAAATCATTGCAGAGTTTACAGTCATGGCCTTGGGCCGTTTCAGACTCAGAAAATCCCGAGAACAGATGGGTGGACTGAATCTATTACAAAATCAGAAAACATGTTCTTTGTCATTATATAACGGGCAAATTCTGCTCCTGTTTGCTTGTTTCACAGTGTATTTTATCAGACTTATTCGTGAACTCTTCCATTGATGCATATCACTGGAGATAGCAGAGGGGCGAGCACTAAATTTTGGAAAATTGTGCTGTAACTAACGTAAACGACCCTCGTTATTATACTGATTGGCTCTAATGCCATCTTGGAACATTAAGTTAATTTAGGTAAAACAATAATACCAATAACTTTATTGTACCCCCCACCTCCACCCCCCAACTGGAGACATGTACAAAAAATGCTCTCCTGGAAAAGACAGTGTGATGCTTCATGGAATTTGATATTCTTCTTATCATAAGATGCTAAAAACCTAAAAGTATCTATGTGGGGCCAAAGAAGCAGAACGTGCTGGCAATATTAATAACCAATATTATTCTTAACACTTAGTTCATATTCGTTGATGACTGATTTAGGCATAAGTTTTATTACAGAAGTCTAACTTCATGATCATGAATATCACCATTTCAGGATTTGTTAACTCAGATTCTTATAAAACGAAATTATCAACCAACTCTATTAGGACTGGTTAATGATTAAACTGATTGCCTCTGAGATAAAAAAGAAAATATTTATTCTCAGGAAATAATTTTCAAACCCTTTAGTAGCACCTGTACTCAAAAAGATAGCCATTATATTCCATAGCAAATAATGTTTATCTATAATTCGTCTTTAGTGTTTACATATGTGATCACACTAAGATCACATTTATTTTTAAAAATTCTATAATTTAGACATTTCTAACTGAGACTACATTTTTTCCTCATTTGGTATAAAATAATAAGATCTATCTATGTTAAGTTCCAATTTATTCCATCAAAAAAGTTCCATTTCTATCTCCCAATGCTTACCTGGGTAATAACCCAAATCATTAGACATGATTTTTCAGTATTGGCAATGGATTTTCCTTTCTCCTTCCAGTCTTTTTCAGGCCAATCTGTGATGAGCAACAGAGTTTTAAGATGTCTGGCCAGAACTAGGGGTGTCTATAGAGGGTTTCTATGCTGATACTCTCCCAACTTGTTCGCCTACCCAACACAGATTCCACTCGTCTCTAGGAGAAGCCCAGGACAAACTGCATACCATTTGGTGGCCATCAGAAAGGAGATGCCGTGTGTGTCTGCCTAACTGCCACCTACTTGCAAGACAAGAGTCCACAAAGTATCCTACCACAGACATGAAAGTTATTCTTTCTACATTCATTCAATAAATCTGCTGAGTACCTACTGTGTGCCAGACATCAGCACTTACTGAATGTTTCCTACAGTCCAGCATTTTTCTAAGTACTTACAAACAGGACAAATTTAATCCTCACAATGCTATCAAGAGGGTACTTGTGATGGTTAATTTTATGTGACAACTTAACTGGGTCATGGGGTACTCAGATTAAACATTATTTCTGGGCGTGTCTATGAGGTTGTTTCCAGTTGAGATGAGCATTTGAGCTGGTGACTCAGTAAAGTAGATTGCCCACCCCAATGAGGGTGGGCGTCATTCAATCCCCTGCAGGCCTGAATAGAACAAAATATCAGAGCAAGGGAGGATTCGGTCCCTTCCTCCCTGTTGGAGCTGGGACATTAGTCTTCTCCTGCCTATGGATTGCAATTTACACCACTGGTTCCCCTGATTCTCAGGTCTTTAGATTCAGACTAGAATTACATCAAGGGTTTTCCTGCATCCCTAGCTTGCCAAATGCAGATGGTAGAAATTCTCAGCCTCTATAATTATGTGAGCCAAATCCTCATAATAAATCTTGTTTTGTGTATGTGTACATACATACATATATATAATAAATCTCTTCATTTCTTAACCACATGTTCTTAACCACAACTGTATCCTGCCTCAATACAGAGCAGCACATGAGATGAAGTCCCTACCCCAAGGTGTTTAACATTCTTTAAGGAACTTGAAAAAGGTCCACCTCTTAAAGATGTCATTTTTAAAAATCAAATTGCTTAGCACAGTTTTCCAAATGGTAGTCCAAACTCCAATCCAAAGCAAAGTTTTCACCCAACAAGACAAAATGAGAAAAATTAACTGTGTGTGTGTTTTCTCACCAACTGCCTTTCTGGATCTAAAGGACAATCCTCAATTTTTAGTGTCAGAATGTTCTCTTTTCTGAAAAAAACAAAATGATAGCAGGTGTAGCTATTGTTTTGCTCAGGCCCTTACTTGACAAAATTAAAAGTTAGCACATATAAACTGGACTTCCAAAATTCTTCATTTTACTAGTCCATGCGCTGTCCAGAGTCTGAAAATTAACGACCGACTTTTTTTGAAGATGACCTGAAGTTTCCTTTCATAGGTAGGTACCACTGAGAAAGACATTTCACACCTGTTACCTTTGGAGGGGGGAGACAGGGAGGAAATGTGAGGAGGGCCTGACTTGGGAGCAGCAGCCTTCACAGAACATTCTGACACTAAGGTTGAAAGGGGCCAGTCTGAATTACTAAGGAAAATCCACAAATATGAAGACTTTTTAAGGGATGCAAAACTTTCCTTCTCTGATGGTCCTTTAAGAAAGAGCAGCTATTTTCAGGTCAAAAGTATATCGAGCTTGTGAATTTGCACATCTCTTGCTCCAATATCATTGTACAGCTTCTTGAAGTTAAAAAGATATACTACCATCCTCAAGACAAATAGCATACAATTCCATCTTCTGCTCTGAATTGCTAACACTATTATTTTCACAGTAAATAATTGTTAGAACCATTACTGGTGAAATAGTAGCATGTTATGTTGACTTCTTACAAATACCAAGAGAAATTCAATGTTTCTTGTGGCACCGTGGTTGGGTTGTTAATTACTTGTAACTGAGCCTGAAATCCTGGGTCTTTTCAAAAATAAAACTAATCAATGACAAATAGAGCATATAGGATATAGAAATCAACATTTTTATTATACAGACTTCATTGAAATCTATTTTCTCTCAAACTGGATTAAAATATTGACTAATTTAACCCTAAATCTATTTCAGGAAGGTGACTATTCGCTAAATTGCTTGCATGGTAGTGATATACATGTCTTTATTCAGAATTCTGCAATGTTCACTGGTTATTTTTCATGTTGACCTACATCAGATAGTTCCCATTTTCAAAACACCCAGTCTATTTAAAAGTGGATTCCCCAAGAAAAATGCTATACCTGTGGAAATAAGTAATTTTAATTAGTGCCAGAAGAACAATTGGGAAAAAAGGAAATTGAATAACAAAGGTAAAGATTATTTTACAGCTTTCATTGTCACTTCAGAGCGTTTTATTAGTGCTGAACAATGGACTTGACAATTGACTTTATAATAGCAAAGCAAGTAAAAAGCAAAAGAAAAACTTTATCCTGTGAATCAAAAAGTCAGAGAATGTCACAGCTCCTGGCCTTATAGCCACTATATATAGGGCCAAGTCAGAGCCAATTCTGCCTGAAAAGCAATTAACAGAACAGATTAACAGAGTCGTCTCCAATGTGTAGTCGACTCTGCTGTGATTTTATCTATCTCAATGAACTCAAAGATAAAGTTAATGTATGATAAAGATCATACTCGGGGAAAGTAGTAGACACCTCACCCATGGGCCTGGGGATCTGGGTTCCTTTCAGATGTGAAGCAGGTCATTTTGCCTGATTGCGCCCCATATGGCCCCCTCTGTTACATGAGAGGGTAAAATCAAGTCATCTGTAAGAGCCCATTAATTACATCATGATTTCAAACAAGAGATGGTTTTGTAAAGAGTTTTAAAACCTTAGACAGATTAATCTTGCCCAACAACAAAAATTTTTTTGCTACATCTTTTAAGTCTCTTTGAATCTCCAGATTCTATCCTCCATTGCTTTTGTTCCCTTACAGGGCATCTGATGAAGAACCTGGGCCTCTTAACCAGTAGAGTTCCCACAGTCTGGAATGGGCAGACGCATACTCATGGTACAATTCAGCATGTTCCTCTATCCGCAAAAGGACAGTTGGCTCCAGAAATGGACGTAGGTAAGTCCTCACTTCTATTAATTTAAAATATTTTTAAAAGAGAAGAAAATACCAACAACCAAAAAGCATTTAAATGCAGTCTGTATGAATTGTACCCCCTCTCTTCCTCATTCGCCTAGAGCACCACTTCTTTCCAAGAAAGAATAAAACGGAATGGTCAATTCTCTACCAATACTAAGGATTCTTTTAATTAGAAAGCCAGCTCTGGGCTCCTATGCATTAGAGACATAGGTTTTATCCCATATCTCATTTTACAAAAGTTTCCCTTCATCCTCTATTTGCCTTTCTAGACCTACAGCTCCCTACAGAGCCTGCCACCTGAAGGCAGCCATCAGCAACTATTCCAGGAGGCAGCCTTTCAGCAGAAATAATAGAAATATGCTGCCTTAGAAGTTTAAGCCCATCTCTCCCAGAGAAATGAACTTTAGAAGGTGACTTAAAAAACAGCATCACACAGGAAAGGCAGAAAGGGAGAGATGTCCTTAGCATCGTCATCGAGGAAACAATTCTGCCACCAGCCATTACAGCTGCATCAACTGCAAAAATGAGTGTTCCATAGTCAGAGCAGATGTCCCAAAGCTGTATCATTTGTAAATATAGATGAGAAATGTGAATTGGAGATGTGACCTCACTCAGTATCATATTTGAGGGTAACAACAATTAGAACATTGAATATAATTAGAGCTGAGAATGCAAGGATCTTTTTTCAGTCCAAATATAACTATAGAAAACATGTTTTCAAGAAGTAAAATAACTCTCACTGTTGCCTGCCACCACCAGTTGCAAAGTGAGCCAGTCTAATTCTGAAGCTGTCAGACAAACGTGGCAGATTCTACATCTTTGCTGAAAGAACTGTCAATTCTTCAGCCACAGGAGAAATGAAAGGCTGGATTGGAAGGACATCATAAAGTAAAAAGAGTTTTTGTAAAAGAATGAAAATTAGGAAGAAAAGGTCAGAGGAGGGCATTTATTTTTCCTTCAAAATTTCAGGGAATTAGGAATAATGCTTGACATATCCCATCCCACTAAGAAAGGTAAGAGGAAGAAAAGTTGGTGGACATTAGGGCCTTGATTTCTTGTTTATAAATAGCTAATTGATTGTATTTCAAAGGTGAGTCACCTCCAACTGATTGATACAGGCTGTCTGGAAACTGTGAAGGATTCTGACTACAGTCCTGAATCAGCAGGGAGGTGTGCTGGGATCAATTAGTAATGTCTGCTATGGACGCTATACTTCTAAAGTGGCAGCAGAAGTAGACAGATATTTAGCATTCCAGACAAGGTGATCTCGAAGGTTTCTCCCATCATCTAGTCTAGCTCCATTCATTTTCAAAAGACAAAACCAGGGCCAAGGGTGGTTAAGTGATTAAGGTCTAGCACCGGGCAAGTCTGAACTAGCGGCTGGTCTTGGATTCCCTATGACAGTGTTCTTTCCACCACCAGACGTATCACACTACTTTACTGAAGCATCAACTGAGAGAGAGGAAAAAAAAATGAGGAGAGCAAAGAGAGGAGGTTAAAGAATTATTGAGGGATGGAATGATAAAGGGAAAAAGATCAGCACGATTACTAGAGATGGGCCAGAAAACAGATGTGATTTCCAGGCTGCAGCTTGTATGCAAATAAGCTCTTTCCACACCTGGTGAATCAAAGACACTGATGAGTTTCTCCTCACCACCACCTCTCTCCACTCTGAGAAAACCTATTTGTAACACACACACACACACACACACACACACACACACACACACACACACACACACCCTACCCTCACCATCCCTGATCAACAGCTGTCATCACCCCAGCTGAGGAGACCAATGGTCATGTGTGTGTGGACCAGATGCTTGGACCCAGAATGGATAACTGGTCTGAGCTGCTCTAATTGAACTTTTCCCACAGGAATTAGAAAGTTGGACTTGAAGACATTTATCATTCCATATTGGGTGCTTGACTAAGGAAGTGCTACAAAACAGGAAGCCATGCTTGGCACATGTATACACCAAAGCAGAGGACATTGATTTGAAGAGAGAGAAGAATGAAACTGATATAAGGAGCTGCAGGGGAAGAGACCATGTGACCTTGAGAAAAGAAATATAGAGAGATTAGCTGCTCCGGTTCCACATTGTAGGGGGACTCAACTGTACTGTAAACCACTGAGCTTTGTGAGGTGCCCTTGAATGCTTTGCAAAATATGAGCCATTTTTGCTTCAACTACCTCGGGTGGATTCTGTTCCTTGCAAGCAAATATGACCCATGGTTAGGTCAACTGAACCCTGGTTGGTTTCCATTTTTTATGAACACAGTAATACTGCTGTGGGAGAGGGAGAGGTGAGAAATGGTATCCTATTAAAGCTCAAATGTTCTCAGGAAATCCAAATTAATATGCTAACATTTGCAATATATAGTACTGTCTTTTATCCACCAGGTAAGGCATTTAGGCAATCAAACAAGGTATCAGCTACTTAAAATCTATTTTGAAGATTAGCTTCCTAAACGAATGTGAAACAAGTTTATGCTATTTATTTATTACCATGCATTTCATGCACAACAACCCTAGAGTTTGAGCTGCAAAATCCTGAGAACATGGCATCCATTTGCTATTCACAAGTTACTAAAAATCCCAGATGGTAAAGACTTTAAAATCAACTGCAGGAAAAATCAGTGTCTGATCAAGATTCTGGGGCTGTAAAATTGGCGGGTGGTGTATGAAGAGCTCATAAAACTGTGATTAAATAAAGCACCAGCAAGTGCTTAGGCAAAGGCTGTTGAAAGACTATGTTATATTCTCCTTGTATGAAAGCAAAACGATATGAAGTCAGGAGAAATAAACTCTTTTAAAAGACAATTCACTTTTGTAGGGATTGCATTTTCACTGAAATCCTCCACATCTGGCCCAGAAAATGAGAACATCAAGGGAAAACCCTGCTGAGATGTCACCAAGGCCAGCACTGGTCAGTGTAGACCCATAAAAGTCACGCAGTTTCCAAAGCGTTCATCAGTCTGTGGTTTCCACCATCCATTCTGGGAAAGTTATGCGCCAACCTCAATTTTTGTTTCAGATTTTTTTTTGATCATTTTGCATAAAATAGTACTCCAGGTTTGCAGAGTTTATTCTTCCTTAAGTTTAACGTGTAATCTCTACAGACATAAACCTCCAATGCTCTTCCAGATTGTCAATCTTTAAGTAAAGCAGGTACCTCACTGGAGATATCAGAACAGGGAAGAGCAGTCGTGGAGCTCACAGGGCAGCATGACTCAACCTTTCTAAGTGAGGTGCCCTTGTAACTGGTACAGAGAGAACTGTGGCTTCATTGTCCTTTGCGTGTACCTCCTTGGATACCTGTCTGTTCAGATACCTTAGACTGGGACATGAGTAAAAACATGGAATAGTTGGGGCAATTTTGATTTTCACTTTTAGGAGTAGAAGGTCCTATACCAGGTAAATGCCCAATAAATGGGTATGATTTCGTCCAGCTGTAGAAGACACCAATTGGGGCATCTATCCAGCACAGCACCCCTTCTCTAAGAAACGCCCTCTCCTGAAAACATGAAGTTGGTTGATTGGCCAATCAATTGGCCAATTAATGCTGATTGGCCCAAGAGTGAACACCTGCCCTGGTGGAACCCCAATCACTTTTGGCCTCCTAGCAATCAGGGTATCCCTGGGTCACAGAGAACTTCAGTTAGTTGTGTGTGGGACACTGGCTCCGTGCTGCCATTTCAGGTTGGTCATTTGTACCAGGGATTCAGAGAAAGTTTTCAGATAAACAGAAAGGAGAGGACCAGAGAGAAGTAGAAATGAGAGATTGTGAGGGGAGAAGAAAGGAGGAGATAGAGGTAGAGACAAACAATAGAAACAGATATGGCTAGCCCGGGATCTGATAGTTCTTCTCTCACCAAGCCCAGCTGTACTCTCTTCTGTGGTTCCACGATGTACCCCTGCAGCCTTCCAATAAGACCCCCATCTCTCATTCAGCTAACGTGAGTGATACGGGCAACTAAACACTCTAACCGGCCAAACCTTATGTACAATTGCAAACCATCACCACCCCACCCCCATGAGGAAACGTGCCTAGCCCTCCAGCATAAGTTTCCATTTCTCTACAATTTCCAAAGTCTCCCTCAAAATCCTCTCTTATTTGATGCTGCATATAGATTCCCCCAAACCCTATAGAAACATGACACCAGCATAGCAATTTCTGAAGCACAGAAATGATTCCCTGGGTGCAAGGAGGCAAATCCAGAACTTCCTGGTGGGGGAGTCACTTCTACTTGCCTCATTTCTGAGGATGATCAGAGTGACATTACTGAGGGCAGCCCAGGATGGCAGAGGGGGCTACATGCATCCCAAACACAAATCACATCATGTCCTGGCTATAAATCACAGCAGCAGCAGGTGTGCACTTCAGAGGAACCGCTTCTGCTATTGAAAAAGTGACATTTTAATGGATTATGCAGATCGGCTGAGGCTCTAAATCACACACCTCCTGCCTTAGATGGGATCCCAAACATAGGCCGAGCTAGAGGAAGCTGCATCAACACTGTGAAAATGTTATCGCTCCTTAGGACCTTCGGATATTTCACTGTGAAAATGCACATTCACTTTTACTTCCAGACAGGCCCATTTCTGATGCTTAACAAAGGCAGCAGTTCATCTTTGTAACAACATGTGGGTTTGCTTGACTTGGGACATGGGCCTTAAACATTGCCAATGTTATCTGATGGGGTCCCATTACCACTGGAAGTAAACTAAGCTGTCTTTTCTGGTAATGGAGTGAGGAATGAGAATAAGGAGGGAGCAGGTAGGTACAAGGCTCAGTGGAGGTAAATGCACAAACAGAAATTGATGTGGGGCCTAGAAGATTGCTTTGCTATTTTCTGTTGGCCAATCATGCAGGGTAGGTTTGGCCTTTCCTCCTAAAGCTGAGAAGAT
This sequence comes from Rhinolophus hipposideros, assembly GCF_964194185.1. Classification (NCBI taxonomy): domain Eukaryota; kingdom Metazoa; phylum Chordata; class Mammalia; order Chiroptera; family Rhinolophidae; genus Rhinolophus; species Rhinolophus hipposideros. Next base: position 23,384,755 of record NC_138056.1, read on the forward strand.
AAGGAAGGAGCCTTTGTCTGTCAAGTCTGTGGGAAAGACAGACATGCCAACAAATCATTACAAATACAAGCCTAGAAGAGCGATGGAAACTGAGTAGGTAGGCACTCTGCATTGGGGTATCAAGGTCACAGAGAAGGTGGCACGACTCACTGGTCTCACTTCAGAAAAGAAGTTACCCCCTCAGTTGTCATTTAAGAGTTGAACTCTCCCAAACAGATGATGGAATCAAAGAGCTGAAAGGATGCCATATGCCCTGGTCCTCTCATTTTATACATGAAGAAACTGAAGCCAGAGGTTAAATGACTTATCCAAGAGCACACAGTGCTTTAGACTAACTTGTGTCTCCCCCATCCCCCAATTCATGTATTGAAGCCCTGATGTTGTGATTGTGCTTGGGGATGATGCCTTTACAGAGATTATGCAGGTTAAATTAGATCGTAAAGATCTAATCCCTGTAAGAAGAGAGAGACAGCAGGGATGAGCACACCGACAGCGAGAAGGCTATGTAAGACAACAGGAAGCCGTCCATCTGCAAGCCAGGGAGAGAGGCCTCAGGAGAAACCAAGCCTGCCAACTTCTTGCTTTTGGACTTCCAGCCTCCATAACTATGAGAAAATTAATCCCTGTTGTTTAAGCCACTCAGTCTGTGGTATTTTGTTATGGGAGCCCAAGCAGACTAAAATACATAAGGACATGGGCTGGCCTAAGGCAAAAACCCAGGCTCTCACTTTCTTTGAACACCACTCTTTCCCTTTCTCATTCAGAGAAGAGATCTCAAAAGGATTTGTAAGATGGTGGTGGGAAATGTCTGGCTGCACCATAAAAATACCTGTTTCTCATGCAAGTGTGTGACGTGGCATGACTGAAGGAACGAGTCACAGAAGAGCAGGCTAAGTACAAGCAGGGGTATAGTGGGAGGGGAAGGATGTGCGCTACATCTGGGTTATGGGGAAAAGCACCTTGCCCAAAGCCTGGGGGAGGCAGAATGAGGTCAACGAACCTGAGCAGACACTCAGGTGTCACTCCTCAACTTGGCATTCTGTACATTATACCAGCTACCACTAATTTTGAACCTTTCCTCTTTTATCTGCAAGAAGCAAAGTAGAGGAATTTATTTCTCCTCTCCTTGCTGCTGCTCCCTTTGGGGGTTAGCAGTCTAAGGGGCGGTGAAGTGATAAGGACGGGGGTAAGAGCAGAGGCCAGTACCTGGGGCTGCTCACTCAGGAAGCCACCACGCCTTGATGGTAAAGTTTTAGCAGCATGCTATGGTGGATGAAGTGAACTGCTTTGCTCAACACCCAGTCCAATCTCTTGCTAGCATGCAGAGGCTGGAAAACCCAAAACTACACTTCCCAGATACCCTTGCAGCTGGGTTTTGTGTGCGAATTAAGTTTCGGCCAGTAGATGCATTGCACAAGATTTTTATCTGGAGCTGGCATGTGCAGAGAAAAGCAGGGCATGGCACATTGGTTTTGCTGCTGTGGGTCATGCCTCCAACCCTCAGCTGAAGAAGTAGCTTCATGATTGAGGAGAGGTCCAGTTCTTCACAGTGGTTTTAGAAGTTATTCCTGAAAGTTCTGCCTTGAGTCTATTCATTTTTTTAAAATTAACATTTATTGGGGTGACAATGGTGAGTAAAATTGCACAGGTTTGAAGTGTACAATTCTGTGCTACATACATCATCTATATATCGCACTGTGTGTTCTCCTCCATCACCATATATTTGACCCCTCATCTACCACCCTCCTCTCTTCGAGAGTCTATTCTTTAGCCCTCCCAATGATTCAGCAAGGTAATGTACACTTATAATAAATCTCATTTATTTATGAACTAGCTAGACAGAGTCCATTGTCTGCAACTGAACCCTTACAGAGTTATATATCAATACAATAAAATTTAGCTTGTAAGGAGCCCTAGTTTGTGCTAACAGATGAAGAATAGGAACTAGTAGTTGAGTACTTACGCTGATCAAAGTATTTTATACATAACTATGATTCAATCCTCAAAAATATCCTGGGAAGTAGGTATGAGTATCTCCACTTCGCAAATAAGGACTTAGGTCACACAGCTGGTGAGTTACTGCCAGGGATCAGACTGAGAGCCGAAAACTGGCTACACCCACACAGCTCACTGTCTATTCTAATTTAACTTTGGCTGACTTCACAAACAGGACTTCATTATTCCACTATCCTCATAAACATGACCTTGCTCTTCCAGGAAACTCTTAGCCAGGAAGATAAAAATTGCAAATAACGTTATTATTCACTTCAGGGACTTCCCCAAAACCTACTTAAAACTGCATGATTTTTCAATGTGGAACATCAAATGACTATTGATACTCCAAGACCCTTAGAAACTCGGGCCTTACTGTGTCCGCCAATCTTCAACCATTATATCCTGATCCTCACTCTAATTAAGACCCTCTAAAAACCTCATAAATATCCCAACTTTACTCTCCTCGCTCTGAGACACTAAGTCTCCATCAAGGTGGTGTTCACCTACTAAGTGAAGCAAGCAATATACTTGGCTTTGCCTGAGCTGCAGGTAATTCGGTGGTAGTTTGGGGAGCCAGCATTTCACAAGTCCCAGATCTCCTTGTGTTCTTTCCTCTACACCTCGCTATTTTCCACTTCAGGTACAGTCCTACCAGTAATGAGATATTTTCCCTACAAATCAAGCTGCTCGGGCATTTGGCACAGAACAGTGAGCGGTACTGGGCCCTGTTCCTTCCCAGAGCTCCCAGCCCTTGGGAGACGCTTCCCAAGCATCCTGCCTTCCAGGCTCCATCTGCTCCATATCCGAGTCCTGATGTTGGGAGAGGTGGGACGCTGCAACAAACTGGACATTGGCACCGTACATTCATGAAAGTAGCTTTCCAGTATCAAGGGACGTCTAATTTCAGAAACCCTCCAAACATTTTTGTTTTTCTAATGGGCCCAAATCTGGGTGTTTTCATAGGTAGAATTTGGCAGAAATCGTGATGAAGCTATCCATAAACTTGACAAGATATCAGATGATTTTTTTAATGCCAGTGCCTTGCAGCCCTACCATGTGTTTTCAATCAAATCTAGACGAACTGAGGCTGCATCTCAAGGAGAGTAATGAGACAATGCTCGTAACGCTGCATCTCACCTTTACTTTACAGCTCACAAAGCACTTTTACATGCAGTACTCTCATTAGATGTCTCATCAACCCAGCTGTCCTCATTTTACAAACAGGGAAACTGCCCCTCCCAATTAATGAATGGCAGGGCCAGGACCGATCTTAATTTCCTAACTTCAGATACAGAGCCCTTTCCAGAACACGCCCACCAGTAGGCAGGGGAACAGAATGAGTAAACATTATTAGATCAGATGGCCTGGGTTCAAGTCCTAGCACAGCCACTTTGAAGCCGATAACTTAAAATTTCTTAATTCTCTCTTCCTTAATTTCCTCATCTGTAAAATGGGGATAATAACAGAACTCACAGGGTTGTTGGGTTATGTCATATACCATACATAATTTACCCTGAATAATGCCTAGCTCAAAAAATGGTAGGTACTCAATAAATAAAAGCTCTTATTATTGGGCAGGTCAAACATTAGAATCCTTCGCTTTGCCACTGAAATAGTTTGTACTCTTAGAATCATATTTCCGTATTTCCAGATGTCAAAAATCTGGCCATATAAAACAAACCCAGAATTGTAGCTACAGGTGGAAAGCATCAAAGAGCAGACTCCTTTACACTAATTGTTACAAATATTGCTACATTAACCTCCTAGAGAGCACAGATGGTAAAAGAAGGGAACTGTTCCCATTGTTTTACTCAGACCTGAAATAACACGAGGAGCAGACATAATAGGTTAAGTCTCAATTTGATGACAGTTGGAAATAGGAGATAATCAGAGGGAAATGGAGAGGGGGTGCAGAGCAGGAGTGGGACGTAGTCTGGATTTTCAATTTACTAAAAACTCACAGTAGATGTGGAATCCAGTGTAAATCAAGTATGGGAGAATTATGTAACAGGGATAGGAGAGAAAGGTTGTGTTGGCAGAATACTGAGCTGGTTGGCAAGGAGAGAGGAGAGACAAAGAGCTCAAAGTTGCAGAGTTTCAACCTTCACTGACTAAAAGCACAGATAACAGGCAGCTGGCTAGAGATTCTCTTAACAACCAACGAATGAACTTGAGTGAATAGAACATTCACTTCAAAGAGTTTTGTGCTTGGGTGTTTTGTTCTTTGCAATTTAAGTATTTATGAGGGAAGGATACAGAGATGTGAAAATGTGTGAGAGAGAGAAAGAGCTCTAACTTCAGAGTCCTGTGCACTGTGGTTAGAACCTTGACTCCACCACTTAGGAGCTCTTTAGGAACAACTTACGTAACCTCTCCGACCTTGGCTTGATAATCTGTCCTGATTCCTACTTGATGGGCTTTCAATCAAAATTAAATAAAATAATACATGTAAAGTGATTCACTCTGTGTTCTGTCTACAGTAGGCAGGCAAAAAATGACAGTGATGGTGAAGATGGTAGATGGCATAAAACTTCTTAAATAAGAAGGGAAAAACTTACATGATCAGGGAGATTTCAAAATAATAATTCTTTGGGCAGTTTTGAAGGCAGATGTTGTTTGAGGTGAATAATGAAAATGGGTGTACTCTGTTGACTGTCACTGCTGCATATTAGAACAGAAAGCCAAGACTCAGTAAGAACAAGTAAATAATTGGAGGGTTATAGTCACAGAATTGAGAGTTGAGAAAAGCTTGGAATAAACGCTGAAAGCACTATTAAAAACCAGCCAGTTTAAGCCCAGCCATATTTGAACTGTCAAATGACTTTCTGGTAGTCAAGAGAGGTGTTCTTAGGAATAGGAACTCTCAGGAATAAAGTTACAAATACACCCAGACATACTTCACTCTATATAATGGGAGTATTAATGAAGGTGTAGGTTATCAATAAAATTTTGGCAAATAGACTCATATGGTAAATGGACCAACTCACTTATTTAAAAGAACCTTGAGGTGTGATTGTTTGTAAAGGAAAAGGGAAGAAGTAGAATCATTTCTCCCAGATTAGGAAGATTCAGGTTCAGATATAGCCAAGTTTCCTTCGCACAAAGGAAAGTGGATAATCTAGAGGAGTGTTAAAAGCTTTCAATGCAAAACTTTCCATAAACCAAATTGACACTCCATTCTTTCCCTGTCTCTGAGGTTCCTCTCAGAAAATGAAAGCAGAAACATAAAATCCCTGATTAAAACCGACTTCTCATGAGCGATGGGAGGCAGCTCTCTTCTCCAAAAGCTAGTAGAGCAAAATCTCATTAGGAATCAGGTCTCAGCAATAGAATCACAGGTGTAACAAAAGGGAGAAAATGAAGGTTGATTTGTAAAGACCAGAAGGTTAAGCTCTGCAAAAGCATGATGCAAAGTTCTGCATGAACTTCTCTGAAAGTCCTCCCTCTCCTGAGGTTCTGAACTCCTCTACCTGTGTGCATGAGCAGGTTGCTTCTCTATTCTTTCTTCTCATAGCATCTTCCTCCCTCCCTCACCACTGGCTTCCGGGTATTTCAGATTCTGAGGTGGGCTCTGAAACCAGACGATCTGGGCTCAAATCTCAGCTGTACCACTGACTTACCACATGACCTTAGGCAAGTACTTAACCTTCCTGTGCCTCAGGCATTTCATCTATAAAATGAGGATAGTAATAGTAGCAACCTCATAGGGTTGTAATTATTAAATGGGTCAATACAGGTAAGATATTGAGATAGTGCCTGGCATAGAGCACTAGGTAAATGCTAGCAGTTGTTAGTATTATCAATTATATACAATATTCTTCACACATACAATTCCCCCAAATAAGATAACTTTCTTTCTTGATAACTGCTGATTATTTTCTCCTATATTTATTAGTATCTCAAATTATTTATATTTGTTATCTTCATTCTTCTCCCACAAAAACGTTATCTCCATGACAACAGTGACCTCCTCCTTCTTGTTCACTACTCTATGTCTGGTTGCCAAGTACAGTCGCTGGAACATAGAAAGCTCAATAAACATTACTAGAATAAATGAACTGCAATTACCACTGCCGTTCATTATCTAAATTATTTCAATTTCTGAGATTGAATAGCAAGTTTGTACAATGAGAGATGCTGTGTTACACAAACCTGTTTGATCCCGACTTTCTGATAGCACCAGTAGCAAGACTTTGGAGAGCAAGGGATATATCTGAAAATGTAGTTCTGGCTATTTGATTCCTGAGTTTGAATGACAAAGGATGTCTGTATTTGAAAAGAACAGCAAACAAAGCCCTCTCTTTTCTCTCCCTGGAAATTTTTTTGTAAGCAAATAGGCCTTTCCAACAGCTTCTGTCCACTTTGTCTTTTTGTTCCTGCTCCCTCTTCTTTGTTACCACTCCTTATTCTGACATTTAGCGTAAAATTCCTGGGAGAGATTGGACAGCAATGTGTCAGCACCACGGACAGCAACCTGTGGGCGGGAGGCATTTTGAACATCCCATTTTATGATTCAGAATATGAGAATCGAAGTTAAGGAAGACTCCATACAAATTCCTTTATTTTGCTAAAGAATAACTCATCCATGTTTTTTGCTTGTTTGCTTTATTAATAGGGAATTAATTTGACTTCTCTATATAAGAAACTAATCGTGTTTTGAGTGCCTTTATAGGCCAGTAACTGTGCTAGAGGGCTTTATATATAACTTACTCCATTTAATTTTCATATCGACACTACAAGAGCACTGGATTTAGAGTAAGAAACCTCTAGATTTAAATCCTGACTCCACCTTGGAAAGTTACTTAACCCCTCTAAACCTCTTTTCTAATCTATAAAATGAAAATAGTATCTCCTATCAGCCTGGAAAATCCAGTCTAAAACTCCTCTTTATAAGAAGTCTCAGTATTCCTATCTGTATAACTGGGATAATAACTGTAGGATGAGGAAGGTAGGAGTTAACACAGCACAAAGATAAGAATGAATGTGCCAAATTTGTGTGACAGTGAGAAGACTACCCTAATACCAGTGAAAGGAGAGGGATAGGACACAGGGGTTTGAATATGTGAGCGGGGAAAGGCAAGGGCCAAATTTCAGAGGGTCTTGAAAGCCAAACCCCAAACTTCAGATATATCAAAAGCCTTGAAGAACTTCTCTAATGGCCAAGGCCATGTTTTCCATTTCTTTCTTACCCTCCACAGTAGCTAGCATAGGGCTGGCACATAGTAAGTGCTTAATAAATGCAAATTTAACAAGGAATGGTTTTAATGGAGATTAGAGAGTAGTTAATGGCCTTGGTGGCATCCAAAAAACCTACAAGCTAATGCAATTATGGGCTGGATCTAACAAGAGGACATGCCAGTGAGATAACTGTGGGGTCCTAAACTTTGGTCCAAAACCTAACTGTACAAAACCAAAATGGAGACATGGGAATGTTCACTCTGGTTTCATGAAACAGTAAGCCTTTGCACATAACATTCTCTTCACTTACTTAATCAACAACTATTCATTGATCATCTATTACGTGCCCAACACTGTGCTAAATAAATCATAGGGCTAGGACAGACACAGACCCTGCCTTCAATAAAGCTTACATTCTAGAGTGAGACTGCATATTCCCCTCCCCTTAAGAAAACACGCAAGTAAATAACTATAAGCATCTCTCATTAGTTAAACCTAAGAGAGTGTGGATACAAGTCTAGATAGTAAGGGATGCCACTCAGGGAATTAGCTGTTCTCTGAGCTTCATCAAAAGAGTATCAAGGTTCTCTTGAGTATTCAAAGTTCAGATGATATGGATCTATTTAATAAGTAATTGAGTGTGGTCGGATGGCTCAGTTGGTTAGAGTGAGAGCTCTGAACAACAGGGTTGTCGGTTTAATTCCCACATGGACTAGTGAGCTGCGCCCTCCACAACTAGATTGAAGACAACAAGTTGCCACTGAGCTTCTGGAGGGGCGGCCAGATGGCTCAGTTGGTTAGAGCGCGAGCTCTCAACAATAAGGTTGCCCATTCAATTCCCTCATGGGATGGTGGGCTGCGCCCCCTGCAAATAACATTGAAAATGGCAACTGGACTTGGAACTGAGCTGTGCCCTCCCTACATTGTTTTTGCAATATAAATGGGGTAAAAAGGAAAAGCATTAATAGTTTGCAATCTTCCACCCCTAGAGATACCAAGAAAGAATGAAATGAAGAAAAAAAGATATTGAAGAACTAGATTGAAGGACAACAACCTGGAGCTGATGGGTCCTGAGAAACACACTGTTCCCCAATATAATTAAGAAAAGAAAAAGAAAGGCAAGACTTGGCTTAACAACAACAACAAAAAAGTAATTGCATCTACACAGTTCCTGGGTTTGCATAGGCAGCCTTTGTACTTGTTGAAATAAGCTGGATAAATAGAACAACCAAAAGATTAAAGGTTAACATGGAGGAAAAGAGAGTGGAACCTTTTCTATGCAGCAGAATGTCAAGTGAGAGCTTGTCTTTTAATTGCTCAATACAGTGGTTCAGGAATAAAAGCAAAAAATGTTCTAAGTGTTCACATTTAAATTCAACCACCTACATTTCCTCACAAGACTCTTTGAGACTCATCAGGGTGAAGAATTAGCCCTCCTATCTCCCTATCCTCACAGGTTAATGTACAAAGGAGACTAGGAGCTAAGAGTAGTGGTCTTGTGGGGAGTGCACTGTGTGTGAAGAGCATATCTCCTGCCATCACCCCTTTGCAGGAAGGGAATAAGCACTTTCTCCTTGTGGCAAATAACCTCTAAAGACATCTGTCAACAGTTCCTCCCCTCCCTAAATACACATGGTCCACTGAGATGTCGAGTCTCCCCTGCCCTTGAATCTGGGCTGGCCTTATAATTGCTTTGCTTAATAGAATGTGATGGAAGAAATGTTATAGGACTTCGCAGTCCAGGCTTTAAAAGTCCTGGTAGCTTCTGCTTTCTCTCTGGGAGGAAGTCAGCTGCCAGGTAAGAGATCCAACTACTCTGAGACCTCTATTTTATAAGGAAGCCTGTGCTAGCAATGTGGAGAGAACCTGTAGAGGAGAATTGATAAACCCATATATGAGTGGCCCATATATGAGTTGAGAAATGGGATACAACAGGAGGGTATAAAAGGTCCAGCCAGCTGATTCCTGAATAAGGCAAACACATATCATGTTCCAACTAGGACACAAGAAATTGCAGAAAATTCTTTCTCTATGTAGGCTGACAGAAAAGATTGAAAAGAGGAAGGAGGACAGAGTGAGTCTGGGGTGGGCCTCATGGGGTAGTGGTGGAGATAGAGGGTGCAAGGAAGCTTCTTGCAGACTATATAACATTAATACACTTTTTCATCATATTCAGTTCCATTAAGAACCGTAATTTACAGTGTTAAAATTAACCGTCATCGGTAATCACCAGAAATCTAGAATTATGCTAAATGCTTTCCATGCATGTTCTCATGTAATCCTCACAAAGGATGTCATAAGGTCACTATCATTATTAGTATCTCTGTTTTATAAGTGAGGAGACCAAGAGAGCTTACATGACTTGTCCAAGATCACAGTGACAGCAAATGGCAGAACTAGGATTTGAATCCAGCTCAGTCTGGTATCATAGCTCAAATAAACCTCAAGATGTGGCAACTTAGTCAACGGCTGTTAGTTTAATTGCATGTTTACATTCAAATAGACTTTTATTTTGTGTGCATGTATTTATTCAACACAAACTTCACTGGTAATTTTGAAAACAGGTTAAGTAAACAAAATGTGTCTGTACTGACAGAATATTGTCTTGTTATGTTGTGTTTTCTTATATTTCAATTTTCAAAATTTGTTTTTGCAATGTAAATGGGGTAAAAAGGAAAAGCGTTAATAAAGAGTTTGCAATCTTCCACCCCTAGAGATACCAAGAAAGGATGAAATGAAGAAAAAAAGATCTTGAAGAAGTTTTACAGCGCTTTGGAGTTTTCACTTCAGACTACAGTAAAGATTCAAATTTCTTTTTTATTATTTTGGAGGATGGAGTGATTGATGTTTCTTTGAGAGTGACATCATGTCTCAATGAGGTCACAAGACAACTGGGCTTTATATGGGCTATAGTAAGAACTTTTTAGTTTTTTCAAAAAGAATGTCACTTGCTTCTTAATAAAGTTGTATATTTCAGTGTGGTGATTTAAATTACTGTTGAATGTTGACACTGAATATTAGGTTTTACTTTGGGGTTTACTGTTACCCACTTTGTGCTGGGCAGTATTCTAAGTACTGGATACACAACAATGTGTTGTTTTTTTTAAAAAAAAATCCCTGGCTCTCCTGGCATTTAGGTTCTAGTAGGGAAAAACAGGACAGAAAAGTGGTTAAGTTCTATGAAGAAGAGAAAGTGGGATGAGGTTCTGAAGTGAACCGCCCTACCTTAGATTGGGTAGTGAGGGAAAGCTTCTTAGAAGACGTAACAGGGGGCCTAACTGCTGAGTCATAAGGAAGAGCCATGGGAAGACTTGGAGAAGACGTTCTAGGCAAAGACAACACCAGTTGCAAGGGTTCTGGAGCAGGAATGAGGTTGGTGTGTTTAAGGGACAGGAAGAAAGCTATTGTGTCTAGAACATGATACAAAAAAGGAAGAATTATACAAGGTAGGATTAGAAAGGAGGCAGGTGTTAGATCACGGGATCTTAAGGTTATCATAAGGAGTTTGGCTTTTATTTTACTGAGATGGTAAGCTATTAGAGGCTTTTAAATGAGGGAATAATATAATCTGAGTTGCATATGTAAGGTGCTTCACTCTGGCTATACTGTGAAGAATGAATTTCAGGGGTGACCAGATGGCTCAGCTGGTTAGAGCGCAAGCTCTGAACAACGGGGTTGCCAGTTCTATTCCCACATGGGCCAGTGAGCTGTGCCCTTCACAACTAGATTAAAGACAACGAGCTGCCACTGAGCTGCTGGAAGGGTAGCCAGATGGCTCATTTGGTTAGAGCATGAGCTCTCAACAACAAGGTTGTCGGTTCAATTCCCATATGGGATGGTGGGCTGCGCCACCCACAATGTGATTGAAAAAATGGTGACTGGACTTGGAGCTGAGCTGTGCCCTCCACAACTAGATTGAAGGAGAATGACTTGGAAACACACTGTTCCCCAATAATTTTTTTTTTTTAAAGAATGAATTGTAGTGTTGGGAGGACAAAGACAGGAGTGGAAGCAACGCAACCTGTTAGGACGTTAAAGCAGAGCCCTGGCAAGGTTTATGGTAATTGAACATGAGGAGTGGCAGTGGAGATGCTGAAAAGGGGATTTGGAGGTCATCCGTACTGAGAAGGAAAGAACATGTCTTGGAATAGACTTCAAAAACTGTGCTTTGGGGATGTCATAGGAATGGTGGTAGCGAGGTGGTCTTCTTGAGTTCTCCTCCGGAACTGACCACAAATTGAACATCTATAACCCATCAAAGGACTCTCTGCTTATCACACAGAACAGCTAAGAGACTTGTATGAGGATTACTTGAAGGTGGGCAAACTGGGCGAGCAGGGGAAGAGGGAAGAGAGCACAGTGGAGACGTGGCCCATGGCTGCGGAGACACAGGGGGCCCCAGGACAAAACAGAGACCACAAGAGCCAGGAGGTGGGCTCTTTCCCTGCATCCCACAGCTGATCTCTCCTGCTGAGAGAGCAGCATATCCAGCATTTGAGGCAGTAATCTCAGCTGAGACCTCCAGGTTGGCCCTATGTTGAACAAAGGAAGTAAACATCATACCTGGGCCCCTCCCCCCACTCTCCCAATCCTACCCCCACCCTTTCAGAGACTCAAGTTGGCCCCTGAACTGAGGAGTAGTGTCAAATTACAGAGGAGCAGTAAGGCTCAGGATCTAGGAAGACCCAGTTTGCAGCTGTGACCCAGGGAAGAGGCTGGGAAGAGAGTGACACTGCTGGGCTGGGAGGCAGAAGACTTCTCCAACCCCAGCCCCCACCTTTTCTGGCCTGCCTAGGGCAGGGCAATTACAACTGCGGAGACACAACCAGGGGCCAGCAGCAGGTGGCAGAGGTGGCTTTGGGCTTTCAGCAGCTCAGAAATCTCACATTCACCCCCGCCCACCACCACCACCACACACACACTCAGGAGACATGGGCACCGGGCTGGCTGTGGTACTCTCAGTGCGCATACGTGCAGGCAAGAGCAGAAACTGCACTGACTTTGTAAAAACTACCATCCAGACCCCATAGCCCCACTCATCTAGAACTGTAGTGTCAGGGTCACTCGGGGCACCAGGTGGCTGGCTTTGCCTGCACAATACTCAGAGGACTCTTTGGTACAGCAGAGGACAACCTAGAGATTACTTGGTGGACTTAAGCCAAGACTGGCGCTGCTTTTTAAAAATATATTTTTGATATTTTTGCCTGTGTTCAGTGCGGGTTACCGGTTATTTTTACATGGGAGTGTGTTTGGTTTTTTTCTTTGTTGTTGTTGTTATTGTGCTTGGTGATTAGCTTTGTTCTGAAGTTGCCCTACACCAGGGCCCAGCTTAAGAGGCACAAGATTCAACACACCCAGAGGCCACCTCCAGACCAAACCAGAGTATTAATGGGTTTGACCTACAGGTGATACACCCAGAGGGAATTCTCAACAGGCACAAGAGCCCATAGGAGCCAAACCTCATTTGAGTGGTCAATCCTCAAACAGCAGATCATCCACTGTGGGCAGAGCCAAGTCTCACAACTAGTCAGCCTAGGAGTCAATCCCACCTACTGACAAGCCAAAAGCAATTAAAGATCAACTTTAACAGGACAATATACACAAGGGTCACCTTTGGAGCACACGAACAGGAGAATAGGGAAGTGGTGCAAGTCAAATATAAAGGACACATACTACATAAGATGACCCAGCAGAGACAAAGAACCCTAGGGGATCTACCTAATACATTGAAGCAAACACAGAGAGTCAGCCAGAATGGGGAAACAAAGAAATGCGTCCCAAATAAAAGAACAGAAGAAATCTCCAGAATTGGAAAATGAAATAGAGGTAACCAACCTATCAGAGACAGAGTTCAGAACACTGATGATAAGAACGTTTAAGGAGCTCAGTGATGACATAAAGAGGGATGTAGAAATCATAATGAACAACCAGTTAGAACTAAAGAATACAATAACTGAAATAAAGGACACACTTGAAGGAATTACCAGCAGGTTAGATGAGGCAGAGGATCGAATCAGCAACTTAGAAAACAAGTTAGCAGAGATCACCCAAGCGGAACAAAAAAAAGAGAAAAGGATAAAAAAAAAGAAAATGGTTTAAGAGACTTCTGGGATAACATTGAGCACAACAACATGTGCATCATAGGAATACCAGAAGGTGAAGACAGGGAGCAATGGATCGAGAACATATTTGAAGTAATAATAACTGAAAACTTCCCTAACCTGGTGAAGAAAACCGACATACAAGCCCAGGAAGTGCATTGAGTTCCAACCAGGATGAACCCCAACAGGTCCACACCAAGATACATCATAGTTAAAATGGCAAAGGTTAAAGACAAAGAGGGAATCTTAAAAGCAGCAAGAGAAGGACAATGGGTTACATACAAGGGAACTCCTATAAGACTATCAAATGACTTTTCTATAGAAACTTTGCAGGCCAGAAGGGAGTGGCAGGAGGTATTCAAAGTGATGAAAAACAAAAGTCTACAGCCTAGATTGCTTTATCCAGCAAGGCTATCATTTAAAATTGAAGGAGAGATAAAGAGCTTCCCAGAAAAGAATAAGCTAAAGGAATTCATTACCACCAAGCCAGCATTGCAGGAAATATTAAAAGGGATTCTGTAAGCAGAAGAAAGATGAAAACAATCTAACTACAAATAAAACAATGGCAATAACTATGTACCTATCAATAATCACTTTAAATGTAAATGGATGATTAAATGCTCCAATCAAAAGACATAGGGTGGCTGAGTGGATAAGAAAACCAGACCCTTGCATATGCTGTATAGAGACTCACCTCAGATCAAAAGACACACACAGGCTGAAAGTGAAGTGTTGGAGTAAGATATTTCATGTAAATGGAAATGAGAAAAAATATGGAATAGCAATACTTATATCTGACAAAATAGACTTTAAAATGAAGAATATATTAAAAGACAAAGATGGGCACTACATAATAATAAAGGGATTGATCCAACAAGAGGACATACCCTAGTAAACATCTATGCACCCAACATAGGAGCACCTAAATACATAAAACAGGTATTGACTGACATAAAGACAGAGATCAACAGTAACACTATCATAGTAGGAGATTTCAACAAACCTCTGACAACAAGGGACAGGTCTTCCAGATGGAAAATAAATATGGAAACAGCGGTCTTAAATGACACATTGGACCAGTTGGATTTAATCGATATTTTCAGAAAATTTCACCCCAAAGCTACAGAATACATGTTCTTCTCAAGCGCACATGGAACATTTTCCAAAATAGACCACATGTTAGGCGACAAAACAAGTCTTGATAAATTTAAGAAAATTGAAATCATACCAATTGTCTTCTCTGACCACAGTGCTATGAAATTAGAAATCAACTACAGGAAAAAAACTGGAAGACACACAAATACACGGAGGCTGAATAACATGTTACTAAATAATGAATGGGTCAACAATGAGATCAAAGAAGAAATCAAAAGATATCTTAAGACAAACAAAAATGAAAACACAACGACCCAAAATCTATGGGATAAAGCAAAAGCAGTCCTAAGAGGGAAATTCATAGTAATGCAGGCCTACCTAAAGAAAAAAGAAAAATCACTAATCAACAGTTTAGCCTTACACTTAAGGGATCTAGAAAAAGAACAGCAAAATAAGCCGAAAGGGAGGACAAGGAAGGAAATAATAAAGATCAGAGTGGAAATAAATGAAATAGAGACCAAAAAAAATTACAAAAGCTCAATGAATCAAAGAGCTGGTTTTTCAAGAAGATAAACAAAATCAACAAACTTTTAGCCAGACTCATCAAAAAAAGAGAGAGGACCCAAATTAATAAAATCAGAAATGAAAGAGAAGTGAGAACAGACACCACAGAAATACAAAAAAATTTAAGAAATTACTATAAACAACTATCTGCCAACAAATTAGACAATCTGGAAGAAAAAAGACAGTTTTCTAGAAGCGTACAACTTTCCAAGGCTAACTCAAAAAGAAACAGAACACCTGAATTAACTGATTACTACCAGGGAAATTGAATCAGTAATCAACAGGCTCCCAACAAACAAAAGCCCTGGATCAGATGGCTTTATAGGTGAATTTTATAAAACATTCAATAAAGAATTATGACCTATTCTCCTCAAACTATTCCAAAAAATCCAGAAGGAGGGAAGGCTCCCAAACACTTTTTATGAGGTCACTATCACCCTGATACCAAAATCCGACAAAGACATTAAAAAAAAAAAACAAAACTACAGGCCGATATCCCTAAGGAACATAGATGCAAAATCCTCAACAAAATATTAGTGAATAGAATTCAGCAATACATTAAAAAGATCATACACCATGATCAAGTGGGATTCATTCCTGGTATGCAAGGTTGGTTCAACATCTGCAAATCAATTAATGTGATACAGCACATTAACAAAATGAAAAATAAAAAATCATATGATCATATCAATAGATGCACAAAAAGCATTTGATAAAATACAGCAACCTTTTATGATAAAAACCCTTAAGAAAGTGGGAATAGAGGGACCATATCTCAACATAATAAAGGCCATATATAACAAACCCACAGCTAACATCATGCTCAATGGGGACAAAGCTAAAACCATTCCCCCTAAGATCAGGAACAAGACAAGGTTGCCCACTTTCTCCATTTCTATTCAACATAGTTCTGGGAGTTCTAGCCACAGCAATCAGACAAGAAAAAGAAATAAAAGGCATCCAAATTGGTAAGGAGGAACTAAAATTGTCATTATATGCAGATATACTATATAGAGAGATCCCTAAAGACTCCACAAAAAAACTATTAGAACTGATAGATGAATTTAGTAAAGTAGCAGGATACAAAATTAATATTCAGAAATCAGTTGCCTTTGTATATACCAATAATAAAATATCAGAAGGATAAATTAAGAAAACAGTCCCATTTACAATTCCTTCAAAGACTATAAAATACCTGGGAATAAATTTAACCGAAGAAGTAAAAGATCTGTACTCAGAAAATTATGAAACACTGAAGAGAGAAATTAAAGAAGATACAAATAGATGGAAACACATACCATGCTCATGGATAGGAAGAATTAATATAGCTTAAATGTCCATACTGCCTAAGGCAATATACAGATTCAACACAATTCCTATCAGACTACCAAGGACATTTTTCACAGAAATAGACCATGTAATTCTAAAATTTATATAGGACCATAAAAGACCCCAAATAGCCTCAGCAATATTGAGAAATAAGAACAAAGTGGGAGGTATCACGATACCTGACATCAAATTATACTACAAGGCTACAGTAATCAAAACAGCATGGTACTGGCATAAAAACAGACACATAGATCAGTGGAACAGAATAGACAGCCCACAAATAAATCCATGCCTATATGGTCATTTAATCTACAACAATGGAAGCAAGAATGTACAGTGGGGTAAAGACAGTCTATTCAATAAATGGTGCTGGGAAACCTGGACAGACACATGCAAAAAAATGAAGCTGGACCACCTCCTTACACCATATACAAAAATAAATTCAAAATGGCTTAAAGACTTAAATGTAAGATCTGAAACCACAAAACTCTAGAAGAAAATATAGGAAGAAAGTTTACAGACATTACCCGGAGTAAGATTTTTGCTGATATATCCCCTCGCGCGAGGGAAGTAAGATAAAAAATAAACATGTGGGATTACATCAAACTAAAAAGAATTTTCACAGCAAAGGAAACCATCAATAAAACAAAAAGGGATCCTACTGAATCGGAAAGGATATTTGCCAATGATATATCTGATAAGGTTTAATATCACAAATCTATAAAAAACTCACTCAACTTAACTCCAAAATAACAACCCAATTAAAAAATGGGCAGAGGACATGAAGAGACATTTTTCTACAGAGGTCATACAGATGGCAAACAGACATACGAAAAACTGCTCAACCTCACTAATCATTAGAGAAATGCAAATAAAAACCTTAATGAGATACCACCTCACTCCAGTCAAAATGGCTATCATCAATAAATCAACAAACAAGTGCTGGGGAGGATGTGGAGAAAATGGAACCCTTGCATACTGTTGGTGGGATTGCAGATTGATGCAGCCACTATGGAAATCAATGGAGGTATTTCACAAAACTGAAAATGGAACTACCTTATGACCCAGCAATTCCACTCCTAGTTATCTATCCAGAGAAATCCAAAACTCTAATTCAAAAAAATTTATGCACCCCTATGTTTATTGCAGCACTATACACAATAGCCGAGACATAGAAATAACCAAAATGCCCATTGGTAAACGACTGGATTAAGAAACTGTGGTACATTTATACAATGGAGTATTACGTAGCCATAAAGAAGAATGAAATCTTACCATGTGCAACAATATGGATGGACTTAGAGAACATTATGCTAAGTGAAATAAGTCAGACAGAGAAAGACAAGTACCATATGATCTCACTTATATGTGGAATCTAAAGAAAAGAATAAATGAACAAATTAATCACAAACAGCCTCAGAGATATAGAGGAAAAACTGAGGGCTGCTAGATGAGAGAGGGATGAGAAAAAAAGTGACAGGATTAGAAAGCACAATCAGTAACCACAAGATTGCCACGGGGATACAAAAGTCAGGTTGGGGAATGCAATCAATAATGTTGTAAAGATTTTGTAAGATATCTGATGGACACTTGTCTTATTAGGGAGACCACCTCAGGGATGATGTAGATGCCTGATCACTGCACTGTACACCTGAAGCTGAAGCTGAAGAATAATGAATGCCAACTATAATTATATATATATATAAAATTATAGTTGACATTCATATATATATATATATATATATATATATATATATATATATATATGTATATAGTCACAAGAAGCGGAGTACAGCATAAGGAATAGAGTTAGTGAAAATGTAATGGCTGTATGCGATGTCAGAGGGGTAGTAGATTGGGGGAGAGGGGTTATCACTTTGTGAGAGATATAAATGATAAATGTCTAACTATGACATTGTTTTGTACACCTGAAACAAATTTTTTTTAAAAAAGCTGTGCTTTGGGCATGTTAAACCAAGATATGTATTAGACTGGAAAGCAATGCTTCCAAAGAGATGGCAGCGCTGCCTCAATGGCTGCTCCTGCTGCCCACTATAGTGCTGTCCTGGGATCCTAAGCCCCTGCTTTGCAGATATTATAAACAAGTCCAGTAACTGCAGGGGTTGTTTGTCTACAGGTGAAAGGAGAGCTGACAGTTTTAGTTGACACCTGCATTCTAACTTCTGTAAGGCTGTTAATATACTTGACAATAATCCCCAAGGACTAGACGTGTGTGAATCTTTTTACAAGGTATAGTTCTCCTTTCTTTGCACTTAATAATTAAAGAATACATTTATTTCCTATCAAGATCACTTTGCTTCAATGTTTGACTACAATTTAAAGTGATGTGACTACAAATGTAGATGAATTATTCACAGTGTAGCCCACCAAATTATAAATTCATTCTTCTCACAGGAAATTTGTACGCAATGCCTCTGCACCTTTGTTCAGAAGCCTGAAATTTAGCTGTGCACCCAGGGGAGAAGCATAAAACAAAGTGGCTCTTTTCTGGAATTGCAACACAATCAAAATGAAATCTGGTGTTTGGAAAAATTTCCATTTTCACTGGCCACTTATCCTTAGTCTCTAAAATACAATTTCCTCTTCTGTGATGCCAACAGGAAAATCTAAAGGCACTCAGAAACTCTTTGAAGGTCCAGAAAGCCCTCCTGTTGCCAACTGCCTTTGAAGAGTACCTACAAAGCACGCATTTATACATTTGCTGCCACTAAGTAGCTATTAGGCTACATGTTAATTTATCTCCAGCAGGTCTAGAGAAGGAAAAAAGAACATGCTGGTACTTAGAGTGTCCTTTGGCTTAAGCCTTCCAGGGATTCTTTAAAAATTTTCCTAGTACCATGCAAATCCCCAGTCTGTGTTAGTGGAATAATGGGCTTATCTTCCACAAGTGAATTTGGCTTTTCCATTAGGAAAGGAAGAATATCTGTTGGAGTTAAGCTGTCAAATCTGTTAGTTTTGGTTTTCTTAGCAGGGTGGCTTACTTGCATTGGGTTCAGAGTAAAACATATCCATACAATTGTTTTTTATTTTAATATCAAGGGTCATCTGGTACAAGAAACAAAACGGACTCTGACTAAGTAATCTGAGGGTTTAAAGGAAGGCTTTTAGGAACTCATTGGCTCAACAAGAAGGGTAGTGAGTTAGGCATGGAAACCAGGCAGGTCTGCAGGCTCCGGAAGCAGCCTCTTAGCAGCAGTTCTCACCCTGGCTGCATACTGGAATCATGGGAGGTGGGGGTGGGGAGTCGGACTTTAAAGCTTTCAAAGGATATTGCTATCTTGACCCCATCCTCTGAGATGCTGATTTAATTAGCCTAGGATGGGACTGTTCTTGTTGGAGACCTGCTCTAAGAAAGGACTGCTCTCCAGCCATCTACAATCCGTTAGTCACATTGTTTAAGATAAATCTCAGGAGATGGAAGGTACTGTTGGTTTAGTTTCATTCACAAGCCTGCCTGTTGGCTAGGGGAAGACAGGCCACCTGGTTACCAGCCCTGCCAGACTGTGGCTCTGGGGAAAAAGTAATTCCCCAAAAGGAGAATGCAGTGCTATTAGGACAGCAAATGGATGGATGTTAGGCAGCCAACATGTCAAAATGACAAGTGGCCATCATTTTTTCCAACATATAAAGGCGTACTTTAACTGATACACAAACCAATGAAAAACACTCCCCATGATTCTGCAATTTTGCTTTACCCTAACCATCCTTTTCAACAGAACAGGAACTCAGAGAGATAGATGTAAGATACTCCCTAGCATTGCATTAATACGTATGTACAGTCAAGTCCACCATCCCAGATGCAGCGCCAATGTAAAACTCACCATTGCTGCAAGGAGCCCAGCCCCAGGGGAGGAACCAAGACCTTCTGTCATCTCTTCCACAAACTGAAGGTGCAGGTCAGAACATGAGAAATCCTGTTCTTTCTATCTTTGAATTAGAAATCACGACAACTGTATCAACTCCCACGAGAACAAAACACTGTTTTTTTGATGGTGAAATCAAAAAATCATCTCCCTCTCCCCACTCTGCTAAATTATTGCAAATATTAATGTTAACCTAGCTGAAAACAGTTACTTCAAAAAATACTGAGAACTAGCCACCAGAATGACTGGTATTCATCTAATGACAGTACTTCAGGTAGAGAGAATAATGAATAAAGTATGTGAATGTCAACTGGCCAAATAATTCTCCAGACAATCCACCAAAAGAAAACTGTTTATTCGAGAAAAGGAAAAAGAAGACCAAAGAGTATGTGCACACTCACAGGCCAGTCTTGCCCACTGGCCACCCACGTGGGAAGACCAGACCAGCCAAAACATGGCTTTTCCCTTTATTCACATACTACCCTACCCCTACTCCCCACCACCCCCAGTCCTCCACCACCTGTGGTTACCAGAGTTCAACAGGAAGTCAAGACTAGAGAGTTAACAAGGGGCCCAGCTCCACCCCGTAATCCTCCCAGCTCTATGGTTAAGCATCTTAAGATGTCAGTTTACCTTCAACGTGAGATAGCTTTTGATAGGAAACATTGTATCCCTGCCTCAGACAACAAAATCTAATATTGCTAACGAAGCAGAACTAACACAGTGACCTTACAGCACAATTATCATGGCTGTTGACATCTCTGATCATGTCTGAGATTGTTTCAGTGTTTGAAAAAGAAGCTAAGCTTTCTCTGAGCAGCCTAAATAACAAAAGGTAGAACCAGGTCTGTGACTAGTACCCATGTGAAATCCTAGCTGGGAACAGCTGAAAGAGAAAAGAGAGGGGAGGGGGAAGGGAAGGTGAGGAAATGGGAGGGAAGAGGAGGGGAAGGGAAACACTCTATCTCTTTAAATCCTGCCCTATCTTACCCATACCCTAGTCTTCATGTCTCTTCCCTCCAGGTGTTCTTAATTGAGGGTCTCAAAACACCCTGAATTCACTGAAATCAGATGTAAAATTTTGCACATATGTGTCTCCCTGGACAGAGGTGCCACAAGTCCCATCAGATTTTTGAAAGGGTTTGGTGACTTAGCCCCACAGCTCCACAGAAACTTGACCTTCTTGCCTATTCTGACTCCTTTCCTAGACTTTACCCTCTACAAATAGGTCTTGTCTCCAAACGTTTGACAGAAACCAGATCTCTAGACATGCTGGGCCATGTCCACTTCTTCTTGTCAGTGCTCTGTCTGGTGGCCTCCGATAACCTCAAGAGGGGAGGAGTGTCTAAAAAATGAGTTGACACAATCCCATTTTTCAGATAGCTATGGCGCTCAGAGTTTCTGATTCCTTACAGGAAATACGTTTTTCTATAGAAAAATAAAATATGCAAAGAGTTTTGTTGGGGAAGGATGTGTATTATAGGGTTTTTGTTTTGTTTTCTTTGGGCTGCAAAACTACTCCCAAAATCAAAACCTAGTACATACAAGAAAATAGTTAAATAAGAACCACAATTAGTCATTCTTGGATGGTAAGAAAGTTAAGGAATGTGTGTTTCAGATCTTTCTTCCCACACTCCCCACACCCCCCAATTAACATTAGCCAGGCAATTTCCTATGTATCCCTCTACTCTTTAGTCTTGCATTCTGTTGTTGTGTCATAGGAACAGTGAGGGAACCCAAAGGATCAGAAGCCCTGTGGGACCTGCTGATGGCCAGCTAACAGTTTTCATGCCACACCCTATAGGGTGAGAATGCCCTTGACAGTGCTACCTCGAGAGCAGGATCCCACGAAGCCTCTCTCCATACTTGCACTTGCAGCCATTCATCATTCATTCAAAGCACATGGACGCAGCAACCATTAGGAATCAGGCACTAAGCCAGACAGACATAAAAGCTTCATGTATACATGGTCTCAGCCCTCAAGAAACTGAGAATCTAGTTGAGGAGACAGACACCTACCCCATTAGCTACAGTACAATGTAATTAGTGAAATGACAGATAGGAACAAAGTGCTAAAATAAACTGAAGAGGAAGCAGGTTGGTTCTATTATACAAGTACCAGATCCTTGCTATTCAAAGTGTGGCTGATGGACCAGCAGGGTGGACATTACCTGATGGCTTGTTTGAAATACAGAATCTCAGCCCCGCCCCCCATGACTTACTGAAGTGTAATCTGCATTTCAGTAAGATCCCAGGTGATTTATAGGCATACTAGAGTCTAAAAAGCACAGTGTTAAATATCAACGAAAAGACAGGCACCTGGGTGCCTGTTAATACACCTGCAGCTGCAACTAGAATGCGCCAGGAATAACCAGGGGGAAAACATTTTACATCTGTTTGAACATATATGAATGCAGGATTTAGAAAAACCTGCCTAATTGGAAGTAAATTAAGTAGTTCTACCAACTCCCACACCCCTCAGAACCTTAATAAGTTTCCTTGGATAAGAGAGGGAAAATAATCAGTGCTCCCCAACATTCTAACCTGTCTAATCACTTACCTGCCTAATGGCAAAAGTGGGACTGGAACCCCACTCTCTTGACTGGCCCCAGGAAGATGTAAAATGTAAGTTGTTATGAATACTGATTCCAGAGTAAGAAAGATCTGGGTTTTGTTTTTTGTTTTTCTTTTATTGGGGAATATTGGGGAACAGTGTGTTTTTCCAGGACCCATCAGCTTCAAGTCAAGTTGTTGTTTTCAATCTAGTTTTGGAGGGCACAGCTCAGCTCCAAGTCCAGTTACTGTTTTCAATCTTTAGTTGCAGGGGGCGCAGCCCACAATCCCATGCTGGAATTGAACAGGAACCCTGTTGTTGAGAGCTTGCGCTCTAACCAATTGAGCCATCAGGCTGCCCCTCCAGAAGCTCAGTGGCAGCTCATTGTCTTCAATCTAGTTGTGGAGGACACAACTCACTGGCCCACGTGGGAATCGAACCGGCAACCCCGTTGTTCAGAGCTCACGCTCTAACCAACTGAGCCATCTGGCTGCCCAAGAGAGATCTGGGTTTGAATTTAAGCTTTGCCACTTATCATCTACCTGTATGACCTTGAGCAAGCCACTTGATTTATCTGTGTGTGTGTGTGTGTGTTATTTTATTAAATTTATTGGGGTGATATTTGTTAGCAAAGTTACATAGGTTTCAGGTGTACAATTCTGTAATACATCATCTATATACCACATTGTGTGTTCACCACGTAGTCAGTTCTCCTTCCGTCACCATATATTTGATTCCCCTTTACCCTCCTCTACCACCCCCTTACCCTCTGGTAACCACTAAACTGTTCTCTATGTATATGATTTTTCTGTTTGTTTGTCTTGTTCATTTGTTGCTTTTAGTTTTATATCCCACACATGACTGAAGTTATGTGATTCTCAATTTTTTCTGTCTGATTTATTCTGCTTAGCGTGATAATCTCAAGGTCCATCCATGTTGTCACAAATAGCAGTACTTCATTTTTTATGGCTGAGTAATATTCCATTGTATATATGTATCTCATGTTCTTTATCCAATCATCTATCAAGGGACACTTCAGTTGTTTCCATATCTTGGTCACCATGAATAATGCTGCATATATTTTTACGGATAAATGTTTTTAGATTTTTTGGGTAGATCCCAAAAGAGGGATTGCTGGGTCATATGGTAATTCTATTCTAATTTTTTGAGGAATCTCCATACTATTTTCCACAGTGGCTGTACCAATTTACATTTCCACCAGCAGTATATGAGGGTTCCTTTTTCCCCACAGCTTCCCCAACACTTGTTATTACTTATCTTGTTGATAATGGTCATTTTAACAGGTGTGAGATGGCTTTGACATGCATTGTGGTTTTAACATACATTTCCCTAACAGCTAGTGAAGTTGAGCATTTTTCCATACTTGTATATCTGTTGGCCATCTGTGTGTCTTTTTGGGAGAAGTGTCTGTTCAGGTCCTCTGCCCATTTTTAATTGGATTTTGTTGTTGTTGTTGTTGTTGTTGAGTTGTATGAGTTCTTTATATATTTTGGATATTAGACCCTTATTGAAGGTGTTGTTTGCAAATATCTTCTCCTATTCAGTTGGTTGCCTCTTTGTTTTGTTAATGGTTTCTTTTGTTGTGCAGAAGCTTTTTAGTTTGATATAGTCTCATTCATTTATTTTTGCTTTTACTTTCCTTGCCTTTAAGGTCAAATTCATGAATTTGACTTGATTTCTCTTAATGTCTCTCAAATTCTGCATCTGTATGAAGTAGTACATATCTCAAAGATTTTATGAAAATTTTTTGAGATAATGGTAATAAACTGTTTAGATCATTGATTGCCTGGCACATAGCTAGAATCAATGTTTAATATTTTCATTGTTAAAAAAAATAAAAATAAATAAAAATAAATAAAATAAAAAATATTTTCATTGTTTTTTGCTATTGTGGTAGAATTTGGCCAGTTGTTCACCAAACCCATTTTTCTTCATACCTGAGCACATATCTAGATTACATTTTCCAGATCTCCATTCTGTTTGGAGTGGTCATAGAATGTCTTGGCTAATGGAACATAGTTGGAAGAGATAGATGCCACTTCACTCCTGTCCCATAAAAATTTCCTGTGCAATCCTCCCATGTTCTGCTGGATGTAATGGCTTTGGAAATCATGGCATGAAGATGGCAGCACCTCCATCAGCCTGGGCCCCTGAATGACCATATGGAGCGAAGCTACATCACCACCATTATAATCATCTTCATTATTGACTAGACTGTATATAACTGAGAAATAAACTTGTATTGTGTTAAGTCAGCAATTCTAGGGTGTGTCTGTCACACTGGCTAATGTCACCTAACTATAGCCAGCCAGTACAACATTCAAGTTTTTCACAGTTTACTTTACAAGGTTGTTGTGAGGATTTAATAATATAGCAAATGTGCAAATGCATTATAAACTGTGAAGTGCTATGCAAATATTTAGAGAGATTGAAAAGAATACCAAATCTGGAGTCAGGACCAAGTTCAAATCCAAGGACTGTTGCACACAAATTTGGTGACCTTGTATAAATTATTCACACTCTCAGAGCTGATCTAGAAAACAGAGAGAAGAATAATACTTCATGGGGCTCTTAGGTGAGTAAGATGGGCTGTTTGGTGAATGCGCCATAGAAGTAAAAGCTGTCATTCTAGAGGCAACAAGACTTAGTGGTCAGGAACTAGTCTTCCTGTGTTCAAACCTCTGATATCTTACTTCCTGGTTAGTAATCTCAGATAAGTCAATTAACGTTTATGTGCTTCAATTCCCATCTCCATAAAATTGAGATAATAACAGAATCTACTTCATATGGTTATTGTGAGTATTGAATGGATGCACAGAGTTTCTAAAACAGCATGTAGTACATGGCAGGCAATTGATAACTATAAATTGACAACTATAAATATTAAATAAATTGACAACTATAAATATTGAACAAGACGGAAGAATTATAAGCTTCAATTACCCAAAATTTCTTGCTTTGCCCATTTTGGCCTTTCTTCCCATTAAAACACAGTATTTGATGAATATAACTATTTTTGACAACTAAAATAATTAGACGTAGCTTTTTGCCTTCCTTTAATAGTTCTTTAAAAAATTGAAAGGAGTAAACCTGTAGATGGATTGTCTCACATTCAGAAATTATCCATAGACTAGAGCAGTGGGATGTAGATCATTATGATATCAGTGTAACTCATTTTCCTATCACTCTCTTTGAGTTTGACATCATAGACTACTACTGCAGGAATGGATCAGCACAGAAAAGCACATTTACCAAACCACATTTAGAATTGGAAAGATTCTAAAATTCAAAGTCTTTGTTTTACCAATGAGAAAGCTAAGATTCCAAGATGGCAGGTGTTTTGGCCAATATCATAGTTAGCTGTAAGATGATAAATCAGAACCTGAGTCTCTCTTTCCTGGACTACTCTATCATTCTGCCCCCAATGGATAGTGAAGAAAAGACAAAAAGCAATGGAAATGAAAAAGAGAAAAATCTCTGAAAGATGATTCTAGATTTAATTTCCAAGATTTCAACCAACCCAACTCAGGTGTAGATTCTAATACGCCTGATATTGGGTGTTCAAATTCAGGCCATTACATCAGTCTTTCTATTAGACCAGGAGTCCTCAACCCTGGCTGTACATTAGTGTCACATGAGAAAACTTCTAAAAAATACTGATGTCTGGGCTCTACCCCAGATTAATTAAATCAAGATCTCTGAGGATGGGGCCCAAGGATCATCTTTGTTAAAGTCTTCAAGTGATTCTAAAATGCACTCATGGTTACAAACCAGTGCTTCAACTCAAACTTTTGAGGGCAAGGGGGGAAAGAAGACCTTCTATAACTGAAATACTAGAGCTTTGCTAGAATACCCCATTTCCCCAAAGTTCCATAGCATTCACTCGGTCATTCAATAAATATTCAAGCCCTTTTGTGTTCTAGCTGCTAAGGATGCAAAAGCAATAGACACAGTCCTGTCTCCAGGGCTCACCATATAGCACACTGCCTCCCTCTAGTGAACTGGACCTCTTGGTCAGTACATATCACCCTCCGATCACACAGTACTGCCCTTCCAAGTCACTCTCTGTGGTCCGTAAGTGTCTGGGGGGGGGGTGATCTATAGCTGGGGCCAAGAGATGGTTGATAACCTTCTGAAATGACTCTGTCCTTGCTAGAACCTGACCTCAAAATTTGACACCTAGCAAAACAACCAGGCTTTTCATTATTAGATGTTATTTTCCCCCCATCAGTGGGCCTCCTAGAGGTCAGGCAGAATGAAGAAGTGCAATTTATTTATGACTGAGTGAATAATCAATTACTATGGAAATCCACGTAATACTTCTTGATATTCATCATGGACAGGCTGTGTTGAAAATGTTTAAAGCCACCTGTTTTCATGGGTCCACAAAATGTTTGATGGCAGTGTAGCGGTTTTAATAAAAGAAATTATTAGGAACTGATGGGCTAAACTAAGTGTTGGCTAGAACAATGCTGAGAATACCTGCTTCATCATCAGTAATCAGGCTTCTGTGACATACCTAATCACCATCAGAAATTGAGTTTTGCAAGCAGCTCCTTGGGTGAATTATTCAGATTCTTTTTCTTTTTCTTTTTCTCATTCTTTTTTAAATCTGGGAAGACCTTGACTTTTGAAAGATGTTAAAAGAATTGCTAAACGTAGGCAACAATTCAAAGGATAATTTGTCCTTCATGAAATGACAAAGTAAAAAGCGGTTATAGCGTCTCTGCTATCAAAGATTACCTATTAGCCTTTCATAAAACATTGTTCTCAGTAATCATTTATTATAAAAACAATTAAATTAATTATAATTTCACACGTAATTTCATAAGTAGTGTTTTTGGGTTTTTTTTTTTTTTTTTTTTTAATGAGTAACAGCATCCCAAGGGGATTTCCTCTGAACCAAATTAGGGGGAAAAATGTCAAATGTTTTAAACCAACAGACACAATAATAAAATCAAGCAAAGCATGGTTCAAAAGCAATCTTAAAAGACACAGATCAGGCCGGCTGGGTGGCTCAGGCGGTTGGAGCTCTGCGCTCCTAACTTTGAAGGCTGCCAGTTTGATTCCACATGGGCCAGTGGGCTCTCAACCACAAGGTTGCTGGTTCAACTCCTCGAGTCCCACAAGGGATGGTGGGCTCTGCCCCTGCAACTAAGATTGAATGCGGCACCTTGAGCTGAGTTGCCGCTGAGCTCCTGGATGGCTCAGTTGGTTGGTGTGCGTCCTCTCAACCGCAAGGTTGCCGGTTCAACTCCCGCAAGGGTTGGTGGGCTGTGCCCCTGCAACTAGCAATAGCAACTGGACCTGGAACTGAGTTGCTCCCTCCACAACTAAAATTGAAAGGACAACAACTTGACTTGGAAAAAAGTCCTGGAAGTACACACTGTTCCCCAATAAAGTCCTGTTCCCCTTCCCCAATAAAATCTTAAAAAAAAAAAAAAAAAGACACAGGTCCTCAAAAGCTTTGTTGACTCCAAAGGGTGAGTTGGCAAGATGACCAAATGCTCCTCCCTTTGGTCCCAGTTTTCCAATGTACAAGCTGTGTTAGGACATGGAGCCCTTACGTGAGGATGAGAAGCACCAGGGTTCCGGTAACAAACTAAGCCCCAACTTTTGTTGTAAGGATCAAGATGCTGGACTGTGAGTGGCAAAGAAAGAAGTTATCTGTGCTCGACCAATGGCAGCTGTCACAGCTGGGCGTAAGAAAGACCTTCTTACCCACGGAGATAAAAAAGGAACCCAACTTTATTGCCATCAAATCAAGGTGGGAGAGTTGATCCTGAACAATGGTCCTGATCAGAATGCCAGCTTGGTGCTTTCTGAAGCTCAGTAGGAACACAGTGCATGACTACGTATTTTAAAGAAGCAGAAATAAATAAATTATCAAAGCAAGATTGGGCAGTGAAATAGAAATACTACAGTACACTTATAACCTCTTAAGAGGGACTGAAAATGAAAGAGGGGTCAGTAAATACAACACTGACCGAACAGTGTGATTTATAACAAGAAATATATATAGTTGACCCTTCAACAACATGGGAGTTAGGGAGGTTGACCCCCCATCCACACAGTTGAAAATCTGAGTGTAACTTTGAACTTTCCAAAAATTTAACTATTATAGCCAAGTGTTGACAGGAAGACTTACCAATAACATAAACAGTTCATTAACACATATTTTGTATTTTATAGGCATTGTATTCTTACAATAAAGTAAGCTAGAGAAAACAAAATGTTATTAAAAAGTCATAAGAAAAAAATACATTTATAGTACTGCATTGTATTTATCAATACTGTAAGTTAAGAAAATGGAACTACCTTGTGATCCAGCAATTCCACTCCTAGGTATCTATCCAGAGAAATCCAAAACTCTAATTCCAAAAAATTTATGCACCCCTATGTTTATTGCAGCACTATACACAATTGCCAAGACATGGAAACAACCAAAATGCCCATTGGTAGACAACTGGATTAAAAAACTGTGGTACATTTATACAATGGAGTATTACGCAGCCATAAAGAAGAATGAAATCTTACCATTTGCAACAACATGGATGGACCTAGAGAACATTATGTTAAGTGAAATAAATCAGACAGAGAAAGACAAATACCATATGATCTCACTTATATATGGAATCTAAAGAAAAGAATAAATGAATGAACTAATCAGAAACAGTTTCAGAGACATAGAGGAAAAACTGAGAGTTGCTAGATGGGAGGAGGGGTGGGGATAAAGGGAAGGTGAGGGGATTAGAAAACACAGTCAGTAACCACAAGATGGCCATGGGGTTTCAAAAATTAATTTGGGGAATGTAATCAATAATGTAAAGATTTTGTAGGGTATCCGATGGGCATGTGTCCCATTAGGGAGACCACCTCAGGGAAGATATAGATGCCTGGTCACTGCACTGCACACCTGAAGCTGAACAATAATGAATGTCAACTACAATTTTACATATACATATATATATATTCCAGAGAGAGATAATTGGAAAACTGGGACCATATATATATATATTTACAAGAAGCAGAGTACAGCATTAGGAATAGAGACAGTGGAAATGTAATGGCTGTGTGCAATGTCAGAGGGACAGTGGATGTGGGGAGGGGGGTTGACACAGTGTGAGGGATATAAATGATAAATGTCTAACTATTACATTGTTTTGTGCACCTGAAACTAATAAAAAAAATAATAAAATACTGTAAGTTAACATTGTCTGTTTAGAAGTTGAAAAAAATCCACGTATAAGTGGACCCATGCAGTTCAAACCCATGTTGTTCAAGGCTCAACAGTATTTGGTCTTCACTCTGTTCCTGGCACAGAACTCCTAAAACCTCTGTAATTTCCTAAGTGATGAGAAGGATAAAGGCATATCTTATGTTAATGAGGCGACTTTTGAACTTCATCTAAGGATAGGGGCTGGTTCCCAGCAGAACCAACCATGATATGATTAAAGAGTTAAAATTTCAGTCCCACCCACCCCCCTGGTCTTGGGGAGGGGAGAGGGGCTGGTGGTTGAATCAGTCATCAGTGGCCAGTGATTTTAATCAATGGATTCCACAAGCCATCATGCCAGGCCCCAAACTCCAGAAGGACAGAAGCTCCTTTGTTTGGAACCTCGACCCAGGTATCTCTTCATCAGGCAGTTGATTTGTATCCTTTCATACCCTTTGTAATAAACCTGTAATCTAGTATGTAAATGGGTTTCCCAAGTTCTGAGAGCCTCTATAGCAAATTAATCAAATCCAAGGAGGAGGTTGTAGGAACTATGATTTATAGCCACTTGGTCAGAAGTACAAGTAACCACCTGGACTTGTGACAGGTGCCTGAAACAAGGGCAGTCTTGTGGGACTGAGCCCTTAACCTGTGAAATCTGATACTATCTCTGGGTTGATAATGTCAGAATTGAGTTTAATTGTAGGACACCCAGCTGGTGTCAGAGAATTGCTTGGTGGTACGGAAAAAACACACACATTTTAATTGGAGTCAGAATTTTTAAATGGAAAACATAAAGAACCACAGAAAAGCTCATTTACAGCTTTACCACACCAGTGGACAGTAACAATGTAGCTACAGCTAGTATTTATAGAACACTCAGCCTGTATCAGGCATTGTGCAAAGCCTTACATACATGGATATCATTCACTCTGTGAAGAAATTGGTCATCATTCCCATCATATAGTTGGAGAAGTTATTTAACATCCATATAGGAGTTAAGTAACTGGCCAAGGTCATTCTGACGTTAAGTGGTAGAGCTGGGGTGAGAACCCAGGCAGTCTGGCTACAAAGCCCTTGCTAATAAGAACACATCACACTGTCTCCAACACTGCAGAAAGAGTCACAACTGCAAACAGAATGAAGATGTGACAGAGGCACTAGGAGAAAAAAGATAAACAAACGCAGTCACGAGGAGACCATAAGAGGGCAGCTATTAAAGGCACTGGTCCTCGGCCCTCTTCTGAAAGACCATCTCCATGTACACGTCAATCAATAGAGCTGCAGAGGTAAGCCCAGGATCGAAGTACAATAGAGTTCTGGAGATTCCACTTAATAGCTTTCTAAGCTTGAAATTCAAAACAAGATCCACAAGCTGCCCCAAAAGTGAGAGCTAAGGTAGCAATGAAAGGAATAACCTTAGGATTACACTGTTCACACTTAGGAAAGAGAAGGTCTGGGAAGGACCTACCCAAAATGATGCCCTATGCAGCCTTCACACCATGGACAGTACCTGACCAAGAAGAATATATTTCAGGCACAAAATACCAGGACCAAAGGGCCACGCAAAATTCCTTGGTTGGAAAGATACCTACCAGGGATAGAGAAGGTGTGAGAACAGAAAACATCTGTCTGTCTTGCCTCCTTACCTGTCATGCCCAGTTGTACACCAGACAGGACAAATTCTACTTTCACAATGCCACTTTTCTTATCTATAAGTGTTATGTCCACCGTTCTAGACCAGCTATTCTCTCTAGGTGAATGTATCCAAAACCATTGGATAGTCTGCCTACCCATATCACCCTCCAGTCTTTCTACGCAAGGTTGGGGTATTAATCTCCCAAAGGGCATCCCAGAATGTAGGATTATCCTGCACAACTTCCAATTCTCTTGTTCACTACCAAATAAGGTACCTGTTACTACTGAACTCACAGGAGAATTACGCCAACCCACGTATTATATAAAGGATTTCATATTCTAGAATGATGATATAATTAACCAGGTTAGTTTATGAAGTAAAGGCCTTGACACCCAAATCTGACAAGGGCACACCAGAAGCAAGGGATATAGTTGGGGGGCAGAGGAGGGAGGGAGCGAAAAGAAGAGGAATGAAGAGGAGGGGAGAGAAGAGGAGAGAAAGAGAGAGGAAGGGAAAGGAGGAGAGGGGAAGAGAGATGACAGGAAAAGAAGAATGGGGGGAAAAGAAGAATGGGGGAGAAAAACAAAGGGAAGAGATGGGGAAAAGATAACTGGTTAGTGGTTTATCTCTCTTATGAAAATAATGGGAAAATACTGCACATTTAAAAACATTAATAATCAAGCATTGTTTGTCCCAGTCGTGTAACTCTAGTACAAATTAAAAAAAAAAACTTTAAAAAATAATGTAGCATATTCAAAGAAAGAAAGTCCTGAGATAGAATACATATAATTATTAAATATGTGCCCACAAGGAACACAGTGGAATTCAGCATTAATTTTTAACTAATGTTTTACATGGTACAGAATTTCTATCTCAGGCTAGTGGAAAGGATAAGCATATTTATTGTGAAACATCAGTTTTATACCCAATGGAAACAAAACAGCAATGCCCCATTGTCCCCTTCTCTATTTAACCTAGATCTAGAAACATTAGCAGATAATTATTCCAGAAAAAAATAAAGTGCAAAGATGGTGAAAAAAATAGAAGTTATCAGTATTTCCAGATGACATGTTTATGTTCCTAGAAAATTCAAGAAAATTAATCCAGTTAATAACTTGCTCAAAATTGTGGGTATAAAATAAATTCTCAAATATCAATAAGCTTTCCTTATGCTAATATCAGACTGCTTAAAAATAAAAAGTCAGGGGGGAAATGCTATTTGCAATAATAATACTGAACATTTAGTATCTGTATATTCATTTAACTTAAAATTGTAAAACTCTGTTAACAGAAATAAAGAAAACTTGAATAAATGGAGTGATGATCCCTGTTCTAAGGCTCAATGTCTTCCTTTCTCTGAGAGAAAGATGAGGCAAGGGGAATGGGCGTTACAGGGGACATGGGATGAGCCTATAGGCTTTGAAGGGACCATTAAGGGCATAGAGCTGGTTCAGGTGGTAAAGAGGAATATATGTCCTATATTGACTTATAAATTAACCCAATATCTACTAAGACCTATTGGAACACTTTCTAGAACCAGACAAGTACATAGTAAAACTCTTCTGGAGGAATAAGAAATAACAGACTTTTTTTTATAAAAGAAATGAAGGTGGATTCCTCCTTCTGGATTGTAAACTATAAAGCTACAGTTATCAAAATTGTATGGAGCTGTATTAAAAACAAGTGTATCAGCAGGCTGACATACATTTCAGAAACAGAACTCAAATTATTAAAGAAATGTACTAAATGACATATTAGAAGCAATGTAAAAGTGGAAAAAAAGAACTATTGTTAAATGCCAACTTAAATAAAAATGATTTATTGTACCCACCTTAAGTTCTGGTGATATAAAATAACAAATTTCAAACCCGGCAATGAATTATGTATTAAAACTATCTAAATTATATTATGAATGGAAAGTGAAGATAAGAGAATGCCTTACTACTGAGAGAGAGAGAGAGAGAGAGAGAGAGGAGAGAGAGAGACAGAGAGAGAGAGAGAGAGAGAGAGAGAGAGAGATCAATGGGTTTAAAAAATAAATAAATAAAAAGTAATGTGAAAATGTGACAAACGTTAACTTTCACTATTCAAAATAGTACATATAAAGAACTGATCCAGATATACACAAAAAGCTTAGATTCTATTCATTAAGTGGGCCAGAAAAGATAGTCCTCTTAACTGAAAGGAAATCTAAAAGGGGAAAACAATAAAGAGAAATGCGTAGCCATTACAGCAGAACAAACTAAAACAACTTTAAGACATCACTGAGCACATTAAACTAAAACACAAATAGGGAAACTCAATGCTGGCGCAGCTATAAGGGAAAAATAGTAAGTTGCTGAGGGTAGATGCAGCGATGGTACCATGTCCTCTAAGTAGCAGCGAAGGTGGATTCCTCCTTCCGTGTGATATCCTAGGAAGGAGCTGGGCTTCTGATGGGGATGGCACATGGCTGCTAGGGAACGGAGCCATAAGCACTCTAGCCGTGCCAAAAAGTGGATGTCCCAGTGCAGAGTTTGGCACAAAGGGACTAAGAGGTCACGGGAAATAGCAGAACCAATAACTTTCAAATGGGCCACATAGACTTGAGCAACTCCTCCTCTTGCATTGTTGTGAACTGAAGACCAGAGATCCATCCCCCAAATGTATAGGTAACCACCGCTTCTAACTTTGTTACAACCTTAAAAATAAAACACAATACCCCAGACAGAGAGTTCCCATATGACCCAGGAATTATACTTCTAGCTATATACCAAAGAGAAATGCAAACATAGATCCACACAAAAACTTGTACATAAATGTTCTTAGCCGCATTATTCCTAATAGCCAAAGGGTGGAAACAACCCAAATGTTCATCAACCGGTGAATGCACAAATAAAGGGAGCATATCCACACAATGGAATACTACTCAGCCATGAAAAGGAATGAAGTGGCACATGCTACATACCACAACATGGATGAACCTTGCAGACATTATGCCAAGTGAAAGAAGCCAGTCACAAAGGACTACATACTGTGTGATTCTATTTATTAAAATGTCCAGAATAAGTAAATCCATAGAGACAGAAAGTAGGTTTGTGGTTACCTAGAGCTAAGAGGATTGTGGGATTGCTAATGAGTGAGTACAAAGTTACCTTTTAGAGTAATGAAAATGTTCTAAATTTGTAATGGTTGTATAACTGTGAACTGACTGAAAGTCATTGAATTATACATTATCAAGGGTGACTTGTATGGTATGTGAATTATATGTCAATAAAGCTATTGAAACGCGGGCGTGCGCACACACACACACACACACACACACACACACATTAATACAAATCTCCCTCCAACACCGATACCGTGTTTCCCCAAAAATAAGACCTAGCTGGACAATCAGCTCTAATGCGTCTTTTGGAGCAAAAATATTATAATAAGACCCAGTCTTATTATAATATAAGAACGGGTCTTATGTAATATAATACAATATAATATAATACCGGGTCTTACATTAATTTTTGCTCCAAAAGACACATTAGAGCTGATTGTCTGGCTAGGTCTTATTTTCGGGAAAACACGGTATGTAAAGGCTGGCAGCCAAACTGAATTTGATTTAGGAAAATAAGCTAATAGGATGTGTCTTGTAGCCTAGCCTTTTGGAACAAGCTCCTGCCTGCTAAACATATTACAATTTTTATTTTTTATTTTAATTAATTTTTTTCATTTTTCAATTGTAGTTGACATACAATATTATATTAGTTACAGGTGTACAACATAGTGACCATGTTATAACTTTTAAATGGAGACCCTGGTAGAATTCTCAGCCTCTCTTCTCCCACCCTTGCTCGCTCCTGATACTCCCACCTTTTCTTCTTTCTTTTTTTCTCTTTTAAGATCACTTTAATTCTCTATCAAAATGGGACCAGCATTGGCTCCTGTTTTCCCTCCCAACAATTCTGCTGAAAGCACACATCTCAATTTAATTTCCACACCTAGGGTTATGCTCTTGGCAACAGGAGAAAAGGTTTGAGAATCACAAGATCTCTCTTTTATGTCAATGCAACTGAGAGCCTTCTCTGATCCCCAATGCTGCTTTCATTTCAGATTTTCAATTTCAACTTTTAAATTTCCCACTGATTCTCCATTCTATTCTTGGCACTTCCTACCCTTTCTCTTTGGTTCAGCCACTTCAAGGACCAGCTTGTCGGCCCAGACCTCCTGCCCACGGCTGACTGACTTTTGGGTCAAAGATTTATTTTCACTCTTCACCAAACCTCTCTCAGCCTGGATGTCCCTCAGTCTCATCCCTCAACAAGACACTTGTAAATTCCATGTTCCGGCTTTTCTTCCTAACGCTGGCCGATCCCAGATCCTCAAGGAAAGGCCAGGTGACAGCTCCTGGCCTTGGGTGGTGGTGTGCAGCTCCAGGGCTCTCTGGCCTCACCTCAGAGCCTCCCCGATGACAGCTCCTGCCCCAAGCCTCTCCAGGCCCTAGTTGGCAAGTCCACAGAAAGCTTCCACTTCCACGCCCTTGGCTGCGCCTCTCCTCCACCCAAACAAAGCACAAAGACATGATAATGATCACCGTTGGGGGAAAAACGGAAGTTGGGCAGGTTTGTATATATCTCATATACATCTTTAACTGCCTTGGATTCAAATACTGGTTCTATCATTTACTAACTGGGTGACTTTAGGAGCAGCCTGCTTAGCCTCTCCAAGTCTCAGTTTCCTAATTTGTAAAAAATGGGGACAATACTATTGTGAGGATTAAATGAGTTAGTTCAAGTAAAGGACTTCGGACTGTGGTCGTTCTATCAGTCCATATAAAGCACAATCATAGATTCCGCTTTACATGAAGGACAATACAAAAATCCTATGGGAAAACGTCATTACTATCTGTAACCAGCTCTTTACAAGGGCAGACGTGGAGGATTCCCCATCCACCCTCCCTTGTTGCTATGCAGCCTTCTGCAGTCAGAGCCCGTTGGCTCAGAAAATCTGCCCCATGTGGTTATAACAGCTCTGCAAAGCCTGCAAACCCTCTTTCTCTCTGTTCCTCCCCTCAACCAGCTCAGGCCAATTTGTGTTTTTTCCAAGACAAAACTGCAGTCTCTACAGACACAGCTTTGCAGAAATCCTTGCCCATTGTGGGGGCTGCAAAGCCAGCCATGCCTGTCAGGCTAGAGTAAAACCCGCCCCTCTCAGAGCCCCATTGGCACGGCTTCCTTGGCAGCTGCTGCGGCAGGACTGCAGGTGGCGGTACACTGATGCCATGTCACCTGTGAGTTCAAGGTCAAGGACTCTGCATGGCGCTGAAGACAATGGCTTTAGTGTTGTTGGAGTTCTTTTCCCCTTTGTGCCCTTTTATTGTGGGGAACTGAATCCCAAAGAAAAACTCAAGCCTGGCCCTTCTATATGACAAGCCAACACCCTCTCTAGCTGGACCCTGGCCTGCTGTCCTAATGTGGCTGCTCGTCTGACCTGTAGCTCACAGGTTTCCATACCACGCACTACTTCACTACACAAGTGCCCTGTGCCCCTGAGCCTGTTTCCTGGTTCCATACACTTACATAAAAGCGACGCGTGTGCGTTCAGCAAACATGTATTATACGTACTTACTGGGTCAGGCACTGTACTGGTGAAAGGGACATAAAGGAGCCACAGTTCGGGCTGGTGTGGGAGACAGCAGGTAACTGATAATCCCAGAAGGCAGGATGGGCTCAGACGAAAAATCTAAAGGGATCACCAAATCTAAACGTGGTTCCCAAAGTGGTTCCTGGCTCCCAGGGGTTCCCAACGCAAGCGGCACATTAATGCAGCTCAAAAAGTCAGGAGGTGCAAGCCAAAAAGAATTGTATACAAATAGGGGTGTGTGTGTTTGTGTGTGTGTGTGTGTGTGTGTGTCCGTCTGTCTCTGGGTACCCCACAGAGGCACACTTCTCCAAAAACTTTTCATCACAGTGCCTTCCTAAAAACCCCACATTATATATCTTACATCTTGAAATTGATTGTGTTCTACCCCATTGGGCAGAAGGTCAGAGAGAACATTTCTGTGAGTCATACCTCACTGAATTTCTACATCATGTTAAATGTACATTCACTCTCTCTGACATGTCAGAGACACACTGTCTGACTCCCCTCCCCAGTGAGCCTAAAGTGAGGGGGGCCATTCTACCCAGTGGCCACATTTCTTCCCCTTGGGCTCAGGTCCCACCAAGGAGGATGTAGGGAAACTCCTCTGGATAAGATGACTTTGCTCTCCTCTTAGCTGACATGGCTCTGACATGTTGCTGCCCTGACCTGGTTGCTGACCCTGAGCTGCTAGGACTTCAGTCTGGGCCCCCGCCCCTGGGCTCCAGTTTACTGACTTGAGATCTGCATTCATTCATTCATTCATTCATTCATTCATTCAATTATTTATTGAGTTCCTACTTTGTGCCTTCCGCTATTCAGGTGCTAGGGATACAGAATGGAACCAGACACATAGGTCTGCTTTCATGGAACCTGCATTCTAATGGAAGACACCGATAATATTAGGTTGGTGCAAAAGTAATTGCAGTTTAAAAGGTTAAAAAAAAAAAATTGCAAAAACCGCAATTACTTTTGCACCAACCTAACAGATATGCAAACAAGTAAGTAAACAAGTAAATGAATAAATGAGACACTTTTACATTGTGATAAGTTCTATGAAAAAGCAGATAAAACAAGGTAATGTATTTCAAAGTGACATTGGGAGAAGTTATTTTCAACAGGTGTATAAGGAAGGCCTCACTAAGGTGACATCTGAGCTGACACCTGAATAGTGAGAAGAATCCAGCCATACAGAGATGGGAGTTGGGAGTAAGAGAGAGGACAGAGAGGTGCCAATAGGCCATGGTACTGAGTTTGGATTTCATTCTAAGTACAAAGGGAATTCATTGGAGAGTTTTAGGCAAAAGGTGACATGACCTGACTCATTTTTAAAAAGATCACTGCATCAAAAGTGCTCTGGATTCTGGTCATACAGCACCTACATATTCCTCCTTTTCTTGGATAACCTCTCTGAACTTGACCTTTGGTGTATCAAACTTGAGGTTCTCTCTAATCCAACATCTGGTCCCAGCCTCTCTGCTGTCCACAGTGAGAAATGAAAACGAGCCTTCTCAACGAGCACACCCCACCCCTTTCATTCATCTAAATGCCTTATTCCCTAATCACCATGGTCTGCATGCTCATTAACTGAGCCCCCTGATTGCAGAGTAAACTTCTCTTTCAACAAAACTGTAGATTCTCGTTCTTTTTAAAGGCACCAGCTTGGCACCTTGCCAATTTCAGCACAGTAATAGATTTCCTGAGTGGCATTCAAACTTGCCATCTCTCACTCAGGCTGTCACTCCAACCAGTTGTGTAGAGTTTCCAGGTTTTAAAAGACCACTTGGGAAATCTAGATCAAAGGTTCTCAAGTTGGGATGCACACATCTGGGGAATTTTCAAAGGTTCCAGATGTGCCCAGGCCCACCCCGATTTAATGAATCACAACCTGGAGGCAAGGCAGGGAATCTGTATATTTTAAAAGTTCCCCAGGCAATTCTGACATGTGCCTCTGCTTAAGATCCACTAAACTGGAGGGAGATAAGCTGTATTTACAAGCTCACTACTGCAAATTCTTTTTTAGAACAAGGTTCAAAGTTACTTATAAGTTAATAAGGTAAGGTTAATAAGGTTACCTTAATAAGTTAATAAGTTAATAAGTAAAATATATATATTTATGTATATATGTATACATATGTGTGTATATATATTTATATATGTGTATATATATGTATGTATATATTTGTGTATATATATATTTATATATGTATATATATGTATGTATATATACAAGTGTGTGTATATATATACACATCCATACACTAACAGCCATGGAACCAAAAGAGGCAAGACTCTCTCTTCCTTATATGGCTCAGAGCTGCATCAAAAAGGAAAAGATGTGAGGAATTATGGATTAGTGGATATATGCAGCCCTGACCCTCTCTGCTCAGAAAATTACTGCAGGAGAATGAGACATGCTTGCTTCTTCTCCCTCACCGCTTTCAATGTTCACAGCTCCACAGCAGCAAGCAGCAAATCCACACACTCAGGGTTTTCAACACCACACACCCTGATATGTATTCTGTTAGACTTCCAAATTGCTTGGATATTCTCCTGAAATTTTCAAATATGGCAGGCCTCCTTAATTAAAAAAAAAAGTCTACAGCACCAAATAACAAGAATTCCGACACCATTCCTCACACAAAAGTGTTTATGAAGATGACAGGCCCTACTACCCCTGGCCTGGAAAAAGCAGAACCAAAAGAAACTGACCAGCAATGCCTTTTCATTTGGCAGGTGGTTACTAAGCACCTGCTCTGTGCCAGTTTCTATGCCACACACTTCATTTACGTTATTTCATTTAATTATCTAATCCACTCCTCGAAGTGGTATCACTATCTCTGACAAATGAGCTAGTTGCGAGGCCAGCGAAGTCAAAGGGCTTCCCCAAGGTACAGCGTTCATGCCAGAGTAGAGGGTGGAACCCAGACTTGCATCTAAAGTGGGTCCTCTATCATATTGCTCTTTTACGAAGAATCTCATGTGTGGCAGCCACTGTGCGGGACATAAAGATAAATTAGCTTCACATCCCTGCCCCCAAGTTGCTCACAGAAGATTAATGGACAAGTAAACAGGTATATGACTGTGGTGTAGGATTGAATGTGATCCATGCTATTCATTGAAAGATATGAACTCTAGAACCACAGAGGTGGGCAAAGCAAGTCCAATCAGGACAATGGCAGGCATCAGAAACAAGGTGACATCTTATTTAGGTCTTCCTAAAAGGGATTAGATTTGACCAGTGGAGAAGATAGGAAAGATTATCCTAGGTACAGAATAATCGGCCAGATGGGAGAATGAGGAACATGGTCAGGAAATGGGGGATAATCTGATAGGACTAAAATGGAGCATGGGTAGGAGACCAAATGGGTGGAGAGTAGTCAATGCATGATTAGAAGTGGGGACTACATTCTTTAGGCAAAGAGAACTGCAGAACACTGCTGGTCAAAGAAGAGGGATGATAAAACAGGGGCCTTGAGAAGATAACGATATTCTGGCCACTTTATTGGTGGTTCCTATCCCAATGAACCTTGACACATGCTTTTCTCTCCTCCTCCCATCAATGCCCAGATGATCTCTAGGAGACCTTTAAGACTTGCCTTGAGCATCATCTCCAGGAAGTATCCCTGGAGATATCCCAAATTGTTCTCCCAAATTGTTCTCTCAAATTGTTCAGGTGCCCCCCTTCCATATGCAACCTCAGCACTAACTATTCTACATTGAAATTTTTGTTTGCTTTGTACCTTTCCAACTAGATAGAAGCTCCTTGAAAGTAGGCACCATATTTAGTCATCTTTGATTTGCCCAAATCCTTGATTTCTTGGCATGTCGTAGATGCTCAATAAGTACTTGATGGATTAAAATGAACAACCATCAGAAAAATCCCCCAGACACTACAACCACAGCCATGCAAGTCTGAACTGAAGGTACTGTTAATTCACTTGGTCTTTCGATCTTTCAACAACCATATCTTTTTTCTTTTTAATTAGATTTATTGGGGTGACAATTGTTAGTAAATTTACATAGATTTCAGGTGTACAATTCTGTATTATATCATCTATAAATCCCATTGTGTGTTCACCACCTAGAGTCAGTTCTCCTTCCATCACCATATATTTGACCCCCTTTACCCTCATCACCCACCCCCGACCCCCTTACCCTCTGGTAACCACTAAATTACTGTCTGTCAACAACCATATCTTGTGGCCCTACTTTATATCCTGCACTGTGCTTCAGGTTTCAGAATTATGGGGTGTCTGCCTCCAAACGTAGCCCCTACTCTTGCTCATGGTAAAATATTAAAATCTAAAGGCCCTAAATGCCAGTTCCCACAGAATCTCATGATCCTAAAGCCAGCCTTCCTGGGAGTGAAGTGGTATCACCAAGTCCAGAGAAAGCCCTGCTTCTCAATCTGGAAATGCAGTCGGGGTAAGCAGAGGCATGGTGGGAAATGGGTAAAACCTCAGCAACTAACCATAGCAAATTTTTCCAAGGCATTAATTTTACTTATTAGAGTTTACAGTTAGAGAAACTTGGATATATTATTAACTATAGTGCAAAATATGCACAGAATGTTAAGATTAAAAGTAAGAGACTTAAGAGAAATTTTTGACGTGAGAGGCAGCAACTATTCTGATCTGTCCTCACTGACCTCTGTAGAGTCTGAGATCATACATCTCTGTTCTTGGGGTGTACGGCAAAGACTCTGGCTTTTTTCCTTAACGCCCATTTCCATTTTCCCCTAGTATTAGAACACTCTGATTTTAGTTCGGCACATGGCCCTTTACAGTTCCTAGTCTCCTTTGTGTGGCCATATGACTAAGATTTGTTCAATTAAATACAAATGGAAGTGTTGTCTGTCACTCTCAGGAAGAGTCCTTAAAGGGAAGAGGCACCCTGTCTTTGTCTCTTTTTTATTCCCGCTGAAAGAAATGCAGATGTGATGCAGAGAGCTCAAGCAGCCATCTTGGATCATGAGGCAGTAAAGGAGAGCTGAGCAGCAGGGTAGCAGGGCCCTGCATTCCAGTTCTAGGTCCCTGAGTGGAGTTTTAAATGCTAGAGTGCCACTTCCACTTAAGATTCTGGCTGCACGGAGAAGGGGGCAGGGTTGGTGGCTGACAGGGGATAGTGAATGAGCATGGTACTGCTGCAGTGTGATTCAGTGGTTCATCCAGGTGTCCGTGGTAACACAGGGGTTTCAGTAGGTTTCTTGTAGCCTGAGTGAAATGTCGTGGAACCCCACTACCACTCCCCAACTTTTCATGTCCTAGGGTAGCTGAAAGCCCCTTTCAAGATTTCTTTGAACATCCTCAAACTCCTGATCTCAAGGTTTCCCTGTCTCTAGCACCTGCAGCTGAGTGGGCTATCTCAGATTCTTCCTCTTGGTGGCAAACTTAGCCACTTCTCTGATTCTGTAAGTCACACAGGAAAAAGAACAAGACAATGATAGGGTGCCTCTTCCCTTTAAGGATACTTCCTGGGAGTGACAGACAGGGACCCAAAAGAGCCAAAACAATCTTTAAAAAAATAAAAGTCAGAGGACTCATACTTCTTGATTTCAAAACTAACCACAAAGCTACAGTAATCAAGATTGTGGTACTGGTATAAGGATAGGCATATATATCAATGGATTAGGATTGAGAGTCCAAAAATAAACCCTTATATTTATGATCAATTGATTTTTTTCCAAGGGTGCTAAGATCATCAAGGAAAAAGAATGATCAATTTAACAAATGTTACTGGGACAACTGGATATCCATATGTAAAAGAATGAAGTTGGATTCTTACTTCACACCATACATAAAAATTAATCAAAAATACATCATTAATCTAAATGTAAGAGCATCAACTATAAAACTCTTAGAAGACAACATAGGACTAAATCTTCGGGACCTTTGATTAGGCAATGGTTTCTTGGATATGACACCAAAAACAAAAGTGACAAAAGAAAAAATAGATAAACTGAACTTCATAAAATCAAAAACATTTGTGCTTCAAAGGATATCATCAAGAAAGTGAAAAAACATCCCAAATAATAGGAGAAAATATTTGCAAATCAGATATCTAATAAGCGATTTGCATCCAGAATATATAAAGAACTCTTACAACGCAACAATAAAAAGACAAATAAATCAACATTAACATGAATGAAGGCAATGACAAGATACCACTATATACTTATGAAAATGGCAAAAAAAAAAAAAAAACCCAACACTGACAACACCAAATGCTAGCATGGATGATGAGCAACAGGAAACCTCATTTATTGCTGGTAGGAATGCAAAATGGCACAGCCACTTTGAAAGATAGTTTGGAAATTTCTTACAAAACTAAACATACGCTTATATGGTCTATCAATTGTGCTCTTGTTATATTTACCCAAATGAGTTGAAAATTTATGTGTATACAAAAACCTGCACACAGATTTTTGGAATCAACCAAGATGTCCTCAGTAGGTGAAGGGATACATAAACTGTGGTACACCCAATGTATTATTCTTCATCACTAAAAAGAAATGAGCTATCAAGACATAAAAGACTTGGAGGAAACCAATGCATAGTACGAAATGAAAGAAGCCAATATGAAAAAGCAACATACTATACGATTCGAACTATGTGACATTCTGGAAAAAGCAAAACTGTAGACAGTGAAAAGATCCGTGGTTGCCAAGAGTTAGAGGGTCAAGAGAGACGAATAGGTGGAGAACTTTTAGAGCAGTGAAACAATTCTGTATGATAAATACAATAATGGTGGGTATGTGTCATTATACATCTGTCTGAACCCATAGAATGTACAACACCAGAGTGAATCCTAATGTAAACCACGGACTTCGGGTAATAATGATATGCCGATGTATGGTCATCAGTTGTAACAAATGTACCACTCTGGGGCAGGACATTGATAGTTAGGAGGCTATGAGTGTATGAGGGCGGGGATATATAGGAACTCTCCCACTTTCCACTCAATTTTGCTGTGAACTTAAAATTTCTCTAAAAAAGAAAATATTTCTTCTTTTTTTTTTCAATCTATTTGTGGAGGTCACAGCTCACTGGTCCATGCAGGAATTGAACCGGCAACTTTGTTGTTAAGAGCTTGCACTCTAACCAACTGAGCCATCCGGCCGCTCCCAAAAATCTTTTTTCTTTAATTTCAGTGGGCTAGGGATTTGATTAGACATTTTTCCAATGATGACATACAAGTGGTCAATAATCACATAAAAAGATGCTCTTCACC
Organism: Rhinolophus hipposideros; assembly: GCF_964194185.1. NCBI lineage: Eukaryota > Metazoa > Chordata > Mammalia > Chiroptera > Rhinolophidae > Rhinolophus > Rhinolophus hipposideros. The sequence goes on from NC_138056.1 coordinate 23,429,174, forward strand.
ATTAGCCACTAGGGAATGGAAACCAAAACCACAATGAGAAATTACTTCACATCCAGTAGGATGGCAAAAGGAAAAAAAAAAATAGACAGGCAATAGCAAGTATTGATGAAAATGTGGAGAAATTACTGGTGGGAATATAAAATGGTGCTTTTGGAACTTTGGGAAAACAGCTTGGCAGTTCCTCAAATGAGTAAATCCAGAATTACCATATGGCCCAGAAATTCCACTCCTAGAGATAATTGAAAAGATATATCCACACAAAAACTTGTACATGAATGTTCACAGCAGCATTATTCACAATAGCCAAAATGTGGAAACAACCCAAGTGTCCATCAACTAATGAATGGATAAACAAAATGTGCTATATACACATACAGAATATTAATTCAGCAATAAAAAGAGGAACAAAGTACGAATATTTGCTAAAACGTGCATAGACCTTTGAAATGTCATGCTAAGTAAGAAAAGCTACATATGAAGGGCCACATACTATACGGTTGCATTCACATGAAATGTCCAAAATAGGCAAATCCACAGAAACAAAAAGCAGAAGAGTGGTTCCTAGGAAAGGGAGGAGGGGGGAGTGGAGAGTGACGACTAATAGGTATGGGGTTCGTTTTGAGGGTGATGAAAGTATTTTAAAACGAGATAGTGTTGATGGTTGGACAACTCTGTAAATATATAAAACCACTAAATTGTACACTTTAAATGGGTGGATTTTACGATATGCAAATTATATCTCAATAAAGCTGTTACATATTTAAGAAACAGAACCAAACAAAACTCCATTCAAGACCCACTTCTGCCCAGATCCAACACAGCTTGGAGCACATAACTTTTGCCTCTTTCAACACTTACATCTTCCACCTTCCTGGGGACATTTTGAAAACTATTTGTTGATGTTCCTGTAGCATTTTAAAAAGGAAATAAGTGACGGGTTAGCTCAGTTCATTAGAGCGCGGTGCTAATAAGGCCAAGGTTGCCGGTTTGATCCCTGCATGGGCCACTATGAGCTGCGCCCTCTTTAAAAAAATAAATAAAATAAAATAAAAAGGAAATAAGCTCAGTACCTTCATTCTACCCAGGACTAAACAGCAACAAAGTATACTCACAGAAATTACGATGGCACAGAAGCCAGAATTACAATCATGTAATGCTGTATTTTAGCCGAGAGGAGTTCATTACAATATATATTTTCAAGCAGTGCTGAGAATGCTAATCAACACTCACAAAATTTAATCGTCTCACTGCAAACATGATGTTTTCTCCCAGTTTTATTAATAATGCATATTACTCACTAGCACATAAAAGAGGAACAAAGGACAGGAAGGGATACAGGGGCAGAACAGAAGAAGATAAGCACTCTGTCGACACCCACCCTCCCAGGTAATGTGACAGTGATGGACCTGAGGCCACAGGTGTGTCCCAGGTCTGGGACGACACAGGTGCCACATCAGGTGCTAGCTGTACCTTCTTTGCCAGGGCATGGGATTTCCTCATAACTACAGTGAATGGACACTAATTTCTTTTTGATAACTTTTTCAAAGATTGTGACACCTTTAGAGATCATTGGAGCTACCCTGGAGTGTCAACGGCTACATAAAAACTTTGGTGTCATGGAAACTTCTGACAGGAGACAAATAGGAAAATGTATACCCTTGTGAAACTTCCTAATGTGCTAAAATCAGCAGTTCTCTTTGAAGAGCCAAGTGTAATACTCGCCAATTGATCTGTTTTAGAATCCAAATGGCTTTGCTCAAACTGCTATAGCCCTACTGGGCAGAAAAAGCTTTGGCACTTAAAAAATGATTAAAAACTCCCTGCTATTTATAATGATGGAGAAATGTCACTGAGAATTAAATGTTTTGTCAGTGGGAAAACGTGGCTGTCTGGAAAAGGCTGTAGACACAGGCATGGAATTAATGACAAGGTGGCTATGAACATTCAATGCCCTACTCCAAGGGAGCTCACAGGACAAGATTTTTGTGTTTTGGGTTTTTTCTTTCTTTTTTAACTACAGGATTTTTCACCTCCTCATTCACCTGAACTCTGGGATCGTGGGAAACAAACAGGCAGACTCCAGGTGTTACACCTTATTCACTGCAATGTCACCAATTTTTTCCTCTGCACTTTCAAAATAAAGCTGGCGTCTTTCATCCCACAGTGGTTTTTCATGAAAGCTAATCTAGAAACAAAAACCTGAATCGACTACACTGCCCAGACAGAGAAAGCAATGAAGAAAAAACACAAATGGCAATTCTATTCTTAAGATCTGATGTTCAGAATTCTGCTAGTCCAGATAACTAGGGTATTCACTGCAAATGACTCAACCAGCAGCCAAGACCCTTCATCTCGGTTTTTCCCAACTTTTCCTTCTCCATGTAGAACTTTGACTCCAATCAAGCAACCTACTATCCTGGGCCCTTCCCACTTTGTCCCTACCACTGACTTAATGCAGCATGTCCTACCCCCATGTTTATTCTTCCTTCAAACTCTAAGATGAACCTTCAATTTGCTCCATAGTCACTCCTAGACATGCTTTTTTATTAGAAATGTTTCAGCTGTTTTGTTAGCATGGGTGTGCTTGCGTCTGTTTCCACCTTAATCACAACACGCTCTATTATAGAACAAATGACACCAACATTTTCATCTCAATAAATTCTAGACTGCCTTTCCCACTCCTTCTCTGACTGCTGCTGCTTCTCAAAATCTTCAGCTTGTATTCTTTCATGTAATCGCATATCGGGTGTAGGTCAACAAGCTTAGCTGGATGGAAGACTTGGGGACGGAGAAAGATGCAGGGCTAAGGAGTCTGGACAGTATCCTAAGAGCATCATAGAAATCTCAGATAGCTGAATCAAGCTATTGACGTGGAGGGAAATGCAGGGCCGATCAAGAAGGGGCTAGTAAGCCTTACTAAGAAGCCCGGACTTTATCCTGAGGCCATCAAAAGCCATCAAGGAGCTGTAAGCAGGTAAGTGATACAAGCAGATGTGCATCTGGAAAAATCACTATGGCTGCAGTGTAGAGAATAAATTTAAAAAGACATGGCATGGGGAGATGGGAATGCTACCTTTTTTGAGCAGGTAAATGCTAATGTTATTCAGGGAGAAAAAGTGCAGGGCACCCCAACAACTATCTCTCTCTCTCTCTCTCTCTCTCTCTCTCTCTCTCACACACACACACACACACACACACACACACACGGCTCTGCAGTTGTGCATATCTGCAGTGTGTCACTGGTGGCTTGTCTGTGTCCTCCTTTCATTTCTGCATCTTCAGAGCCCAGCACAGTGCCTGACACAAAGCAGGCAATTAAGTGTTTGCTGATTGAATGAATGAGTGCCTGAATGAAAGGATGAAAGTATGAATGAACCAACAAATTATAGAGAACAAGGACCTCAGGAAGTATTAATGGAAAGGTCATGGGCTTTGAACCAGACAGATTTAGATTTACTGGCTGTAGAAGCTTGAGCCAGTTACTGTACCGCTCTGGGGTTGTTTCCTCATTTGTAAAAAGGAATAATATCTGCTCACAATATTATCATAAGGATCAAATAAGACAGTGTATGTAAACTGCCAAATGACTTTCTGGCACTAAACAAACATATCTCTGCCCCTTTCAATTTTGTTTTGCCCCCTCCCACCTGGTACCAGCATAGTGTTCCAGAAATACAGCCCTAGGAGAGAACTAGGAAGTAGAGACTCTACACCTGCACCGGAGACAAAGTAGAAGACAACTTTTTCAAACTTCCTTGTTAATAAAGGGCAGAATTGCCCAATAGTCATTCCAGCACCTATCGAGTCACTAAATAGCAGTAATTTAAAAATAATTATTTGGAGAGAAAAGAAGTTTAAGCACTTAGAAATCAACACAAAATAACATAAAACAATCTTTCCCAATCATGCTCATCCAAGCAGAAAGATGTTCAGACTGTCGGTCACCAAAAATTATCAACCGGAAAAATCATCATTGATTTCAACCGAGCCCCTTTTACAATGGTGTCCCTGGGATTGGCCTGACAAAAAAGAGTCGGCATTTCTTTTCCTCTGGTACAAGAACATGGGGGGATGGGCTTGATTCTTCTGGTATTTGTTTCGGGTGGTTTCAATTCGTGGTCATTATAATGAATGCATCTTACAACACTACATTTCTCCCCAATTCATTTATACATTCTATTCAAAGGGACTAACTAAACAGTATAAATAAAATTGAAATAAAAGGGAGAGAATAGGTAAGAGCAAGAAAGCAGATGAGCCAACAAGAGTAAGGATGACTCTGGTTCCTGGGACTGAGTGGGTAAAAAGTGAAGATATTCATATGCAAGGTGACGCATATGTGTTACCTAGTGTAGTTTTTACAATAACCCAGCGAGGGAAATACCGTATGTCAATGAATAAATGAATCATTAGGAAAGATGCTGCCAATTAAGTTATGACAAAACACTTGGATTTCAGAGATGTTAAAATGCAAAGAAAATGTATGGCTAAGAATCAACAAAACATGGTATTACTATCTCCATTTTATAGGTAAAGAAACTGAAAAATAGGGATGTTAAGGAAGTTGCTAAAGGTCACTGGTCAGTAAGCTGAAGAATCAGGTTTTGAACTTAAGTGTCTGCCACCAAAGGTCTTAGGCGGACACCGATTCCTAGTATGGAGCTCTCTGGCAGCTGTGGTAAAAATGGAGTTAGGCTGACTTGCATAATCCTCATTATTTGGGAAGAAACACACCAGCTTCTCGGGCAAGCCAAAACTATTATTAGTACAAAACTCAAAGAAAAATTTCTTAGAGAGATTACATAAGGGGTAAATTGCAGATGATTCTGTTGAAACCTTCAAAACCAGTTAGAAGGCTAATATAAAAGCACAGTTTGATGAAAACAATTTCCATCACTAAGGTCACGTGGTCCAAGAATATGGACCTTCTCATAGTCTACTACAATCCATAGGTAGAACTAAACACATCCAGAGAAATAGAAATATGCTCCCTAAATTATCTTCCTTAATTCTCATTGTTTTCCATCCAGTTTTTACTGGCAGTTGGTTTACTAGACATTCTCCAGTTCAAGACATTCTCCAGCAAAGACCTGAGGGAAAAATTTCTACTGATGATAAAATCTACCCATATAGTGATCCACTTATGAATTAGGAATTGGCTAGACACTCTTTGGGATTCAGCATACACCATCCTTTCCTCCAGAAAGTCTCCATAGCCTTGGCTTCAGCCTGACAGAGGCTTAGCAATAGTGAGCTACCAAGAAAGAAGCTGACACTTTCCTCAGCATTGTGCCCTGACGAAGCCCAGAGCGCGGACTTAATTGCCTGGATCCTAAAACCAGCTCTAATACTCACTAGTCGGGTGATCCTGCAAAATAAAGAACCTAATGCCATCTACATGCCAGGGCTGTTGTAAAAACATAATGAGACAATTCACATCCAAGACCTAGTATATCTGGCACATGATGAGCACTCTATAAATGTTGGCTGATTTTCTTATTTGGGCAGATTATTTTTTTAAGCAGTTAATTTATTTAGCAATAGTAACACGTGGTCCCTTTGGGAGAAAAGGTTGCACAGGTGTGAACCATTTTGTTATTCAGGCATGAAGTAAAATGAAATGCCTCGGGACAGAGAGCAAACGCCTACAAAATGCCACTTCAGTGATCCTGGATGCAGTGTGTTGATGAAGACAGCTTGGCATATGGAAAGAACCCAAGTTTAGAATCAGGCATTTGCTCAAATCCCTCACCTGCCAGGCAGTCTCAGCCAGGCTGGTTAACCTCTTTGTATCCTGTTTATAAAATGCAGATGATACCACCTACCATGCAGTGTTGTTGAAACAACTGGAAGTAATATGTGTAAAGTGCCTGGCACACCACAGATGCTTGGTACACAACAGACAGCATTATGACAGTAGCCTATCAAATTTTCTTTAAGTATCAATTTTCCTCTTTATTGAAAGAGGGGTCTATAAGAATGTTTTGTTTTCTTTTTTACCAAGCAAAAGAAAATACCTATTTCTTATGAAAACATGAAGTACAACTGATTGCTGTTTAGAGACCAGGAAATATATACACCTGTATGTGTGTGTGTGTGTGTGTGTGTGTGTGTGTGTGTGTGTGGAAAAAAATCTACCCTTCAACTCAATTTTAATGCTTCTTTTTTCCCCCAACCCGTTTTAAAATACCCCAGCAAAGCAATTTCACTGTAGAAAAATTAGAAAATTGAGATCAAATAAAAAGAAGAAAATTAGTCTCCCATAATCCCACTGTGCAGAGATAATTAGTTACACATGGCATTTTGGTGCCTACCTTTCCAGAATGTTTTTCTCTGCATATAAACATTAATGGAAATTCATCTTTAATAATCCGACACAGCAAAAACCAGAAATCCCATTTCCTTCAGAATCATCTCTGCCTGCACCAAGCTTTACAAGGAACAAACTGTAAATGCTTCAGAGGGATTTTTGTTTATGTATTTATTTAGCAGAAGCCCATAGGTATGGGATTTATTTTTAATTAGACATACTTTCCCAAGGCCTACAGCCTCCCCAATATGCATAAATCTCCCAGTGACCAACAAAGGTAACCAGGTACCAAGCAGACAAATGCACACACAGTCACAATAAGTGCCCAAGCCAAATATACTCAATATTCATGTACTCCAGTAAGCTAAACGATTGGATGTATTAGCGCTTACATACCGTGCCATGTTTTTAAGCCAGTAAATGGCTCTGACAGGCCAGGAACCCATTAACTCACCCCTCATGTACACGACCATGTGAGTCCAAAATATCAAATTTATTTTCCATCCCATATCCCCACCATCACAACGCCAAGCAGCCAACTTGGGTTGGGCTGTGTGTAGTGATTGGTTCTGAAACATTTCAAAATCAGGTATGTGCGTGCTCGGCTACCCTCCTGCCCCATCTTTTATCAGTCTTTGTGCTCCCACTCCCTCCCATCAAGAGATGCTCCTGAGAATCCAATTTTTGAATTCTACTCCAGTAGACCTGAGGTCCCTCCCTGGGGCCAGTGAGCATTCGGGATTAATTATTTGCTTTGTTTGAGAGATACAGGTGGCCCCGTCCAAGGTTAGCCATGATCAGTGAGTGTTCATACATTTCAATCACTTTCTTTGAAAGGAATTGCTCTCATGAAGAGCAGGGAGTGTGATGAGGAACCTAAAAGATATACTGTGGCTTTTGCTAAGAGAGAAAAGAAATAAAGATGAAAGGAGCATGTGGGATGAAGGTGATTTCTATAAGCTGAACAAGGAGAAAGACTGATGCATGATTCTGATGGAGGCCATGAATCAGAATCAGTATTCCATATCCTCCAGGATACTGGTTTTTCAACTCCTCACCCTTTTTATAGTGACAAATAAAAAAGTAATATGTTATGCTGCTAACAGGACAGTGTTGCACCAAGCAAAACCTCCTGGGCTGAACACCACGAGACAGGTTTTCTGTGAGACAGAGCACAGCCAAGCAGCCAAAGGCAATGTGACATTAGGTGGCAGATCTGTCGGGTAATGGCTCCAAATGCATATGATCATTTCCAAAGGAGTTGGCACAAAGTCCCCCTCAGAAAGACCTGCCACATGCACCTCCTCTCCCCAAAACACACACAATAGAGGAAGGCAAGGTCTGAAGGGGAGTGGCCGGAGGACAGATCCAAATGAAGACAGATGTGAATCCCACTGCCCCACAAAGTTAGAAACAGCTGTGTCTGAGCTCAGTGGGTGAAGCCCAGCATCCTTTCACACTATCATCAAGTCAAGCTGCTGTGAAGTGGAAATAAACTCTCCACTAGCATCCAAATGCCCAAATTTATAAATGCAGTTCATTTAAAAAGCCCTCATAGCAGCTGGTAATTGCAATCAAAACTGGGGTAGTTAGGATTATAAAAAGCAATATAAGTAATAACCATGTTGTTTAAAAGCTTGAAACTCCTCATCTTGCCATTCCTGCCATCCCAACTGTCACTTTCAGATTTTCCAAATTCGAAGTCTTATGCTTTCAAGTTTAACACTGTTCATTCTACACTTTACCTAAATCTATGTAGGATTTCTCATGGGAGAGAAAAGCATAGCTGGTTGGGCACCTCAAACCCTCATCCAACAACAGCAGGAAAGTGACACCTGTCACTTGATAAGCACAACTGTTAGTGAAAAACACCCCTGGGTAGGGGCCACCTGCCCTTTTTCTTTTTCAATCACCCCGTTTTCCAGATGTCTGTACTCTGAATATTACCAGTCCTGCAAACAGCCAACCAATGATTCTTCTCAAGTCCTATGCCAGGTGCCATTTGTGAGCATCTGAGACGGGACCATTCTAACACAGCTCCCCTCAGACACCCTCATCCCTATTTGTAGCCGGTCCTACCTCACCAAATGGAACCTTCCTCTAAGTGAAGATTTTGCCCGGTTTATCTGATTCTTGGATTTCTTACTAATTAGGATTCTTTTCTAATTAATCTAGAACTATCTTCCATCCCTTATGACCTGAAGCCATCCAACTGCCCAAAGTAATGTGCTTACCCTCAGTCCCATTCCTAACATTGGCAGATACAGGGGCAAGAGTACAAAATGGAGGCCCATGTGCCATAAGTGTAAATATTTAAAAGTTCTAAATCAAGCTGACAAATTATTAAATAAAGTATGTTCTATCCTATCTTGATACTGATTCCTTCATAATGACCTAGAAAGCCAGCTTCAGACACAGAACTCTCACTCTGGCCCTTGGTCCGTGGTCTGCAGCTGGCCCCATCTTCTTTTCTCACCCCCCACCCCCAGCTTCATCCCACACCACAAGCAGCTTCATGCTAATGGAAATGATGAAATCCTTCTATCTCAGCCACTTTGAACAGTCATTTCTTTGTCATCTCTTTGGCCTATGGGTGCACACACTGGTCGGTCCTTGGGAGGAATGAATAAGGCCCACACAGGCTTTGGAAGCAGATGTGGACTGGGAATTCCAGGGTCCTGGGTACCCAGACATTGACACGTATTCTAGACTCTAGAAGGGAGGGCATGGGCTATGGGTGGGCTGGCCCCTTGGCCCTGCATACCCCTGCCCTCATGGAGTCGTGCAGACCAAGGAAGCTAGAGTGGGGTCCTTACTGCCTGGGCCTAAAGATGGTACCACTCATCTTTTTTTTTTTTTTTACTTGAGATAAAGTTTATTATCTCTTACAAACCAGTAAACAGATTTAAAAGGTCGCTTAATAGAAAAAATGGTTTAGGATGTGAGTTAGCAGTTCACAGAAAAACAAAAAATTGCTGAAGTACTCTTAGGTGGTAAACTTAACCAATAATTAAAGACATACAGATAATAACAATAATGAAAATCTTTTTGTGTGTTTGTGCATGTTTCAGGCAGTCAAAAATTAAGAAAACAAAACAACAAAAAAACCTTGTGTTGTCAGAGATGTATGAGAAATGTTCTCCATTCATTCTTGATGAGAATGTAAATTCAAACAAATTTTGGGATGTTTTGTAGTAGTTTACATTAAAATTTATGACATCTTACCCTTTGACTCAGAAATTCCACTTTTAGAACTTTACCCTGCAGGTATTTGTACAAATATATTGTTTCCAATCTTATTTTCAGTAGAGAAAAATTAGAAACATGACTACAAAATGACTCCCAATATAGAATTGGTGAAATGAATTATGATCTGAGCATACAGTAGGATAACATGCGCTCACTAAAAGAAGTAAGACAAAATTATATACAGAAAGATGGAAAAGATATGTCTTAAAATGGAAAAAAGTTCCAGGACAATATGTTTAGCATCTTTATTGGTTTTTTATAAGGTGTGTATCTCGAGATACGTATCTATTTGGCATATACATCAACAATTTCTAGAAAATGTTCACCAATTTATTTATTCGGAGGGAGGAGTGGAAAGAAGGGTATGAGGGACTTGCTTTCTCTATATCTCCTTCACATTTAAGTTGTTTCCACACCAAAGCTATCTGCTTCCAACCTTGTTTTCTTTCCATTACACCATATTAAAAGATGGTACCACTCATCTTCGTAAGCATATCCTATTCCTCTTTCAAAATCTCAGAAGAACTCACCACCTCCAGGAGGTCTTCCCTGACCAGCCACCCCCGAAATCCAGTAGGCTCAATGAATGATTATTAAGTGAATTTTAATAAGCATGGATTACTTATAATATAGACTGAGCTGGTGTGTATTAATCTTTCCCAATAGAAACGTAGATCCTTGTGAGACACATTAAACTGAAATGCCACAAACTCCTGGGTTCATTACCAAGTACATGGGAATCAAGGTTTGCAGCTGAGAAGTCTGTTGAACTAGCCTTCTTTTGGATAAGAGGTCCAGATGTGCTTGTAAGAAGATATTAAAAGCCACTTCTATGGTCTGAGTTGTTGAGGTTTGCCTGAGGTGACTCAAGACAAAACCATTCAACAGATGCCAAGAACCTTCATATCTTAGACCACCTTGGCAGGTCCTGCCAAGAAACTGAGTTGCCAGTTCTGCCAGCTTGAGCCCATCACCCACTTCCAGGGGGAAGAATTCACTGGGAGGGTGAAGATATTTTCTATAGAGAAGAGTTATCAGTGTGCTGCATATTTCAACATACCCCTTCCCCACTCCTGGAGAGGGGGCTGAAGTTCTTTCCTCACTTGGTAAAATGAGATGCCTGAGCAATAGGAAACTCAGAGAACCATCCAAAGTACCTCACAAGGAGCCAGCAATTGTGCCCCTGTCAACCCAGAAGGTTCTGATGTCAAAATACAACATCGGGTAAGATCGTTCCTCATCCCTGATCCTTGACCTTCCTTTCCTGCATCCTCAATTCCTGTCACTATAGCCGCTAAAAGAGGGATGAGGGGGAGCAAGACATAGAGATGAAACCCATTACACATCTCTCTTCCCCAGTCCAAGGGAGGCCTGAGGTGGGGGTGGAGAGTAGTTTTAAATTGGGTGAGAGTTTTAAATTGGACTTAAATGTTTTCAATTGGACTTTGATATGACATTGGACTGAGATTTTTAATACAGTCCAGGGGGAAAAGAGACTATCAGTTTATTATCTGAGAGTGGCTAGAAAAGCTAAGGGGCTGAAAGGGAAGGATATAAGAAAGAGCAAAGTTGTTTCCTACACATGCCCTACCAAGTTCAGCATGTTCAATAAACCAATATAGTTTCATTAACTCATGTGTATAAAATCCCTAGGTTGCTGAAGGCATGCGTAGACCATTATGACATTCTCATGACCCCCACTCCAGCACACCATCAGCTGCCCTTGGGGGGAAAATATATTAGATCATCGATTTGAGTTTTATAAGATGGAGAAAGTCATTCAGTTCCCAGCTCAAATTATAAGTTACCTATTAAACTGACTTTAGTTTTACCTCTTTTCATTTTAAATCCACATATATCATGAAGACTATCAGCCAGCTAAAGAGAACGCCCTCTGGTCAGTCATTAAATACCTTTACCTTCCCCACAATTTACTGGTCTTTCACTTTTCCTAAACGATGTCTTCTTTATCATGACCATCATTCACTCACAGGTCCGACCACTAGTGACCTGGTGAACATTTCTTCTTCCAGTACATGACAGAGTTTCAGCTGAACGTGTTTGTGAAGAAGAAACATTTTTGCTCCCTAAAATCTGTTTGGAAGACCTTTTACCCCTACTAATTCCAACTAATATCTTGCAAAATGAACTCTGAAAAAAAACGAAGATAAGTACCCCAATTACTTGGCATGGAATTAACCAATAGCCTTGTGACTTCTGTGGTTTTTCTAGAACCTTTGGTACATTTAGAAGAAAAGCTCTCAGAAGCAACACATTTTCAAATAACTTTACTGGCTGCCCCTAAATTATGCAGACACACTCTACTCATAAAATCATTTCAGATTCAGCATTTTTCTGCCTATGATTTTAACAGAAGCAAACCTAACTGGAATTCTACTATGAAGTTAGTTCAAATACTCAGACACCACAATGCAAACAGGAAATCAATACTGAATGGTGTCTATATGATTGCTTTATTCCCTACATGAAGCCTTGCTTTCTCCTGACCTGGCAGTGATGTCCAAAAGAATTTTTTGTAAGGATGGAAATACTTTATATCTGCACTGTCCAATATCACAGCCATTAGGCATACAGAGCTAGTGGGAACTTGCAATGTGACTAGTGCCACCAAGGCACTGAATTCTTAATTTTATTTATGTTTAAATAGTCATATGTAATGTGTTTTGGACCGCACAGTTCATTTATTATTGTTGGCAATCCAGAGAATTCCCTTGGAGAATGAGTCCTTGTGGCTAACCAAACTTTCTGGAAAACTAAGCAACAATCTCTAAACCTTTGTTTTGCCAAATGGTCTTCAATTTTTTTGTAAGCAGCAATTCTTTTTAATCTCATTTCTCCTTTCTTTTCAGAAGATATTTTTTCTATGACAATGCCACTGCTTTAGACATTAGGAAAGATGCCTTTCTTAAATGATTTAACAAAAAACAATACAATACACCCATATACCTTCTTCAACCACGTCTACTGAGCATAATTTAATCTTTCTGCAGGTCTCAGGGTCAGTGTTATGAACACAGGCTATCAGACTCAGAAGAAACACATCAATTACAATAATGCATCTTAATGCAATGAAGCCCTCAGGGTCACTGGGCACAGTGGGGCTATTTAAACCTACCCCAGGCAAAGGTTCTTATATCTTTCTGTCACATCTGTTGCCTCGCTATTAATGTCAAGCCTGATTACTGTCACGGTGTCTGCCTGTATTCATGTATTGCCTGGCTTATGTCAAAAAGGTAGCTGCGTATATTAGTGGTAGCCTCTTTTCCCATCTCGTTTGTTGTCTCTAATGTGTTAACATTGGGATGCCAGAACTGGAGTGAGTTAGAAATGTCTGTAAAGTAACAATAGCTAGGGTTTGAAGATTTCTCAGTAAACTTCAGTTCGAATGCCAGGATTTTTTTTATATCTAATTCATCAGCTCAGAGCCTCTTCTGCTTACTTCTTGGTTCCAGGCAGACAGCTTGCATAATAGCTGTTAGCAGATAGGTCACGTCTTAGTTTTCTGCTGGAAGGGATCTTATTCTTGCCCTTACTTGTTATTTAACATTCTTATTCAGTATTACTTGTTTCTGCAAGTAGAATATAAACATTTTGATAACAGAGGAGTAAAAAGCTAGGGGAATAGAGAGAGGAAAGAATGTGCTTATCTTATTTGCATTCCCTATAATATTTTGCCCTGCACCATTCACCTAGAAAAAAATCGACGGGATGTTGAATGACCTTATGCTGTGTTTTCCTTTTAAGTTGATGTTCATATAGCTTAAGCATAGTAAAAATGGTTTTCAAAGTTAAACCTTACTTAAAGCAGAAACTGCAGGTGTTCATCAATGATTAGGTATTAATATTGTTAGTTATTTTTAACCCAATTTGTTAGGAACTTAAGGTGAATCTTAATCCCCTTGGCCATATTCAATTATAGTCATCATATGATTAAATGCCTGTCACCTCTGACAACTCCTGCTTTTGAGCCCCAAAAAAGTGACCCAGGAAAATTCTAGAATTTCCTGAACAAACCAGAATGAAACTCGTGAAATTTCAGAAAGGAACCCAATAGTTTAGGAGCATCTCCCCAGCAGCCTCAATTATGAGGGGAAAATTACATCTCTGATTCCAGATACCATATTTCTATGAATGTGTCCTAGGAGTGAATCAGCTCTTTTAGCCAGCCATGTCACACTGCTAACTCATTTGAACTTATAATTAACTAGAAGCTCTCCCTGCTACACTCTCACTTTAAAAACTACCACTCTCCATTCCCTACCCTTGCCAGTCATCCTAAGATTTGGAGGGGAAGCTGAAACTAAAACCCTCTCCAGAAAAACTCAGAGACCCTCCCATCCTTGCAGATGTTCTTTACAGAAATAATATGACTCCTCCACAAAAATCTCAAATTTTCACAGCTCTGCAATTCACTGACACTCTCAGTGTCTTGTTTTCTTCATCTCTCCTGTGACATTTGCAAGGATCCTGCTTCGACCTGAAAGCAGTGCTATCCTCTGTGAGCCACTCAGAGCATGCATGTGGCTTCCCAGGATATAATCTTCATCAAAAGAATCTTAAAAGTGCAAGTCCAGCTGGAAAGATTCCTTTTTAAAGCATAAGCACGAGTCTAGTCTGGCCAGGTCTGAATCACTGGAATGGACAGTAGAAAGTGTGCAGGAAAAACTCCCACTCCATAAAACGATTAGACAGAGGTGCTGGCCCCACATCCTACCTACCTCACCCCAGCCTCCAGGTTCTTGCAAAGCAGGAAGATCCATGAAGGAAAAGACATGCAGAGAGGGGCAAGAGGCCCACAAAGAAATGCCTAATGGGAAGAACTATAGGGCAAGAGGGAAAACCAGCTCACCAATAGCCAATTACCACAGGGTTTCTAGTGTCGGAACAAGATGGAATAAGCTTCCCTTCCATAGTGGGGTGGTTATGATAGACATCTCCCTTTTCTTGTTGTTTGTTCCCTAATTTCACCTATTCCCTGCCTATGAGGAGAAGGACAGGACAATGAAAGGATTAGTAACATGAAGAGAACTGGGTAAATGAAAACTATTTTTAAAGTCTGTGAGTTTGGGGGCTACCTTTTTTCCTTTAAACTAAAGAGGACCTTTTTTTAATTGGGATCTTTGATTTAGAAGTAGCATAGCATGATGGAAAAAACATTGGTTTTTGGAGGCAGGCAGACTGGGGTCCAAATTCTATTACAGTATGATATCTTGGCCAAATCACTTGATGTCTTGGCCTCAGTTTCCTCCTATGATATTGTAAGAGAAGGCAAGATAAATATATGTAAAATGCCTAGGACTAATGGTAGGCACTCAGTAAATGATAACTAGTTGCTCTTGAACTCTACAGGAGCGCCAGTGAAGTCTAAAAGAGTGGTAAGGAAGGAGAGGCCAGCTGTTTGGACACCTGTCCAAGGGGGAGGAAGGTCTTTGCTTCTGAGGTTTTTTTAAGATTGTCAAATTTAGTTCCCTAAGCTGGGATAAGTTCTGGAGAGAAGCTTGGTCTGCTTCCACTGAAAAATGTGATGGGTGGAGAAAGAAGACATTTCTGTTTTGTTCCAGACAAGAGCAGAACAACAGTTCCTTAAACAACCCTTCAGCTACAAGCAAATTAACTCAGAGACTGAACAGAATTTAATGACACTTATGCACGATGATAAATTTGTCACAGTGTGTGCAATACATAGAAATAATGTAGGGGAAATGGCCATATGTTAGAGAAAATTCAGGAAATAAACAGTTTTTTATGTGCCTGTGGATGCTTGCAAATATATTCAGGTTGGTTTTCTATGTTGTCCTCTTGTAAATAGTTAAGTCAAGCGTATAACACTTTATGCGTTCCCTGGGGCAATTTCCACTTTCATTTTGTAAAATCTATTTGCTTATAGGTTCCATCTCCCCATCTAATGGTATGAATTCCTTGAGGGAAAATTCATGTCTTCTTCTTTTTTTAATCCTCAGTGAATTCTACGCAGTAGGCCCATGCAGGCAATTGTTCGAAAGGAACTTAATGGCTTATATCTATAAATCTGAGGGTGTGTGTGTGTGTGTGTGTGTGTGTGTGTGTGTGTGTTTGTCTAAAAATTTTATTGTTTTATTTCTACCAGTAGAGGTAGCCTTCATGGGGTGGTGGGTGCCCTGGGCTCAGGGTAGGTGTGGGCCGTGAAGAATAAATGAAGATTGGGAGGTTGAAAGAATAAATGGAGGTCTGAAGGCCAGATCCAAGGGTTCCTCAGATTTGCTTGTGGGAATGGCCAGCTGTGATGAAGGACTCATAGCAAGCCACACCTATGACACTTAATAAGATTAAGAAATGTTTGGAATTTTAGCTGCCCATCATAATTGAGGTCCAGTTTCTTCATCATATGGTCAAAGACACCAGGGAATTCTGGTTCTTTGCGAAGAGAGCCAGTTCTGTATATATGAAGTTTCGGAACTTCCTGTTGGGGAGTTTATCATTGTTATGACCCTCTCCAGCACATTTCTGGAAAATAGCAATCAGGGACTCGGTGAACTGCCACGTCTCCGTGGGGCTAGAGATTTTCACGATGTTGGAGTTGAGCAAAGAACCAGAGGCTGTGCCTAAGAACTGCGCAGAGAGCTCTCCTGAGGGTTTTCTAAGCACGGTTTCTTTGCTTGCACCTAGATTGAAAGCCCATACGTGCCCATCTTCATCCCAAGTGGCTAAGTGGCTGCGTAACAGGTGATTTTTTTATGTATATATCTTTCTGCATCTTCAAGATAAAGAAGTTTTTGAGATAATAACTTGATGAGTTTTTCAGTTATCAGACTGAGTAACCTCTGAAATCCTCACTAAGGAATAGCTACGAGGGCACCATTAAACCATGTCCCCGTCAAGCCACTGGAGCAGCTTTGCAAATAGCTATTTGCTCAAAACAAACAGTCATGTATGGCTACTGGGTTGGCAAGAAGGCTGACTTCATCTACTTCTCTCACCTAGGTGTGCTTTCTGCAAGAATCGGAGCCTGGGAGTTGAAAATTGGTGAGCCAGTCAATGACTTAGGGTTTGTTTTCAAGGCTGTCTTATTTCGCTCAAACCCATTACCTTCTTACTCTTCCAGACTATTATTTTATCTGACATATCACAGAGTCAGCTGGTTACCGTAGGACACACAGAGATGCTGTGCCCACAAACCACCTGATGTTTGTGATTTTGGTGAGAAGAGGACGTGACTGTCAGGTCAGAGACACAGATAAGAGATGGGGTTTCAAAAGCACCAGACAAAAGGCACATTGGCAGACACGTGCCATGGCAAAACTGGGCTTGGTAGCATCACATGCCCGATTACCAACAATAGAGAGTCACAGAAAAATGATCATTTCTAGACTTTCTTGATAGGAACTGAGAATTATGGGGTGGGAATAAATGTCTCGTCCTTGGCAGCCTGACCCAGCCTTGGATGGCCCCAGTGGTCTCGTTTGCTTCCCTCTGCTTTGCGCCACTAACCTTCTCCAGTCAGTTTCTGGTTAATAAATGAGAACCCTCCTCTGCCATTTGAAGCCGTTACTCAATCCACCATTACTGACATTGAAAAGTGAGCTCCAAAGAGAAAAAGGAAAGAGGAATCGCGATTCATTTTACAAAAATTATCTAGAGATAACATATAGTACAATGTTGAAAAGCAAATTTTCCAAACAGTTTCTTGGTTTTAAACCTACTGTAAGATAATAATGTTTTTATTATTGGCATTTTGAGGCTGAAAGGAAAACTAGAAGGAAGAAAAAAATACCCATAGCCCAGAGACAATTATAGTTAACTTTTTATTCCAATTTAAGATCAGACTTGAGTTCTACTTTTTCAGTAAAATCAAAAATTAATTGCCTCTCTAACATTTGAAGGTTTATTCTTTGATATTGATTTTTACATTGCTAAGTGTGAGTAGAGGTGGGCAACAAGATAAAAATTAAAGTGAGTTACTAAGGAAAAAAAAAGGGGACCAGAGAAAATTCTTGGGACCAAGTTGCTTGTTCTGAAATGTTTTTGAAAGGTAGTAATACTTTCAGATTACCTAAACATGGTTGCCACTGAGGAAAAATTTCATCAAGACAGTACCCAGAGATCTATGAAAGTGTTATCTTTTCTCTGCACAGCTGTTTTCGAAGTTCATAGACAAGGGACAAGCAGGGAGGCACAAGAAAGCATTTTCAAGCATGCCAACACTTTTTTCAGGCACTCAAGAAGAGTGCCACCTAAAAAAAATATTATCATCACATTTGTTTGGAACCACAGAAGACCCCGAATAGCCAAAGCAATCTTAAGAAAAAAGAACAATGCTGGAGGTATCACACTCCCTGACTTTAGCTTGTACTACAGGGCAACTATAATCAAAACAGCATGGTACTGGCAGAAAAACAGACACATAGATCAATGGAATAGAATTGAGAAACCAGAAATAAAACCACATAATAAGGACAGATAATTTTTGACAAAGAAGCAAAAAACATACAATGGAGAAAAGATAGCCTCTTCAATAAATGGTGCTGGGAGAATTGGAAAGCCACATGCAAAAGAATGAAACTGGACTGCTATCTGTCACCATGTACCAAAATTAATTCAAAATGGATCAAAGACTTAAGCATAAGACCTGACACAATAAACTGCATAGAAGAAAACATAGGTACTAAACTTATGGACCTTGGGTTCAAAGAGCATTTTATGAATTTGACTCCAAAGGCAAGGGAAGTAAAAGCTAAAATAAACAAATGGAACTATATGAAACTTAAAAGCTTCTGCACAGCAAAAGAAACCATCGACAAAATAAAGAGGCAACCAACTGAATGGGAGAAGATTTTTGCAAACAGTGCCTCCGATAAGGGGCTAATATCCAAAATATACAAGAAACTCATGCAACTCAACAACAACAAAACAACCCAATTGAAAAATGGGCAGAGGACCTGAAGAGACATTTCTCCAAAGAGGACATACAAATGGCAAATAGACATATGAAAAAATGCTCGGCATCACTAATCCTCAGAGAAATGCAAATAAAAACCACAATGAGATATCACCTCACCCCAGTCAGAATGGCTATCATCAACAAGACAAATAGTAACAAGTGTTGGAGAGGCTGTGGAGAAAAACGAACCCTCATACACTGTTGGTGGGAATGCAGACTGGTGCAGCCGCTATGGAAGGCAGTGTGGAGGTTCCTCAAAAAATTACAAATAGAATTATCATATGACCCAGCAATCCCTCTCTTGGGTATCTATCAAAAAAATCTGAAAACATTTATACATAAAGACACGTGTGCTCCAATGTTCATTGCAGCTTTGTTTACGGTGGCCAAGACATGGAAACAACCAAAATGTCCTTCGATAGATGAATGGATAAAGAAGTTGTGGTATATATACACAATGGAATACTATTCAGAGGTAAAAAAAGATGAAATAGGACCATTTGTGACAACATGCGTGGATCTTGAGATTATAATGCTAAGCAAAATAAGTCAGACAGAAAACGCAGAGAACCCTATGATTTTACTGATATGTGGTATATAAACCAAAAACAACAAAAGAACAAGGCAAACAAATGAGAAACAAAAACTCATAGACACAGACAATAGTTTAGTGGTTACCAGAAGGTAAGGGGGTGGGGGGAGGGAGATGAGGGTAAAGGGGATCAAATATATGGTGATGGAAGAACTGACTCTGGGTGGTGAACACACAATGGAATTTATAGATAATGTATTACAGAATTGTACACCTGAAATCTATGTAACTTTACTAACAATTGTCACCCCAATAAACTTTAATTTTTTAAAAAATTAAGCTAGTTCTAGAATACAACAGTATAAACAATATCTGATTCAACCTATCGTCATCAGAGACCTACAACCTCCTTTACTGTAAAACATCCTGAACTGTGTCTCTATCCAATACCAATGTGACATGAAAAACATCTTCAAGTCAACAGAGATGCCAAGAAACACATCTCATGTCAAGTCTATAGGAGAAACGAAATGTATTGCCACTGCAGCAAGGAAATAAATTTGAAAAGATAAAAGCATACGGTATTGAGGATAAGGCTCAAGAATGGGAAGGACTGAAACTCTGGCATTAGTGTTTCTGAGTGCACATTTATAGCTGCAGCACAAGCAGCATTTGTCAACGAATGGAGCTTTAAGTTCAAAAATACCTGCGAAAGATACTTCCTCTGGTGTGTTTTTTTAAAAATAAATTATGATGCAAAAGCAAGTTCTGGAAAAGGTTTTTCTCATCTTGTAATTCTACTTTTGGTTTCACAAAATACAGGACAAGCATCACCTACAACTGTGACCATGCTCTCATATGTCTCCATCCCTTTGCTCACAAGATCTCCTCTTTCAAATGTTCATTCTCGGCTCATCCACCAGCGAGCTCAGTTCATACAGCAAGTACTCTGCAAAGCCTTCTCGAACCACCTCCGTTCCCGACTCAGGAAGGCCTGAACACTTCCTCCCCTCAAGTTCCCCTAGCATTTCCTGCACACTCCTATCACTGCACTTGACTCTTACATTTATTCAACCACATCTTTATTAAGTCTTAATACGTGCCAAGCATTCTTCTCGGCACTGGGGGTGCAGTGATGTAAATACAGACAAAGTATCCGGAGTTTATACTCTTAGAGTTTATATTATAGAGGTGAACACAAGCAATGAAATAAAGTATAACATAATGCCACGTCGTAATTAGTGCTATGAAAGAAAAGTCAGCCAAGTATACTAAAACTGAGTGTGTATGTGTGTGGGTGCGTGTGTGCACATGCATGTGCACACAAAACAGAAAATGTGCTGGTCATCTTCTTAAGAGGCTACTTGTCATATAGTCCAAATATAATAAATAAATATTGATAAGATGGATGGATGGATGGATGGATGGATGGATGGATGGATGGATGGATGGAGAGATGGATGAGTAGACAGGTGCGTGGATAGACAAATGGATGGATATCCTAAATATCAAGAAGGTATTTTAAAGAGTAAAGCCTTAAAGAATGTGTAATAGTTTCACTTGTGAGTGTAGGTGCAGATGTCACAATTTGTCTTGGCCATCACCACGTCATTCCCATACAGACAGGGCAGTACTGACATATCACCACATACAGCTTCTTGTCCTTGCCCCATCAGCCTTTGCTCCAGGCCAACAGATGTCCTGCAGGCTTCCAGGGTGTATGTTCATTCTTGCCTCTGGGCCTTTTCTCCTGCATTTCCTTCTGCCTTGCACACTCCCTTTCCTCACACACCAAGCCAAAGTTCTTTTCCTTCGGGACTGAGCTCAAGCTTCACCTCCTCCTTTCCTGGCATGTTAATATATGGACTTGCCTTCAGTCAATTGCCCTCCCTCCCTCTGTGTTAGCTTTGGGATTGGAATATGCAGGGGAGAGAGGTTGATTTCTTAATATCTGTGAATTTTCTTCTCCTAAATCAGCCATCTTCCTCCTCTGTCACTGTCTGCTCCCTGTCTTTAAGGCGCAGACCTTCCAGCATCTTCCACTGTGGCCTTAGACCACTTGGACCCACACTGGGTCTGTTGCCTTAGCAGCTGGACCTGTGGGCAGCCCAGGTGTCTGTAGCCATGGCCTTGGTCAGCGTGAGCTCTGACGTGGACTAATGCAGGGCATACACGTGTGCACGTAAGGAATCCTTAACAGTACTTTAACAGTACCTTAACAAGACTGAGCTTCCCCGAGAAGCTCCCTGTGGCATATCTCCATCACGGCATTTTCCCAGTGAGTGCATGTCTTCCTCCCCAACTATGATGGCCAGCTTCCAAGACAGTCCACAAGGATCCCCACTTCCTGGTGGCCATGCCTGTATAGTCCCCTCCCATACTGAATCAGGGTCCAGCTGTGAGACTGATAGAATATAGCAGAAGTCACAGTGTTTGGCTTCTGAGGCTGTCCTAAAAGGCATTGAAGTTTCTGGCTTGGCCTCTTGGATAACATGCTCTGAGGAAAGCCAGCCACCATATTGTAAAGACACTCGAGCAGTGCCATGGAGATGCCCACGTGGAGAAGACACAGCCTGCCGGTTGTCAGGCATCTTCCGGCCCAATCAAAGCTTCAGATGACTGCAGTTTTGACCAGTATTTTGTCTATAAACTCATGAGAGACCAAAGGAGAACCACATAGCCCGACTGATCCTGAATTCCTGACCCACAGAAACTGTGAGAGATAAGCAATGTCTATCACAGTTTTAAGCCACTAACTGTTCGGTAATTTGTTGCAAAGGAAGAGATAACTAATACAGCAACTAACAGCTAAGTTCTTTGAAGACTGAGTACCTGAGTACCCCTTCCTCCCTGCTGTACCTACAGCAATGCCTAGTACACAGCAGGAGCTCCAAAAAATGTTCAATGAATCAATGAATGAGGCTTTGTTTTTTTAACCGACATTTACTGAATCCTGATTGTGCCAGGCACTGTCCTAAGAACTTTATATCTGTTATCTTATTTAATCCTATGCAATAGGATAATATATTAACAATGAGAAAACTGAAGCACAAGGAGATTAAACAACTTGCTTAAGGTGGCACAGTCGGCAAATAATGGAGCCAAGATTTCAACCCAAGAATCTGAATCCATTCTTAGCTACTATGTAAAATTATTTTTTGGTGATCACCTACTTAGGGAAAAAGACCTATCTAATTCATTTCTGTATCCCTCGTGGGACACAATGCCTCAACAATTAAGTATGGAGTAAATAAATGAATGAATGAATAAATGATTGAGCATGACCAGACATCCCTTTCACACTTGATTACAAATCCTTTCAATAAGTGACACAAATTATTTCTTACAGTCTTGATATTAACCAGCTTGTCTGTTCCTTCTGGATTAAAATCAAATTCTAATTATAAATTGAATTTCATTCTTGAAAGGCACTGTGAAATTTCACTGAACAACTGCTGTTATCCAACTTCTCTCTGATTCTTTCCCACCTACTGCTCCCACTGTTCTACCTTTGTCTCCTCCACCAACAACCACTCCCACAAGAGAGGTTTGGGGATAAAATTAGGGTTGCCAAAGAAGGGTGTCCTTACCAGACTCAACCCTTCCTGGATTCCCTTCAACACCTCCTCTCTCCCCTTTGCCCACCATCCAGCTGGGAATTACCAGGACATGGGGTCTGGCTGTGCCGCCTGCTCTGCCACAGGAAGATTCAGAGCCTCCTACCTATTTCTACATCCCTAGACTTCATTCTTGGCAGGATCAAGAGTGACTCATTCTTTCACCATTTCTTGCGGGCCGGCTCTGCACCAGGCACTGTGTGAGACACATGCCTCCGAGAGCTGACAGACCAACGGGAAGAGCAGAAGAGAACACAGACAGCTACAAAACAGGGTGTGTATAAGGGAGAGACCAGGCCCAGGAGGACACTCAGGGCCAGGGAAACACCCCGAACCCTGGGACTCCCCATCTGTACCCTGAACTCAAGTACCAGTTGGTCCTATAGGGAGTGGGCCTAATTATTGAGAAAGTCTTCTCGGTGCAGAGAGTAGTGCCTTAGTGAAACAGGTTATTTGACAGGCTTAATTAGTACATATCCTTTATATGCTTTAATTTAATTTCAGTATTAATAGCTGCTAAAAGCAAGGACCGTTCATTTTTTAATGAATTAATTAGAACTGCTAATACATGCAAATGGCAAAACATTCAAACAATACAAATAGATAGACAATGAAAAGTAATCTCTGCATCACCCTCCAGACTTCAAGCTCCCTTCCCAGAAATGATCACCGTTACCAATTACTGCTGCCCCTTTCCAGAAATATCACGCTTTATGGCTTTATGAACGGACACATTTTGCAAGTGAGAACACACAATGTACTCATCTACACCTTTCCTTTTCCATTTAATGATGTATCTCAGAGTTCATTCTACAACAGCACATGTATCTCCACTCTTTTTAATGGCTACATAGAATTGCATTATATGGATATAACACAATGAATCAGTCCTCAAAGGATGTTCAATTAGATTGTTTCCAATGATTTGAAGCAGTTTAATGTTTTCTTTCATACTGAAAAGAACAGTGAATAAACAATATTTTGTTCTATTGTGGCAGTTAATGAATAAATCACAGCTTTCCAAGATCAATTGATTCTGTTTATCTTCCCTTCTTTTTGTTTGTTTTTCTGAGGTCACCTTTAACTTATAAAGTCAATAGCCCTAAACAGCACTGATCTTGTTTAATTTCATATTTTACTGGAAATCCTACGGGTACAAACCTAAGAACTTAGAAGTTTCCTTTCCAAGATACCATGTTGTTACCATAGCAGAAATGCTTTATTCACATATATGTGATAAGACTACTGACTTACAGTGACTCTGTAGAGCTGGTATCAGTTTCATTTACTCTTTTAAGAAAGTGAAAAAATTAGTCATCTCATGAATTACTTTTCTCTATCAAGGACAGAGAATTAATTTAAATATGTCACAGAGGTTAATAATCTAGGTACCTCTTCTGGGTCTGCGACTAAAGTTGTATTTCAATAGATTTGGCTTCTTTTTCAATTCTATGGATTTTTGTTTTAAGTACTAAGACTGTCATTCTGAAAAGGACCCATAAACTTCACCAGACTACCAAAGGGGCCCAATGATACCAAAAAGGGTAAGACTTTCTGACTACTAGTGAATTAAAATCAATTTGGGGGCACCAGGCAAAATCAACAACTTTGGAAAATGCTGCATCTTCCCCATTACCATTTACACCTCTGAAAATTTCCTGGCATATCTCATTAGCAGGAGCTGTTTCCAAATCAGGTACAAGAGGCTCAGTAAACCAAGCTCATTTACTGGGCTCTCTAATTTGATATTTTGAGACTTTAAAAAATAATAATAATAATAGCTTTCTCTCAAATAGCATTTGACTCCAAATCAGATAGATCACTGGATGGTAAAAATTTTGTACCAACTTTATTATCAGATGTGTTGATTATTTCAGTTTTTTGTTTAAAAAAAACACATTTTCAGCTTTTTCTTTTCTCTTCAAGTGTCCAATTTTAAAAGGTATGTATTCATTTGAATGTTTCAAGGTACTGATTATTTATTACTCTTTGACCTGTCTATTTCACTGATAAAAATGAGGCAAAATATCTTGTTAATGAAACATGGCTTTAAAATGAGGTCAACAGCAGAGAAGGCTGTATTTATGCCTTCTTAGGCTGCTCTCAGCTTGTCATTAAAAGTCATTTTAAATCCCACACATATTTTAACAAATAACATAAGGACAACTATTTTAGTTGGATGTATGAGGTATGATCACAAAATACGGTGAATGTTTAAATAAAAAAATGTATTACAGTAAAGACACATTGCCATTAATCCCCCTCAAAATACTCCCCGTCACTTCAAACACACTAATCCCACCATTCTTGCCACTTCCTGAAGCAGGTTCTGGAAGTCCTCTTTCGTGTCTTTACTTCATCTTCCATCATGACAACGCTCCGTGTCACACATCATTTCTGGTATATGGCAATTTCTGTCAAATAAAAACATTACGATGTGTCCTCATCCATCTTATTCACTGGATCTGGCACCATGCGACTAACTCATGGCTCTTCCCCAAAGTCAAAATGGCCATGAAAGGAAAACATTTTGAATCAATTTAGAACATCAAGGCAGCCATGACAGCACAAGTAAAGACACTCACGAAAGAGGACTCCCGAAACTGCTTCAGAAAGTGGCAAGAATGATGGGATACGTGTGTTCAACATGAGGGGGAGTATTTTGAGGGGGATTAATGGTAATGTGTCTTTTAATGTAAAAAATTTTTAAAAATGTAAACATTCACCGTATATTTTGATCACACCTTGTAGATGCTATTTAACTCCGAGCCCAAATTCAAGGGCTTCTTTACCATGCTGTCCTTATCACCGAATTAACCAATTGCTTAATAATGAGGTGGTTTTTAGTCAACTCCCACGGAATAATGGGTGAGTTCATCTTACAACACAGTGATGAGGTGATTGAAATACACAAATATATAAAGAGATGCAGGACCAAATCTCTTGCATGGATCACTGTGAATATTTCAAAAGAGGGTAGTATTCAACACCATCTAAAATTATATTAGCTATTATTCGTTTCCTCATTCCATCCCCACTTAAGTGGAAGCTCTGTTGAGAGATGAGATCTTACAGTCTTGCTCACCCACTACTGCATTATTACAAACCTCTAAAATAGTGTCGAGCACATGCAGAACCTTTATTTCTCCAAGTAGATGGGGGGAGAGGCCTCTTCTAAGACAGATCATTTGAAGAAAAGGATAAAACAATTTTAATTTGTTGTAAAACATGGCTGAGCTTGCAATAAAGTAAGGGAAACAGCTGGAAGCTCCAAACTAGAACAAAAGGTAATTTTACTGTGGAATGCAGAGTTGGCATTTGCCCCAAGGACATCAGCTGACCCAGGAGCCTGGGTTTTTACACATTGCTGCAGTACGGGGACCTGAGGACAATGTCTGAGGCCTGAGCACAGCCACAGGCCAGATCAAATGACCCTTTCCAAAATGCCACAATCCTTTAATGGAAACAACCTCAGAGAATGAGGCAGAAAAAAACCCCTGTGCTTCAGAAGATTTATCTATCCTTGCCTGTACTCTTAGTGAGGCAGAAAAAAAGTCTCTCCCAAGAATCTCTAACCAAAAGCCCACACTCATATAGTTTTAGGGCCAGAATTCATACGACCAGTATAACATGGAAGAATAATGACCACCAGCGTTGAGCTGAAAATGTGATTAAAGCAGCCCTTGGTTGTCATTATCCTGTGGCTGGAGCAAATGCAAATCCTTTCTCCTTGGAGAAAGACAGGACTCTAATAATTCCCACAGAAAAAGTTTCAAGGTACATGAACTCACAATAAAAAAAAAAATCACTAAAAGTAAAAGTAAGTCGCTAAAGTATGAGTGTGTTATCAGAAAACTGGAGATACCACAATGAACAGATACAGAATATAAAATAAGTAAGTTTAAAATGTGTAAAAAAATAATAGAGGGATTAAAGATATCATGAAGACAATTGAGTAAATAATTTTTAGAAAGAGCTAAATAGAATTTCTTAAATATAGAGCATAATAATGAAAACAAAACAAAACAACAGGTATGTAACGTATTGGACATAGCCAAAGACAGATTTTATGAACCTTCAGGAAGACTTGAATAAATTGCCCAGAATGTAACACAAAGTAAAAGACATGAAAGAAGTTAATTGACATGGAGCAGCGTGAGAAGGTTTAACATATGTCTAATCAGATTTCCAGAAAGGAAAAAAATAAGGAGAATTAAATAAGGTCAAGGTATTAGTCAAAAAAATAAGGGCTAATTTTTTTTTTAAATGAAAGACACGAATTCTCAGACTGAAGAAGTGCAATAAATCCCAAACAGAATAAAGAAATCAGTACCTAGACATCTAAAATTTCATTTTAGTGACACTGAAGAAACCAAAATCAAGAAGAGAAAATATAGCAGTCAGAGAAAAAAGACAGATCACTGAAAAAAACTGAACTGATCTCTCAGCATCAAAAATGAAAGTAAAATTACATCTCCAAGGAGTTGAGAGAAAATTCACTGTCAACCTAGAATAAGCTAAACTATCTCTAGATAGTTTAAGAATGAGTTAAACTATTGTACCCAAGGCAAGGGTACAATAAAGATATTTTCGGGCAAACAAAAATGGACAGAAGTCATTATTAACAGATCATTACAGAAATTTTAAAACAATGTACTCTGAAAGAAGGAAAGTGAAGGAGAGTGATTCAGAAGGAAGATCTGAGATGTCAGAAGGCCTAGTTAAGCAGTTAAGTATGAATGCTTACAGCTACACAAGTCTTCTCTCTAAGTCCACCCGGGTTGAATTTTGAGACTTGTCCAAACCATTCTAATTAGAAAGGGGAGGGTAGCTGGGGGCTTATTACTCAATACAAAAGATAACTAGAGACAAAAGAGTGGAGGGCAACCCTTTCCAGGCTGCCTGTGTGTGATGGGGAGGCTGTGGTTAGAAGGAAGGACCACCCTGAAGAAAGCATGGAGACCTGGAGCTCTGCCCTCGGGTGTCGCCCAAAGATGCCTCTGGACTCAGGCAGAGGAGCTAGATGGCCACTAAGGCCCCTTCTGGTACTAAAGTTTTATGATTCTGTGGTGTGTCAGTTAAGAGCATAAGCTTTGGAAAGACTGCCAAGGTTTGGATTTCAACTCTTCCACTTGTAACTGTGTAAGCCTGGTTTTGACAGCTGATTGCAACCATGTGTCTCAAACCCTGTCAAGATATAGAACATTATTATCATCACCCAAGTAAGTTCCTTCATGCCTTTTGTCAGTAAGTCTTCACCCTCAAACTCCCAAAGCAGAGTGATTTCTTCCCACCACTATTGATTGTTTTTCCCTATTCTAGAACTTCATGCAAATAAAATTCTTTCTATTTGCAGTATATTCTTTTTTGTATGAGACTTCTTTTACTCAGTATGTTTATGATAGCTTCCATATTGTTAGTGATATCAGTAGTTTGATTTTTCTTAGTGGTGAGGGGTATTATTTCATTTCATAAATGTTTGTTTATATATTCTTTTATTGATGGGCACCTGGGCTATTTTCAGTTTGGGGCTCTCCTGAATAAAGATGCAATCAATAAAACAAGAGAGGGAGAGAGAGACAGAGAGAGAGAGAGAGAGAGAGAGAGAGAGAGAGAGAGAGAGCGCTAAACTGGACATGGCTAACCATGAATTGCTCAACTAAGAAATGTTGGCTATAACTTATTCTTTCATTTTCATGCAAACTATAATTGCTGTCATTTAACAGCCTCCACAGTAGAAGAGAATTCTAGATGCAAATGAAATAAAACTCTTCAGAGTAAACACACAAACAGAAAATTTTCAAAGGAACAGAATTTCACCAAATCTCTTGTGGGAGATGGTTATTAGGCCCCGTTTTGTAAACATCTTGGTCAGTAACATCCATCCTCTACCTGAAACTCTGAGACTTGTACTCTCACAAATGAATGGCACATGGGATTCAGATTTCCCAGGTCTACAAGCGAAATCACAAAGATTTTCCTTCTCAGGATTCGGATCCGTTTCAAAGAGTAGGGAGAGAGACTAGAGGAGTCAGAAACGTAACCAGTTCAGAGAAGGACAGCATGGAGAATTGTTTCAGTTCTAAATCACTAACTCACCACAACATGTTCAGAAATGACCGAAGTCACCACCGTATGATGGAGCTGATGGGCCTGTGCAAACAACCACAGTTTCTGAGAGTCCCAAGGTTACATTTTAAAGGACCCTCAAATCCCTGCACTTCATCACAGAGGAGCTGAAAGGGAAAATAATAGAGAAAGAACCCTTCTTACCCTGTATGTCAGGAGCTACAGGAGCTACAGCAAAGTAATGAGTACCTTCCGACAGCAAGTGGAGACTTGTAACACCTGGGTCCCTGAGTGATGTTTCTGGAACTGAATCTAGTCAAAAAGTTCAACTGACAGTAATTCTAAACAGTCATGTGGATTAAAATAACTGGTGTCATGGGTTCCACTTTAATGAACTGTCTTTTTATTGACAGGGAAGGCCTTTTCCTGGCTTAGGCGTGCTGGCCAGTGACCATTGGTCCGGTCTTCGGGCCCCTGTTAGAAGCAGCAGCCCCTCCACCTGTTACCCCCAGGTGAGATCTCTCCAGCTTGGTTTCCATCTGCTGAGGCTTCCAGACCCTTTTGAGGCAGTTCCAGACAAAGCAAAGAAAGGTTCTAGGTTCAAAGGAGTTCTGCTGTTACACTCCAGGCATTCGAACAGGAGAAACTGGGGCGAAAACCAGGAATGGGGCATTACATCTGAGCCTAAACTGGTTGCCAGCTTGACTATTTTGTTCACATAGGCCAGTCTGTTTAGTGAAGTCACCAGCCAATGGAGTCAGAAAATCACCAGCTTAACTGACTGCCCCCCAAGAAATGACCAGGAATTTGACTCAATTAACCGAATTTACTCTCTCTCTCTCTCTCTCTCTCAAAACAGTCCAGCTGCTCCTAAAATGATCCATGTGAACCAAATCTTTGTCCAGAAGAAACTTAATGGGAACAAGACATGCCCAGTTTGACACCAACAGTTAGCCAACAATGGAAAGGGAAGGGAGAGGGACAGTGGGGGCGAGTGGCAGGGCTGGGGAGGGGCAGGCAGGTGGTCACGGGCCGGGCAGGCAGGTGGTCACGGGCCAGCCAGGCAGGCCAGACTCAGAGAAGGAATCCAGAATGCAAATCAGGAACCGAGAAGAGGCCGCTCTATCCAGCCTGAGCACACACATGAGAGGTACGGGACAGGTACTCTGCACCCATGCCTGGCCTATGGCAGCAGGATGGCTCCCCAGCTGACTCCCCACTGGCAGGGGCAAGAATCCTAAAACATCTGGTCACTGTAAGTGCAGGAGCTGGTGGGAAGGAGCAGACGGTGAAAGTTCTCAGGGTTGGGAAAGGCAGGCCTTACTAGTAGGATGTGGGGGAAGTTGTAACAGTTCTTATTTATCTGGGTGCCGTGAACTGGACAAACTGTGTACCATGAACTGGACAAACACTCATCCTCACACCCATCCTGCCAGGTACAAAGTATACGCGTAATTCCCACGTTGCAAAGGAAGAAAGGTTCAAAGATCTGATGCCATGTGTCTCTTTGGTAAGAAGCAGAAGCTAGTCAAACCCAGAACTGTTTGACTTCGATGGCCACAGTTTCTGCGACTCTATACGCCCAGGCCGGGGCTCTTTGATCAAAGCTGCCTGCCAGTGATCATGCTGCTTGAATAAACACCATTTTCTCTTCCGGCATCGTCTTATAACTCATTTTTTTCTCTTTTAATCTTGGCTAAGAGGAGGTAAAAAGCATTTTCCCCATTCACATCCACAAAAGGTCACCACCCCAGAGTAAATCCACTTTGTCAAGCTAATCCATTTTTAAAAGAATGTGTATATATGAGAGTGCTCTAAAAAGTTTGAAGAGCTCTAGAAATGGAAGGTGGTGTTATTAAATTACCATTCTCATCCGTGCAGGCCAACTCATCTGAGAATATTTTAGGACTGGAATAGTATAGACACAAATTATAATGCTGGTAAGGAGAGAAAGCTAGAACTGCATAGAGTGCTTAAGTCAACAATTCCGGTGTATAACTATAACATTTTTTCTTTCACAAGTGAAATGTCCACCTACAGAGGATACACCATGTTGAAGTTGAAGGATTCCTGGGGGCTGGGCCAGGTGTCAGGAGACCTGGGTTCAAATCCCACCCCTCCCTCTAACTGTTGGCTGCGCTGAGGCACGATACTGAACTCTTACATTTCCCTCCTTTCCTATCCTCCCTCCTCCCCCCATCTCAGTTTCCTCCTTGGAAAGGTAATCTGCTGTACCAATTAAGCGTGAGGATTTGGGGAGCCAGACTGCCTGGGTTTGTGTTCTGCCTCCCCCAGTACCAACATGTGACCATGGACAAATTACCTAACAATTCTGTACCTCCGTTTCATCATCTCCACAAAGGATAAAAACAGTATCTATCGTGATGCTTAATTTTATGTGTCAACTTGCATGGGCCACGGGGTACCCAAATATTTGGTCAGACATTATTCTGGATGTATCTGTGAGGGTGTCCTTGGATGAGATTAATGTGTGAATTGGTGGACTAAGTAAAGAAAATGCCCTTCCCACTGTGGGTGGACCGCATCCTATCCTTTGAGGGCCTAAATGGAATAAAAGGCTGAGTAAGAAAGAATTCTCTCTCTCTGCCTCATTGTCTTCAAAATGGGACACTAATCTTCTAGTGATGCCTTTGAACTCAAACTCGGAACTAAACCATCGGCTCCCCTGTGTCACCAGCTTGCTGACTGCCGATCTTGAGATTTCTCAGCCTCCATAACTGTGTGAGCCAATTCCTTGTAATAAACCTCCCTAGATGGTACAGGTAGAGGTATATAGCGATCTCCTATTGGTTTTGTTTTTCTGGAGAACCCAGACTAATACACTAACTACTTCAGGGTTACTTTGGAATTAAATTAGATAATACTCTTAGGACAGAGCCTGGCACATCATAAGACCTCTTGTAGTTGCTACTAGACATTTAACATCCCAGTCTTATGGGTCTTTTAAACGAAACCATAAAATGTGTAGAAACAAAAGGTTTTTCTAAAAGGCTGCAGAATTATAAAAATGTAGGTTACTTCACATGCAACCACACGTTTCTTCATTTCCCTTACTGGGATTTATGTGTGATTTACAGAGACACAGTAACTATGGTGACATCTATGAAAAACTACACAAAAAAAAGAACTGATGCCAGGGTCTAAATTACAGCCCATTTGCTTCCTCACCTTTGGTCTTACTGCCTTTCTCTAAAGCAAATGTCTGTCCTATCCCTATTCAGGTGGCCTTTGAATTTGCTGAACTTAATTAAAGTAAGTCAAGACACTAATACTCAGACATTAGCACTCGGAGTTAATTAGCCAGATACAATGCAATTTTTCTTACTGGGCAAATCAGAAACACCCTTGGAGGACCTCAAAGGAAAGAGCACATCATTCTTAAGAGAGCAGGCTGAAATACAAAAATCTTGGGCTTTTCCAAGTAACCTTTTATTTTCCATTTCTGGAAATAGCACAGCTTTTCTTTTGACCATTTCTAGGGAAAAAAGTACCAAGCCACCATTTACATGGTGGGCTGACATCATCCCTTGATTCTGTTCAAAATCAAAAGATGACATGGACAGTTCATCAGAGTGACTTTCTTCTGGGAACAAGGATCACACACAGCTGCTTTATACATCTGGGGGGCTTTCAAATTAAATACCCAAATGGGATTTTAAAAAAATATCTATGTATCACAAATTATTCAAATTACGTAAAGAATCTTTCCAAGAATGTCCATATTATTGTTTGTAAGCTGGTATCATAAAAATAGGAGGAAAAGGTACTTTGATTTCCATTCAGAATCTCAATAGCTTTACAGACAAAACTATCATTGTGCCCAGAGAGGACTACACAAAAATTTTCCATTTATGAAACCGATTGGCACTGTATTCTCAAACTTATGTCCAAAGAAATTCATTGAAGATGAACCTCAATTACAAGTCATCATGAGGCAAAGTCAAGTGAAATGAGATTTCCCTGGTGCTATTTCAAAGTGTCACTCATCAAGTATTAACTGGCCACCTATTATGTGAACAGCATGGTGCTAGGTGTTTGGGTCTCCAGTGGTGAACAAAACAGAAATACCCCCCCCACCGCTGTCTTCTCAGAGAGGCTTCTGACAGGGTCAAGGTAAGTCTGATCCTATCACAAGACAGAAGCTGCCTATGCAGCCCTGCAGGATGCTGACATCCCAAAGGGCACAGTGGAGATCACCTGGGAAACTGAGACAAAAGCAGAGAAAGGGCAGGGCTGAACAGTTTCAGCAGCTCCAGGACAAACTGCTTCCAAATTACAGTACACTTTGCCTATCAATGGGAAACTGCAAAAATACTCAAATGTGAAATCACTTTTCAAAACCAAAGAAGAAATAATTGGCTAGATCGTTCCTAATGAGTTATCAAAGCACACCCCCAGGATAAGTGCAGGCCTTTTGGACGTAGAATCTTCCTACATGCTGAAATGGTTTATTAGTCAAGGGAAAAGACTCAGTTATATAACATTCTCCCACCTACATCATCCCAAACATGACATATTACAATTAAGAATCTGTTATAGCATTTCCCAAAAATATTTTGTGGAAAATAGGCCCTATGGGAAGGAAGGAAGGAAAGAAGGAAGTAGGTGAGGGAAATATTGCAAAAATGTCCTCCTCTTAGAAATTTATAAAGAACATTAGCATATTACAAGCTAGGAGAAGGCGCAAGTATCTATATTGTTGTGCTGGGCATAGTTATAAACACTGGGACTACAGCAGTGAACGTAAAGACTAAGTCCTTGCTTGCATGAAGGTGACATTCTAATGGGGGATACAAAGCAATAAATGAGTGCTAAGGAGAGAAATTCAGCAAAGTAAGGGAGAACAGGACAAGGAGAATATTGGTTTTTTATATATGGTACTCAGTGGAGACCGTATGCACAAAGTGACATTTGGGCAGAGACAGGAAGGAAGAAAGCCATGTGGCCTTCAGGAGGAAGAACACTCCTCTTCCTCAAAGGAAGAGGAAGCAGTATGTGTAAAGGCCTCAAAGAATGTGTAAAGGCCCTGAATGTGTAAAGTATGTGTAAAGGCCCTGAGGCAGGCATGTATTTGGCAGGTATGAGGCACAGCAAAGAGCCTAGCATCAGCCAGAGTGGTACAAGCAAAAGGGAGCGTGATAGGAGACAAGATGGAAGAGGAAACCAGGGCTAAATCATATAAAGAGTTTAGTTCAAAGTTGGAGTGAAATGAGAGGCAATTGGAGGTTTCAAAGTAGAGCTGTAACATGATCTGAGCACCATTTAACAGGCTCTCTCTTGCTGCTGTGTTTCACACAGAATACCGTGTTTCCCTGAAAATAAGACCTAGCCAGACAATCAACTCTAATGTGTCTTTTGGAGCAAAAATTAATATAAGACCCAGTCTTATTTTACTATAATATAAGACCGGATCTTTGTAATTAATATAATTAATATAATATAATATAATACCAGGTAAATATAACATAACATAACATAACATAACATAATACTGGGTCTTATATTAATTTTTGCTCCAAAAGACACATTAGAGCTGATTGTCCGGCTAGGTCTCATTTTTGGGAAAACACGGTAGATGGTGGCGGCAAAGAGAAAAGCAAGGAGACCAATCAGTAGGCTACTTCAAAATTCCACCTGACAAATGATGGTGCTTTGGATCAGCGTAACTGCAGGGGAGGCTGTGAGACATGATCAGAGTCTGGATATATCATGAAGGTCGAGCCAAGTGGATAAGGGAAAAAAAAGAGGTCAAGGACAACTCCAAGATTTCTGGTCTGTGAAACTGGAAGGATGGGGTCCCCCAGGGAAGTAGAAATAGAAAAAGAGGAGGTCTTAAAACTGATCTCTGAAGAAGCTTAATGTGGACAGGTCATGAAGATGATGAATAACCGGCAATAAACGCTGAAAATAAAACAAAACAAAAAAAACAGAAAGAATGGTATCTGGGAAGCCAAGTGAAGAAAGCATCTTAAGAAGGGAGGAGTGATCCTTTCTGAAATGTTGCTGTGAGGACAATAAAATAAGGAATGAAAATGGACCACTGAATTTGACAATTGGGAAGCCATTGATGACCTTGATAAAAGCAACTGTGTGGAATTACAAGGAGGAAAGCCTGATAAGAGTAGATTCCAGTGAGAATGGGAAACTCAACAACAAAAATAACCAAAAAACAATGGAAAAAAACAATGAAAAAATAGGAAAGGACTTGAACAGATATTCTCCAAAGACAGAGAAATGACCAAAAAGTAAGTGAAAAGATGTTCAGTCTTATTCACCATTAGGAAAATGCAAATCAAAACCATAATGAAATACCACTTCACCCATAGTCTATAGGGTGGCTATGAAAAAAAGCAGGAAATAGCAAATGTTGGTAAGATGTAAGGAAACTGGAACTCTTATACATTGCTGGTGGTAACGTAAAATGGTCCAGCCACTTGGTCCGAGACTCCAAACAGTTTGGCAGTTCCTCAACACGTGAAACATGGAATTACCATATGAGGTCAGACAATTAAGTTCGCAAACTCATCATAGAAAAAGAGCTACGTACCTCATTGCTCAATATCACTACGGTCACCTTCCAAGTACTCCCCTAGGGAAGCTGTGCACTGATGCCAGCACCTAGTCCAACCTTCAAAGCAATTTTGGAAGTCTTTTTCTGGAATGGCCATCAGAGCTGTCATCATATTAACTTTGATGTCCTGAATGTCATCAAAATGTCTTCCTTTCAATATTTCCTTTATCTTCAGGTAAAGAAAGCAGTCATTGGGGCCAGATCAGGTAAGTAGGGAGGGTGTTTACCAGTTATTTGTTTACTGGCTACAAACTCCCTCACAGACAGTGCCATGTGAGCGGGTGCATTGTCGTGATGCAAGAGCCATGAATTGTTGGCAAAAAGTTCAGGTCGTCTAACTTTTTCGGGCAGCCTTTTCAGCACTTCCAAATAGTAAACTTGGTTAACTGTTTGTCCAGTTGGTACAAATTCATAATGAATAATCCCTCTAATATCAAAAAATGGTTAGCAACATGGTTGCAACAAATTTGCGAACTTAATTGTCCGACCTTGTATGACCCAGTAATTCCAATCCTAGGGATATGCCTGAATATACTGAAAACACATTCTCAAACACTTCTATAGGACTGTTCATAGCAGCACTATTCACAATGGCCAAAAGGTGGAAACAACCCAAATGTCCATCAGTGAATCAATGGATAAACAAAATGTGCTATACGCACACAATGGGATATTACTAAGCAATAAAAAGGAACGAAAATCTGAAGCATGCTACCACATGGATGAATTTTGAAAACATTATGCTAAGTGAAATAAGGTCAACATAGTGTATGACTCTGTTTACCTATAAAATAGGTAAATTCATAGAGACAGAAAACAGGTTTGTGGCTGCAAGAGGCTCAGGGGAAGGGAGAATAGAGGGTAATCACTTAACGAGCACAGGAGGAGGAGTTACTTTGGGGATGATGAAAAAGTTTTGGCACTAAAGAGAGGTGGTGGTTGCATAACATTGTCAACACACTAAATACCCATACTACTGAACTGTACACTTTAGCACATTAAAATGGTTAGTTTTATGTTAAGAGAATTTCACCTTGATTTAAAGAAAGAAATAATGGGAAGAGAGGAATTGGAGACAGTTTGGAAGAAAACTCTTTCAAGGAGGTTTCCTGACAAGGGGAGCAGGGGCATCAGGCAGCAGCTGAAGGGGGCGGGGGGTGGGTAGTCAAGGGAGGGTGTTTATAAAATGGAAGATAGATCATCTGTGCTGGGAGAGAAGGGATGTGAGGGAGGAAAACTGTCAGCAGAAAATCCTTCATCTCCACATATGAATCAAAGATGGCTCATCCCTAACAGGAGAGAAGGCACAAGTCAGGTAGTTCGTTCATGGCAGTGGTGGGAGCCTGTGGAAATCCTCCTTTGGACTACTTGTTTTTCTTGGGAGATGTGGTGGTTTTATGAGGGAGACAAAGGTCTGACAAATCAACCAAGTGAAAGGTGACACGACCAAAACACTGTCAACTCCAGGAAACCAACCACTTGTGCCCCCAGCATGGCCTCTGGGAATCTTGTTATCACACCTCACTCTCAACTGACAGCCAGGAACTTCATCAGTCAAGATATAACTTGATGGCTTTAGCTCAAGAGTAAATTGGTGTTTCTAGCTCCTAAATTGATAAGCCACAAAGGAAGCCCCTTCACTTCCTATAAAACAGTACATTTCACAAAAGCTGCCACATGCCCCAGTATCATGTTTTTAACTTTTGAAATAATTTCAGATGTACAGAAAATGACAAAACAGTACAGGGAGTTCAGTACCCTTCAGCCAGCTTTCTCTAATGGTAACATCTTATACAACCACAAAATAACAGCCAAAACCAGGAAAATAACACGGATAAATTACTATTAACTACTCTACAGACTTTAGCTAATGCTCTTTTTCTCATGCAGGATCCAATATCCTGCATTTAGTTCTTAAGCCTCCTTAGTCTCCACCAACCTGTGACAGTTCCTCCGTCTTTGTTTTTCACGACCTTGACATCTGTGAAGAGAACTGGTCAAGTATTTTGTAGAATGGTTAATTGTTTGTCCAGTTGGGTTTGGGCTTGTCTGATATTTCCTCATGATAGAGTGAGCTTGTGCATTTTTAGTAAAAATCCCCCAGATAGGATGTTTTGCCCTTCTCAGTGCATCAGAAGAGGGGTACATGTCGATACACCTCATTACTGCTGCTGTCACCTTTGACCATTTGGCTAAGGTGGCGTCTGCTGGATTACCCCACCCACATCATATTTGATGCAGTGTGAAATAGAATTCCAGCCTTTCCCCTGATCACAGTAGAAATAAAAAGATGTTTTCATCCATGTTCCCACATCCGTATACCAGTAAATGTAATCGAACTCCACACCCAAAGGGTTTATTTTTGTTTCTTTAAAACATATTCTAGATTATTTTATCCCCAAATACATTTCAAAGAGGAGAAGAATTTTAGCTCCATCCCCAGCTCCTTGCTCACTCAGCCACATCCAGAATCCCTTTATTCTCTGAGTAACCCCAAGTCCCACGTGAGAACTCAGGTATCAAAATAACACTGACAAAGAGTATCAACCAATCCCTGATGAGCACTGCATCAAGGCTCTTTACATGCATCATCTCTATTTCTCATAGCTTGGAAGATATATGTCATTAGCCACATTTGATAGAATGAGGAAAGCTCAGAGTTTAAGTACTTTGTCCCATATCTGAAAACTACTAAGTGGAAGAGCAGGAATTCACACCCATGGCCACTGCTGCTCAGCCTTCTGACACAGCACCACACTGCAATGTTCAGTCTGATCAATGTGGGAGGGAAAGAGCTTCCCCAGGGCCCAACCCCACAAACACTAACAAAAATGTGCAGTCCGGTCATAATGACAACTATTGTTTATATGGAATGTATGTGGTTCTTCCCTGCATAACAGCTATCAGATGAGATAGGTAGTACATACCCCGTTTTACAGAGGTGTGAAAGAGCAAATAACATGCCCAAGATCAAAACCCTAACCTAAATCTTGCCATGCTCTAATTTACAGAAAATACAACACAAAAGATACTATCAGCAAAATCCAAACTGAGAAATTCGATAACACTAGCAACCTAGTGTGTTTTGCCTTGCACCTTTACGAGAAAAAAGAGAGATGGGGGAAAACCTATAGATTAAATGAAACTTAAAAGATATTTTTACAAATTGCAAGATGTGGACCTTATTTGGATCCTGATTCAAACAAACTGTAAGAACAAAAAGAAAATGTATAACATTCTGATTCTATTGGAAATTTACCCAGAAATCTGATATTAAAAAATTATTAATTTATTCAGATATGATAATGATATTTTAGTTCATTATTTAGTTCATTATTTAGTTTTAGTTTTTAAAAAGTCCTTATCTTTTATAGATTCATATTGAAATGTCTATGAATTAAATATGACACCTTGGATTTTACTAAAAATTGTATTGGGGAAGAGTTAGTAGGTGAAAGAAACTGGCCATTAGTTAATAATTGTTGAAGCTAAGTGATGGATAAGTGGGGAGTTCATAATAATATTCTGCATATTTTGTATATATTTTAAATTCTTCAAAAAAATATTGGAAAAAGAAAACAAAAGCAAACAAACAAACAAAAAAAGCCCAAGATCACAAATACTACAAATAAGGAGCAGTGTCAGGATTTGAATTCAGGTGATCCAAGTCCAATCTCCATCCTCCTACTCTTGCTACTGCACTTGATATCTCTCTCTCTTATAAATAGGGTGCCAAAAAAATGTATACACATTTTAAGAAAGAAAAAACTATTAAAATTGTAATACCCAATGTATGCCGATAACGAAAGATGAATACAAGTCATGTTTGACTTCTGCAATTACAAGAGGTGCTCAAAGTGGTTACCATCGGCGTCCAGAACTTCTGATTACAGCGAACTACTGCTTGAGCAACACTGACCAAAGTGTCCACATGTATACATAGTTTTGGCACCTCCAGTATATTTATCTCATTTCAAAGCGTATGTTCCAAAAGGAAATGCCACAACAAATCATTCTTATAAGCCTGGAGTTTCTTCAATGAGAGCGATTGTATAAAGTACAAAATACAGCTGTCACAGAAACAAGTATTAGCAGGAAAATCCCTCGATACACACCTTGGCGACACAGAACCATTTTCAATGCCTGCACTTCATTTGCTGCAAATTCAGAGAGAAAATCAGCAGAGAGTGAGACAACGAAGAGAATCAAGAGTACCCTAATTGACAAATCATTAAAATAGGCCTTGAAGACCAAGAAGAAGAGCTGTTTGTGAGAAACACAGAGAAGGTTCTCTTCTACTCTAAGTAAAAACACATACGTAATACTTAAAAAAGTGCCCTCAGACACTGGAAATGTAAAGACTGTATGCGATGTCAGAGGGATAGTAGTTTGGGGGAGAGGGGTATCACTTTGTGAGTGGTATAAATGATAAATGTCTAACTTTTACATTGTTTTGTACACCTGAAACTAATAACAATAAAAAAAGGGCCCTCAGGTCAATTAACTCAGCCTGGGCTCTCAAAAGTTCCTTGAGATAGAGTTAGATCACATATTAACATTCCTCACCTACAAAGGAAGTAAATGAGACATAAAGAGGTCAAGATTTGATACCTGGGACTCAAAGCCAAGATTTCATTCATTCATTCATTCATTCAACACACAATGACTTCCTGCCTGCTTTCTACTCTAAGTGCTGGGGATATAGAGATACTAGAGACTCATAGTCTCCAGATGAGAGAAGTTTAAGCTTTCCCCGTGTCCTGCATACAGAGTCCAGGAGGGCAGCACATCCCGCAACCCCGTCTCCCACCCATTCCTCATCCTGAGTTCCAGGCACCCAGGATTCTGCAGAAGCAGACTGGCGTTGGGTGGTTCCTGAGGGCACTGTGTATTTGAAGCTTAACTGAAGATCATCATTTCCTTGGCTGAATCTCTTCGATTTGTCCTTCTCATCAGTATACAGAGCAGAGTATGTAGTACCACATGTAATAAAAGACCAAGCGAGAAAAGGCATGATGTCAACCTCACCTACAGATAAACGAATCACATTTATATCATTCAGCTAATATTTATTGAGCACTTAGTATAAACTAGGTAC
This sequence comes from Rhinolophus hipposideros, assembly GCF_964194185.1. Lineage (NCBI taxonomy): Eukaryota > Metazoa > Chordata > Mammalia > Chiroptera > Rhinolophidae > Rhinolophus > Rhinolophus hipposideros. Next base: position 23,469,579 of record NC_138056.1, read on the forward strand.
ATGGGGGGTCAACTTGATGAATATAAGACAGTCTCAGCCATCCAGCAGCCTATAATAGGAAGAAGCTATAATCACATACTTAATAGCTAGAGGACAGTGCTGTTTGTGTAATGTGCCACTGGGTTTTCAACACTTAACAACTTTGAGAAATCGTAAGTTTTCATTATTCTTTTCCTTGTTTTTTTTTTAAGATTTTTTTTTTTTATTGGGGAAGGGGAATAGGACTTTTATTGGGGAACAGTGTATACTTCCAGGACTTTTTCCATGTCAAGTTGTTGTCCTTTCAGTCTCAGTTGTGGAGGGCGCAGCTCAGCTCCAGGTCCAGTTGCCGTTGCTAGTTGCAGGGGGCGCAGCCCACCACCCCTTGCAGGAGTTGAACCGGCAACCTTGTGGTTGAGAGCCCGCGATCCAACCAACTGAGCCATCTCAGCTCAAGGCGCCGTGTTCAATCTTAGTTCCAGGGGGTGCTGCCCACCATCCCTTGTGGGACTCCAGCAATTGAACTGACAACCTTGTGGTTGAGAGCCCACTGGCCCATGTGGGAATCGAACCGGCAGCCTTCGGAGTTAGGAGCATGGAGCTCTAACCGCCTGAGTCATGGGGCTGGCCCTCTTTTCCTTGTTTTTAATGGCAATGTCCACTGACCTACATCGCATAATAAGCCACCTATTATATATTTAAGTCAGAAAGAAGAGGGGGTATGAGGGGCTTGAAAAGGGCATCTTACAATTGATCAAAATATAAGAATTGGCATCTCATTTTTTAAAGTTTATTTTCAACGACAACACATTCTAGGGATCAAATCTAGCTAGGTGGGGTCAGGGAAAGTCTCAAGGAGGATGGATGGAGCTTCTGAAGGATGCAAGAATCCTAGCAGGTAAGCAGGTGGCAGAGGGCATTCCAAGGGCAGCAGTGGCCCAAGCAAAATGACAAAGGGCCAAGAAAGGGCAAAATACACCCTAGAAACTACAAATGCAATGCATCTGAGAAGGAGTACACAGGGCAACAGCTGTATTGTTTATGTGCCTCAGGGTCATCCAGGGATACTTAAGGACCACCCCGGGCCCCATTCTTAGGGATTCTGAGTCACAACATCAAGAAGGTGGGTCCTAGAAATCTGCAGGTATAGGCGCAAGAGATGACACTCTGAGAATCAGTAGTAAAGAGGCATAGTCAGAGACCTGGCAGGAGAGGCGGCCACGCTTGGCCCCAGAACACGGACTTCATGGGGCAGGAATCGCAGGGACAAATGTCACACGATTGCTGGGATCAGAATTACACTTGAAGAGTGTGATTCTCAAAGTGTAGTCCTCAGACCAGCAGCAGCAACAGCACCTGGGAACTTGCTAGAAATGCAAATTCTCAGACCCCACCTCAAATCTATTGAATCAAAAACTCTGGGGTGGGATTCAACAATCTGTGTTTTAACAAGCCCTCCGGTAATTCTGATGCCTGCTCAAGTCTGAAAAGCACTGCTCTGAGTTCATATCCGTAATGGTGTCTAATGGCCAAAACTGTATTAACATTTCCACCAAAATGCATATTATTGTTGTTGTTATTCAGCCCTTCCTTCCCTAAAACACGGGGCGGGAATGGGGCTGCAAACCAGCATATATTTGAATGATTTACTAATCTGCTTCATAAATCACTAATATTTAATGCTTGACCAAGGGCCTGTAAATGTATGAAAATGAAAATGTTCAGTATATAGTTCTCAAACTTTAATGTGCATATGAATCCCCTGGAGATCTTGTTAAAGTACAGATTCTGATAAGTGTGAGGTACGGCCTTGGGGTCTGCATTTCTAACAAGCTTCCAGATGATGTTATTGTTCCTGGTCCACAGTCCACACTGGAAGTAGCAAGAAAACACATGATTCTAGAAGTTTAAAAGCCCCTGTGTTAGGACACCATCTCTCCACCAGCATGGCTTTCTTCTCAGACGTGGTCCTCCTATGTCCCCATCCTGCTACAGCAGCCCCTCTGCCCAGGGTCCCGACACACTCCCCATGTCTTCCCTTTCTAGTCAGCCTCTCAGTAACACTTCCATCAGCATGGTCCCCTGAGTGAGAAGAAGGGCTTTCTGTGCCACGATGCCCATGCAGGGAGTTAATGCATCCTCAAGCACTCTCCACGGGCCCCCAGAGGGACTTTGGCAGGTGGCAGGATCTGGCTCATTTGTTTGCAGAGCTAACTATCCATTATTTAAAACATAAACTATCAGCTTTAGCTTCATTTGGGGCTGCAAATCAACAGTCATTCCTTGGGGGCCGGAGAGGCCCTTGTCACCCTCCCATGAGTTCCATCAGCCGAGAACAGTTGAAGTCTCAACTGGGACCACCGCATTAACTCCGTGGAAAACCGTGATGCCTCCAGACAGCACATCCCTAACAAGTGGGAGGGTGCTTTCAGCCTGCTGTACACTGCGCCCGTCGCCTGCTCCACGGGCTCATCACATAGTTCGTGGTTATGAAACGTTTATGCTAACAAGACTGCAGAGTTGCAGCCCAAGACTTTGCTATAAATATTTATTAACCACAACCATCAAGATACAACTTCTCTATTACTTCAGGGTTCATTTTCCATTTTTCCCCTCCAGGTAGTTCAATCTCCACGCCCTCCGTCCTTCCTTAAAAAGGTACTTTTAGAAAAAACTATTTTATGAAAACCCACATGACATCTTTAGAACAACTCAACTAAAGTTAATAAAAGATGACTGAGCTACAAACCAGGATTCTTAATGTGTGAGCTGGACAAGTGGAGAGTAAGTAGCTTTGTGGATCCTCATCCTGTGCACAAAATCGTAAAATGATGATTTAATCACCGGGGAATGTTTATCACAAATAGTGTCAGATGACGCACTGTAAGATTTATGCAGCTAAAAGCCCGAGTATATAATATAAAGAGATTGCTCAGATGTTTTAGACATATTGGCCCAGCTCCACTGTTTATTACATAGAGGTTTAATATTATAATAGGCTTTCTTTGAAGACTTCCTGTTGAAAAAAGGAAAGCCATTCAACAAAGTATATTTAATGTGTACACTTAGAAAATGAGGAAAAAATAGCACCATCCTGATGACTCTCTAACGAAGGACAGGGGAAAAGTCTAAGGAATAATAAATCTGATTATCAGGAAAAGTCAAAGGAAAATAGACTGAGAATAGAAACACTTTGTGTCTTCAAAATAGGTTCAAGAACCACCGACATATCCGTAGTGTAAGCAGAAACCATCAAGTATAAAGACTGGCTAATGAAAATTTCAAAGTGTGATTATAATTAGATAGCTACCCACCAAACTCATTACTTAATTCTCATAAAGCTTGCCACTCAGCACTGAAGCAATGCAATAATACTTTTATTTTACGTTGGCCATTTTTAGTTCTATGTTGAGAGGAAAGAGGAGAAAATCATGAAGAGATGTAGGGAGAGCTTCTGGCATGGAAGATGAGATCTGAATTCTAGTGTCAGACTCATAGATCTACAACATAAGCTGAGACGGGGCACATAACCAGCACCCCAGTGCTTCCAAGGAAAATTCCATTTGTGGTTATTTTCCTGGACTGCCACACAGTGTTGTCTCCACCCTTCTGCAGGCCTACTAAGGGCTGCTTATATTTTTCAAAAATACAAACTCTCCACATGAGTCCTCTAATGACCCAGTACCTACCCAGACAACCTCCGGCACAACATTCCTGGAACCATACACAGCAGAGGCCCCAAAGCCACTTAAGATTTCCAAGAGGACAAAGACGTGTCCACCTTCTTCCCTAGCATGTTGATCCGTAGTGGCCAGAGCAGGAGCTGGGCCACCGCTGTACACTCAATATCTCCAAAGGAACCAAGGAAAGATTCCACAAACCTCTCAGCAGATAAAGCCATAACAAAAAATCTGAGAAAGGTCACGGGCCATGTCCATTCATTTATTCAACAAATATTTATTGAAGGTACTTCTTACATAAAACTATTTTATGAAAACCCGTGTCATGTGGGTTTTCATAAAATAGTTTTATGTAAGAAGTACCTGGGACATACCAATAAACATAACAGTCCCCGACTTCAAGGTTCTAGCTGGGGAGGCAGACAATAAACAAACATACGTCCGGTAGTGAACACTACTGTGAAGAAAACAAAGCAGTCTAAGAGTGATGGGGAGCTCCTAGAGTGGGGTGGTTGGTTATAGGAGGAAATCTCTGGTGAGCATTTGAGCAGAAACCTGAGATGGTAAGAAGTACAGTGGTGACACGCTACAGGGGAAAGCATACCAGGCAGAGGAAGCAGCAGATGCGGAGACCCTGCAAGGAGGCCAGAAGCAGCAGATGAGACAGAGGAAATGGCTGGAGGTGGGAGCAGATGATATAGGGTAATGTTCTCCAAACTGGGGGTCACAACCCACTCGTGAGTCACAAGAATCAACTGATCAAGTCACAAACCAGCACCTTTAAAAAAGAAACAGGACAGAATAAAATAGAAAATACCAGTGTGCACCGCCTGCAGTGAGGCTGAGTCCTGTTTGGTAAAACTCTGGTGGTGTGTGGGTGGGTGCTCACGCACACGTGCGTCTGTGCAGCAATGCAACGCAAAATGTGCTTCTTGCTGTGGGTGAGTCAGGAAGTTCAGAAAACATGAACGTAGTACTTCACAGATCTGTGCCATGCAATACGCTATCCACTAGCCATATGTGGCTATATAATTTAAACTGACAAAAATTAAACAAAATTTAAAATTCAGTTCCTCAGTCGCACTAGCCACATTTCAAGGGCTCGGTAGCCACCTGTGGCGAGTGGCTATTGTACTGAATATGAAACAGAACACAAAAAGACTCTCGAGTTTGTGACCCCTCTGTCACCTGACAGAATCACAAGTGCATCCAGAATGATCAGATGAGCGCGTTTTCTGAATAGAAGGCTCCAAATTTGTATTGTCTCATAATCCAGCTGGAATCCAGCTGGAGATAAAAACCAAAATACACTGAAAGTCACCCTGACACTTACCAGCTGTATGCATGGGCTGGTCAGAGTCAGTCTGACTCAGTTTCCTTCTCCATAAAGTAACTATTAATAAATAACCACCCATTGTTTGTTTTGAACTATACAGACTTAGTAGGGGGGAAAAAACTGCAAAATTTATGGAATCCCAAAGGAAAGCACTTCAAGAATGGGAAACTAACCAATTGTGGTACAACAGTGTGATTTAAAAAAATTCATGTCCTGGCCCTGAGCAAGGGCTGAAATCAAATCCAATAAAAGTGGAATAACACTCCCATGAGGGGCTCTAATGATTATCAATCAGCATTCCCATCAGAAGTGCTGCTGCCCAAGGAGGTGGGGACACATCACATGGAAGATTTTCAGAACACCTACCATGTTTCCCCGAAAAATAAGACCCAACCGGAAAATAAGTCCTAGCATGATTTTTCAGGATGACATCCCCTGAATATAAGTCCTAATGCATCTTTTGGAGCAAAAATTAATATAAGATCCGGTCTTATTTTCAGGGAAACACAGTATCTCCGGATTTTCACCCCACCTTAGGATCAGTGTTCCTAAGTGGTGTCTGGGGCTGGCTGCTGCTTGAAAGGGTCTTTTAAATGCTAGGGAATCATCAGTGTTTGAGGCTCTTTCATTCTGGCTCTCTCCCATGGCAACGGTGTAAAGAAGCCTATGGATGTGAGAGTCTCCATCTCAGACTTTGACTTGCTGTGTAGCTTGGAAAGGCAAAATGACTGTGAGCATGAGCAGTGTGGGCCAGGGAGAGAGGATGGGGACTTGGCTATTCCACTGGGTACCCCAAACAGATGCTGTTCCCTCTTAGCGCCAGCAGGAGCAATGCTCACCTGGTGGACCCTACAGCAAGACCTTGGCCCATTCCAGCTGCATCAAGGATGATGTACTTGCCAGGTGTAGGCAGGCAAAGAAAGATCCCCAGTAAGCATGTTACCCAACCATAGCACATTCATACATTCGGAAGCCAAATTCAGAACAGGTAGTCTGACACCTGAAACTGACAATGGGATGGAATACTTGAAATTGGGACTGGATGTGAAAGTCCATCATGTATGGGCACCATATTCATGCGATTCAGTTGTATATCGTGCAATCCAGGGTTTAAAACAGTGCCTAGAACATGGTGGACACTCAATAAATATTATTGAATGAATAAATGAATGAGTATTAAATGTATAGTGCCCTGTACTAACCTACATGGCTACAACTTCATTTGTCCTTCTGAATTGGATCAGGAAGTAGGGAAAAGTCTTGCCTAATATTTCACCACTGTTATCAGAAATACACAGAAGAAAGAAACCATAAAGGAAAAGATTCATTGATTTGGCTATATTAAATGTCGGATAGAGAATAAAAGTCTGCTGATAGTCTTATGGGAACTCGCTGTCTGTCTCTTGCTGCTTTGAGGATGCTCTTTGTCTTTAACCTTTGCCATTTTAACTATAATGTGTCTTGGTGTGGGCTTGTTTGGGTTCATCTTGGTTGGAACCCTCTGCACTTCCTGGGCTTGTATGTTGATTTCCTTCACCACGTTAGGGAACTTTTTGGTCATTATTACTTCAAATATGTTCTCGATCCCTTGCTCTCGCTCTTCTCCTTCTGGTATTCCCATGATGTGCATGTTGTTGCACTTGATGTTATCCCACAGGTCTCTTAAGCTATTTTAATTGTTTTTTATTCTTTTTTCTTTTGTTGTTCCATTTGGGTGATCTCTGCTATCTTGTCTTCTAAATCGCTGATTCGATCCTCTGCTTCATCTAACCTGCTGGTAATTCATTCGAGTGTGTTCTTTATTTCAGTTATTGTATTCTTTAGTTCTAACTGTTTTTGTTTTTTTTTATGATTTCTCTATCCTTCTTTGTGTTCTCGCTAAGTTCCGTACACATTCTTATCATCAGTTTTCTAAACTCTGTCTCTGATAGGTTGATTACCTCTATTTCATTTAGCTCCAGTTCTGGAGGTTTTTTCTGTTCTTTCATTTGGGACATGTTTCTGTTTCCTCATTCTGGCTGTCTCTCTGTTTGCTTCAATGTATTACTGTGTTTCCCTGAAAACAAGACCTCGCCAGACAATCAGCTCTAATGCATCTTTTGGAGCAAAAATTAATATAAGACCCGATATTTTATTACATTACATTTTATTATATTATATTAATTATAAGACCTAGTCTTACAGTAAAATAACACTGGGTCTTATATTAATTTTTGCTCCAAAAGAGGCATTAGAGCTGATTGTCCGGCTAGGCCTTATTTTCGGGGAAACACGGTAGGTAGAACCCCTAGGTCTCTTGGTCTTTGCAGGGTGGACTTATGTACCATGTCTCCTTTATATTTGAATTGGACAGTCTCCCTAGTCTCCTGTGTGTGTATTCCAGAGGTGTCCCCTGTGTTGTATTCTCCTGTTGAAGTTGAGCTTAACTGCTCTTGGCTTGTCAGTAGGTGGGATTGACTCCCAGGCTGACTAGCTGTGAGACGTGGCTCTGCCCACAGTGTATGAGCTGCTGTGTGCGGGCTGACCCCTCAGATGAGGTTTGGCCCCTATGGGCTCTTGTGCCTGGAGAGAATTCCCTGTGGGTGTGTCACTTGTAGGTCAACCCTGGTAGTACTCTGGTTTGGTCTGGAGTTGGCCTCTGGGTGTGTTGATTCTTGTGCTTCTTGGGCTGGACCCTTGTGTAGGGCAATTTCAGAACAAAACAAATCAACAAGCACAACAACAACAAAAACCAAATACGCTTACATATAAAAACAACCAACCAACACTCAACACAACAAAAATATAAAAATACAAAAGAAAAAAACAAAAGAAAACAAAAAATAGCAATACCCACCCCCCCAAAAAAAAATCATTACAGAAAAATGGAAAGGAGGAAAAGTAGAGCAAGGAAAAAAAAAAAGAAAAGAAGAGAGAAAAACGGGAATATATATGAATATATATATATATATATATATATATATATATATATATATATATAATATGATAATAAAACATAAATAAATAAATAAATAAATGTCAGATATAAAAAACACCATAAAAATTAAAAGACAAATGATAAATTGGGGAAAATACCTATAACATATGATAAAGACTTAATTTATGACTCTATAAAGAGGTTCTTAAAATCAACAGGGAAAGATATACAGTACCTTAAATAGAAAATGGTGAAGATGTGAATGGACTCTACACACACTCACACACACACACACACACACACACAAGTAGCTAATAAACACATGAAAAAACAAAGTTCAACCTCTCTTCAGGTAATCAAAGAAATGTACATTAAAACAACAATAGGAAACCATTTTCAACTATCAAGTTGGCAATGGTCTTCTGTTGTTTTGCTTTCTAATGAGGATACCCAACACTGGCAAAAGTGTGGAGAAATGGGTTCCTTCCTATACTGTTCATACAGTTATGGAAGATAATTTGGTAACATATGCCGAAAGTCTTAAATATGTGCACCTCTTTTGATCCCATAATTCTATTCCAGGCATTTGTTCCTAGGAAATAGAGATATAACCAATGATTTATGTGAAAGACAGTCATCAGATGTTTCTGTAAGGGGAAAACAGAAGTCACCTATAAACTCATCAATAGAAGAGTTGGTAAGTGAACTACATTACTAGCCTATGATAGAAACTATACATCATTTTTTAAGTCCTTTGATGACATTCACAATAACTAAGAGTTAGAATTGATCTAAATGCCTATCGACTGATGAATGGATAATAAAAATGTGATATATCCTGACAATGGAATATTACTCAGTCTTTAAAGGGAAGGAAATCCTGTCGCAATGTTACAAAATGAACGAATCTTGAAGATGTCATGCTAAGTGAAATAAGCCAGACACAAAAAGACAAGTACTGTAGGAGTTCACTTATACGAGTTTTCCAAAGTATTTAAATTCATAGAGACACAAAGAATAGTTGTTTCCAGGGGCTGGCAAAAGGGGAAAATGGGAGCTGTTGTTTAACAGGTAGAGCGTTTCCAATTTGCAAGATGAAAAACTTCCTGGATATCTGTTTCACAACACTGTGAATGTACTTAACACTACTGAACTGTCCACTCAAAAATGGTTAAGATGGTAAATTTTGTTATGTGTCCTTTACCGTATTTTTTTTTTTTTTTTTTTTTAAGGAGGGCACAACTCACAGTGGCCTATGTGGGGATCGAACCGGCAATCTTGGTGTTATCAGCACCATGCTCTAACCAACAGAGCTAACTGGTTAGCCCTTACCATAATTTTTAAAAAGCTCTTTTACAAGATTATCTAACCATCCATGGGTTATTCATTTCCTAAAGTACCATACTAGTCTAAAATATACTTCATGCTAAATCCATACTGCACATACCTTCATTTTTGTGTGGTTCTGAAGGCCCTTAAAGATGTGGCAGAATGCATTTAAAATGATGATTTTCATAACGACCAATTATAATTTTAATAGACTTCTTGGCTTGTGTGTTAACTGAAAGTGGCAGTTAATAAAAATACTAGGTAGTAGCTTTACTGAATTAAGAAATTATAATATCATAAAATGCTTTGCCAATGGCCATCTCAGAGTTTTCCAGGGCTTTTCCAGGGAATTTCAAATATTCTGTTACCGGAAACACCCATGTCCCGGAGGTTACATGTCCTCATACACAAATTCGTTGTCAGAGCCCTGGTCTGATTTTCTTTTCAGAAATGTAAACGCCCTCACCATAGGCACTAGACATATGCAAGTATTCTCACCCTCTACGACAAGATAGTCTAAAAAGACAGCTCTGCAAAAATGGAAGCAGCGTCTGGACCTCAGTATGGCACAGAAGTCCACACCAGTAGTTCCTGTAGATGAACTGTTAGATTTTCCACTATAATTATCACCTTTTTTGTTTCCCCAGTTTATAATGATAGATTATAATTTATCCCATAAGTAAGATAATTAATTGCATAGATTGTACTAGAATGTAAAATAAAAAGAAGTCATAAGAAGTTATAAATTTATATGTTATGCTAAATTATAGCAAAACAACCCTAACTGAGCATTGTTAAGGGAACACACGTCTTCTCCTAAATTAATTATTCTAAATCCACATCCAACAAAAGTCATGTTCCACAGACCACTCACTCTGCAGAATGTTAATCGGTATTCTTGATAAAAGGATTCCATGTTCAAATAAGTTTGGGAAATTCTGGGGTAAACAAAGTAAAATTGGTCTTTTAGCCATCAAACTCCATAAGCCTTAGAAAGTGAGGATGAATTATTCATCTCCAGGAAGAGGATGTCCAATGCAGCATTTCCCTAAACCATCTTAAAATAAAATGCTTTTAAATGGGGAACCTCAGGAGCTTCATGTTCCCCCCAGTCAGTTGACTATGGAAAATCTTCTTCACATGCTCTTAGAAAGCCTTTGGTTATTCCAGGATTACACCTTACCCTGGCAGTGGAGTGTGTCAGTTAATACTATAGCTGGAATCAGACTATCTTGGTTCACACCCTGTCACTGCCGCTTACTAACTCAGGCAAGTTATTTAACCTACCTTGTATCTCAGTTTCCTTGTTTGTAAAAAGGAGAGAATAATAGCACTTATCTCACAGCAGATCACTATGCGTCATGTTTGTACTAACATTTAATCGGTTTATATAATAGTTCAATAAATTAAGAAATCATTGTAGAACTGTATACTTGAATTTTATTAGCCAATGGCATATTAGCCAATATAATTTTATTAGCCAATGGCATCCCAATAAATTTAATCCTTAAAAAGGAAATCACCATAACAAGTAGGCCAGACATCAACAGATCTGGGAACAAGCACAATTGATCCTCCCCTGATGGGAGAAGGTACCAGCTTCCTAACCCTGGGTGGTCTGCCTGCCATGCCATCAATCACAGAGCAAATGACTAGCACTAATTAATACAGCCAGCTGGATGTCTGTTAAGACACTCTTTACTCTGCAACACTACGAACTTCAATACTCATACTAGAGCAAGGCAGCACCCAGAAACACCATTTCCTTCCCCATGGTAGGGCCTAGCTACTTTCCCAGCATAGTCCAGCCCACACAGTCTTATTTATAGCAAGACTGTAAGGATGTTAGTAATTCAGGGAGTGCTTATACAAGATTTAGCCAGTATACTTAGTCTGCAAAACAAGCCACAGGAACAATACATGTAATTCTTTTTATAATTTGGATATAAATAACAGGAGTTATTCATATAACAACCCAAGAAGACAAGTTTCCAATAGCTACTGGACATAATGTTGGATAAGCATACAGACTTTTCTTCCTGTGTAGTTCATATAAAATATTCATGTAAGAAATAGAACATTAACTGATTTAAACATCATCATTTTTACTGGCTGTATCACAGGCTTAGAAACCTTAAACTCTAATGGAAATTAAATGCTTTGCCTTTCAGATGTTTCCTACTCTGACCTTTAAACATTAAAATAATTAGAAGCACTATAAAGCAAGAATGTTTCCCCTACATGATGCTACATTTCAGACCTGCAATTGTAAGTGAAAAAATGTTTCACCTTCAAGGTCAGAAAGGACAAGATGTCCTGTGGGCAGCTAAAACAGAAGGCAGGTTGAATCACAAGAAGAACCCTCTCCCCCACAAGAAGCAAGAAAAGATTCAAAGGGAAGACGTTCTGTGGGCTTTCCATCCATCAAACCCATCTCTGACTTGATTTCTCAATAATCCTCAGTGATTCTCAACCTGTGCTTGAGAACACAAGCGAGCCTTACTTCATAAAAACACAACGTTGCTAAAAATGGGAATCCACTAAATGCCGGTCAAAATCACTAGAAGAGCTAACTCCTTAAAAGGAAAACTATAATAAACTCTCCCTTGTCATTTAAAAAGTTACCTGCTCTTGGGTCCCTGCCATTTAAATTTTACAAATCAGTAGAATAAAAATTAAATATAAGTAAAAACGAAAACAAAAACCAAACAGATGAGGTTGGTCAATGAACCAAGAGTTTATCATTTTTAATTGTACCAAGTAAAGGCATTTAAAAATTAAAATGAAACAACAACTCCTACCACAAAAATCCTACCATCCATTAGCAAAGAAGGTTGCCTCCCCCGCCCCACTGGCTGCACAACAGAATCACCTGGGAGCACTGCCCACCCCCATGCGAGGCCTGCTCCAGGGCTCTGAGGTGGACCCAGGATTCTATTGTTTCTAAGAGCTCCCCAGGTAGTTCCAAGGGACAGCCGGGTTGATGATAGTCATCATTTCATAAAAGAAAGGGCATTTTAAAACCAAACGAGTAAAGTTATAATCTCAGATTATGGGATGGCTATTAACCATAAATAAAAGTAGGCTTATGAAAACCACACTATATTACTAGTATTTCTCGTTTCACCTCTAACAACCTAGGCTGAAAGCTTGGTAAGTCAGCCTTTGGAAAAACACTTGTGTGTGTTCTATACCAGCAGTCTGCACTCCCCATCCTGTGTTGGGTTAATAGCCTGTACAACCTGGTTGGTGCCCTTTCTGCGCCACGAAGGGAGCCCTTTCGAAGCTCACAAAGCTCATGAAGGAATCCTGTGTAGTTAAATCCAATCACTTTTCCTCCTTTCTCCAACCTCCACATCTTTGCAGCATTTCAGAGTGGGCTAGTCCTGCCTTCTTGAAACTGTCTTCCTCCTGGCCTGCCAAACCATCCACTATGCCCCAAACACACCTTGTAGGTCGTGGCTTCTGGTTTGGCTCACGTTGCTCCCTTTCCTTGGAACTCCCTTCTGCCTTCTCTACAGACCCAAATCCTACACATATGTCAAACATTACCCACTCTTATGCCCATCCATGTTCCATCTCCTAGGTCCACAGGGAACCTCGGAGAATTTAAAACGCAGTATTAATTTCAAGGGGTGGGATGAGGTCATAAACTGAAAAGCCAACTTCAATGACAAAAGCCATGAAGACTGTAAACCCCGGGAAGCAGAGCACGAGATGGATTGAGGCAGGTGTTTCAGAACCAAGATGGTTAACAATGACCATTATAATAAGAAATCTGCAACCAGAATTAATCCAGGTACTACCTCTAATTAGCTGGTGATAATAGTTACTGTCTGGGGGGCGATCTCCGAGGCACTGCCTATGAACACGAAACTCATTATCTCATTCAACCCTCACAACAACTCCAGGAGGAAGGTATTATTGCCTCATTTACAAATGCAGTGTACATCAGCAACGCAGTAAAGAGACTTGCTCAAGAGCACCCAGCCAATTCATGTTTGAACTGGGTTCTGATCCCACCGCTTTGCATTTCCAAAGCTTGTGAGAAATCTCTCCGCTGCAATCCACTGACTCCTTTCATGGTAACGTCTCTAAACCTTAGTGTCCTTTTCCAAAAAATGAGGGGGTAGTTTTTAGTGATTCCCATGGTCCACACTCCAAATATAACATTACACAGTTCTGTGAAAGAGGAGAGAGGCAGAAGTAAAGACACGGCAGAGGCCCACGAACAAAGGGAAATAAAAGACAGAAAGGCAGCGATAATAGAGGCACATGAAAAAACACAAAATGACCTTTGTGGCCCGCACTAGCCCAGACTCCCTTGGGTTTTCTTCTGGCTGTTTCAAGTCTTTTTCCTAGTCTGAGATGGGTGTTAAGTAACTTTATCCTGTATTGAGTTTTCCTTCCAAATCTCATCCCAAAATGCCCTGAGGATTTACAGTAAACCACTATGGAAATAAAAGTCCAGGGAAGGGGAAAAAAAAGAGGTGAGAACACACTAGAAAGCAAGCTTTTGGGTTTTCATTTAAAATTAAGAAAGAGGATTATGATAATGATCAAATGAAGTCATTCAAAAGGGGTGTTTTCCAAAGAAAGAGAATAAATGGGTAAGGAGAACAGAAAGGAAAAAGCAAGCAGAATGACCTTGATTTAGCAACTGATCTTTATTGATTTTCTTTCACCTTCCTGATTCTGGGAAAAGTCACAATCCAAAGTGTGTGACATTAGAGCCTACCGTTAATGAAATTAGTAGATTAACAAAAATGTCAGTGAAGCACAAAGGAGGAGGGAAATATCTTGGAAGAAATGCTATCTCCTTTACTCACCAGGAAAACCAGCAAGAAAAACGAGAACTCGATGGAAGCTTTCAGGACAGTAAATGTCATCCATTCTACTTTCCTACAGAAAGCCCTTTACAGAACAATAAATTATAAACCACCACCTTTCTGACCTCTGATAAAGAATTTTGCAAAGCCATCAAACCAATACTTTAGTACACTAGGACCTTAAAAAGTCTGGGGTTTCGAAGTGTCAGAATTCACACAATTTGGTTTCACTGATGTGGGCACACTTTTGGGACTCTTTCCAAGGTTCACAAACCTCTCCCCACAAAAAGAAAAAAACAAATGAACACAGATGCTGTGATACATGCCCAAGCCCCCGTCCTTCCTAGCATCAGTCACACTTTATCTAACCTCTGACTAGTGTTGTTATAAAGGAGAAAAAGTTTCCCACACAAGCAGCTTTTGGCCTGTTTTAGAGTCCAGTTTAAGGGCAGGACACCTTTGCTCAAGGACAGTATCACAGGTGAGACAACCAACTCCTAACAGAAGAAAATTTGTATCATCTTGAACTTAGAGAGGTGGGACACAGAGATGCCAAAAAAATTTGCTCACGCAAGGTATCTGTGTGTAGAAAGCTTTCCTAAAGGTTTAGGAAGTTCTAAAATTTACATGTACGTTTAGCTTTGGAAGACATTAGAAACCATTAAATCCATCTTTGCAGATGGGGAAACAGAGACAAGTGATCAGCCCGAAGCCAAGGCCACACAGCTGATTCAGTGGTAGCCCCCTGCACTTCACTTCCAGCTCAGAATTTAGTTCCCCTTTGCCCCCACACCAATTATTGGTTAAAACAACTTCCCTCCTAGCTCCAAAACATATTAGCTCATTTACTGTGTGTTTTGGAGAACGTACCGCAAAAGACACTTTCCAATCTTTTTATTTTTGTACACAACAGATATCTGTTCCTTATTTCAGAAGAGTAGAATTCATTGAATTGTTTTTCTTTTTCCCTAGAAAGTACATCATTAAGTAACTGGGTGAAATTTCTATTATCTTAACAGCCCTGAAGAAGAGAACAATCTTATTTAGGAAGGAGAGGGATATGATGAACTTTTGGGGCTTGGAAGGTGAGACCCCACAGGCAGCGATCACTGACAATAAGAAGTGACCAAGGAAAGCTCAACAGCTCTAATGGGAAACTGATGGGGAGTTTGGGATTTGAGGATAAAAGAAAAAAGACAGAAGGAGCAGAAGGCTGAGGGTTTTTAGAGTTGGCTGAAGAACTTTTCAGAACAGGAACACAGCATGAACTTTTTAAAGCCATTTCCCTTGCTCCTTGCAAATCCTTTGGACTCCCCAACTATCCTTAAAGTCAAACAATAGCAAAAAGTCAAACAATAGCAAAAAAAAAAATAGCAAAAAGTCAAACAATAGCAAAAAGTCAAACAATAGCAAAGCCAACAATAGCAAAACAAACACGCGGGACCACATCAAACTAAAAAAGTTCTGCCCAGCAAAGGAAACTGTCAACAAAATGAAAAGACAAGCTGCAGAATGGGAGAAAATATTTGCAAATCATTTATCTGATAAGGAGTTAATAGCCAAAATATGTGAGGAACTCATACAACGCAATGGCAAAAAGATAAATAATCCAATTAAAAATGGACAGAGGATCTGAATAGACATTATTCCAAAGAAGACACAGAGATGTACAACGGGTGCATGACACGATGCTCAACATGACTAGTCATCAAGGAAATGATCGTCAAAAACACAATGAGATGTCACTTCATACCAGTTAGAATAACCATCATCAAAAAGACAAGAAATAACAAGTGCTGGCGAAGAGGTGGAGAAAAGAGAACTCTTATGCACTGTTGGTGGAAAGGTAAATTGGTGCAGCCACTATGGAAACCAGTATGCAGGTTCCTCAAAAAATTAAAAATAAAACTACCATATGATCCAGCAATTTTACCTCTGGATATATATCCAAAGGAAACAAAATCACTATCTCGAAGAGATATATGCACTCCCATGTTCATTACGGCATTATTGACAATAGCCAAGACGTGGGAACAACCTAAGTACCCATCAATGGATGAAGTGATAAAGAAAATGTGAATACACACACACACACACACACACACACACACACACACACACCATGGAGTATTATTCAGCCACAGAAAAAGAAGGAAACCCTACCATTTGCGAGAACACGGATGGACCTTGAGGGAATTATGCTAAGTGAAATAAGTCAGACAGAGAAAGACAGATACTAAATGATCTCACTTAAATGTGGAATCTTAAAAAACCGAACCCATAGAAACAAAGAACAGATTGGTGGTTGCCAGAGTCATCGCTATGGGGGTCAGGTGGGGGAGCAGACAAAACAGGTGACGGTAGTCAAAAGTTAAAGCTCTGGAGAGGTAAAGTAAAAAAAAAAAAAAATTATTTTAAACCAGTCTGTGTAGTTGCTAATGCTCAGTTCACCTGGGTTGTTTGAAGAAATTAAGGAAAAAGACTGAACCTCACAATATCTAGATGGATATGTGTAGAACAAAGATAGAGAGCCCTTAAATAAACTGGATCATTGTGTGGAAGCAGAATCTCACAGGCAGAAGTGAGAGGAAGAACATAAACCGTGGAAGACTTTGCATTATACCTCCACCGGCGAGCAACAGGGGAGCTGGAGCCCATCTAAGTGGTGCATAAGGGGCAAGAAGACATCATCTGACACCTGCGTATATGAAAGCAAAGGTTAACCAAAGAGTTACCAAAAAAAAAAAAAGAAGGAGAAGAAGGATCCAAAGAAGCAGCTGCAAAGTAACTGCATCCTGGAATTTGCCCTGATCCTTTTCAGTTAGATTTGTGAAGAAAGATGCAGTGAGAGGTAATCCGTTTAGGACAGCGTGGGGTGAGGGCCTTAAGATAGAAGACTGTATGGCGGAGAGCAGATGTCAGGGCCCCCCAGGATTTCAGAGCTCTGGGGAGCTTTGCTCTCTGCCAGATTACAACACAGCATCAGCAAGGGTGAGTTAATGCTCCAGCACCCCCATCTATGTCCACCTGTCTGTGAGACATACGAGGTCATACGATTTGGACCAAAGATCATTTGAAAACAGAAACACCAAATGGGAAGCCGAGGGGTCCGGCAACCACTCCTCTTCAGCACGAGCACATTCGTGTGGCCATATGGCCTGTGCACACGTGAAGCATAAGTGGGAGCCTGCAGGAGCCCCCTCCCCTCCCAGCCATTCTGAAAGAGAGCCCAGCAAATGAAAGCAACACTCAGTTACTAACAGAAATGTGAACAGCAGGTGTGTTGAGGTCCTGGGATTCTGGATTATGTTTTCCCCTTTTCTCTGCATGCCAGTTTTGGGGGGAGTAACATGGGTATTTTTATACCCAAACACAAAAAATATATATAATAAAATTGTAATTGTGTTACAAAAGTGAAAAAAGAAGACTCATCACAATGATCATTTTTCATTCTTTGACAGGTGTAGTAATGAGTTAGTTTTGCTCCATACACCGCAATCACTCAAAGGAATAGTACACACGGGTAATAATAAATCTTCCTACTTGGAGAAACCATTAATCTTCCCTATAACAGGCCAGGTCCATTAGCCATTGCTACAGAGACTTCTTCCTCTTCTAAAAACAGGGCTAATCATACCTAGAACATGGAGAAGATACTCTTCCTAACGCAGCTTTTGCTTCTTTTGAAAACCAAACAGGTAGGGCAATAACAGGAAAAATATTACCAGAGGGTATTTAATCTGGAGATTCTGTTAATTTTTTATGGCAGTTTCATTTGAATTCTGTGACTCAAAACCACTACTTCACAATTTTGTAGCGCAAAATAATTTGGGCTATCTTGTCCTGTATTTTCTGTTATCTTCTTACACAACCCTTTCCTCAAACCTAAGTTTCTCTACTATATATTTTGGCATCATGCATTTATCATATTTATTCTACTTATGTCAATGCTATTTTTATTTCTCATTCTTCTTCTCTAGATTGAGAGACCAATGAGGGCAACAATATTTATTCTGTTCACTACTATTTTCTTTATTCCTATTACCAAGGGCAGTTGTTGAATAACTGATTTGATATAAACCAAAAGAAAGAAAACTTTCTGGGTTGTTATTTTATCTGACTTTAAATGAAGGTTTTATTAAATCTCCTTCACCAAGTAAATCTTTTTATGATGCCTCACCCAGCTTTTCACCTTCCTGTGGGTGCAAGAGATTTAAAGGACCCATTTCACACTTCCTGAGAGTCTGCAAATATTAACTTCATTTAACAACAAACAATATAGGACATGTCAAAGAGCTGACACAAAAGGCGTACATTCAAAATAATTATCACCAATTTGTATGCTTGGGTGCATGAAACTGGTGATGTCAAATCTCAATGGAAATAAAATATCTAAATCGGTGGTTTTGAAATCTGTTTTCATCAGTCCCCTTGGAAAGCTGAATGCTAAGGAAATTCCTTTCTCCCAGAAAAGCACAGGTATGGTATACACTGAATTTAAACATACAATTTTAAGGATTTATAGACACACACACCCCTCAAGGGCAATGTTTTTCAAAGTATGGATTGTGACCCATCAGTGGACCATGACATCAATTTAGTGGGTCGTGTCCAACTTGTAAGGAAAATGAAGAAAAGAAAGAATGGAAGGACTGAAAATAAAAGGAAGAAGAAAATGGAAGGGAAGAGGGAAAAGAGGTCATGGAAAGTATTATTTCCTGACACTTTTTTTTTTTTTTTTTTTTTTTACTTATGGGTTATGTGTGTATGTGTATGTATTTTGGGTCAAAATGTAAAATGCAGCTTTTACGGCGCATTGTCACAGAATAATGAAGAAAAAGATATTCTCAGGGTTCGTGGACCTCTGATCCAAATGATAAAGGATGAAATTGCCATCTTACTTGATTGCCAATATGTTTAAAGACTCTTGCCTCTCATGTGAGTTTTAACCAGAACAGGGACATGTGCCAAGACAGAGGTGTGAAACAGTATGCCGAGTCTTACGTACTCCAAGAAATTAAGCTCGGTGGGCACAGGGTACCAGGACTGGGGCCCTTGCAACTAGAGGATGCCCAACTTCATGCCACAAACCAAAGCCCACCAACTCAATGATGCAGAAACCAGGTGGGTGACGTAAGCGAGTGAAGCACACCTGGGAAGGTGGGATCTGTGACTACCTGGAGAGGGTACACCTTATCTAAGGGACACAGCTGTCCCTCTGTCCAGCCCTGGGGGGAGGGGAAGAATGCAGGAGTCAGGGGGTCAGGTTTCTAGTTTTCAAAGATAAGCCAAAAATCTTGAGATCTTATGTGAATATTTTTGATTTTTTAATATACATAAGTAAAGCCCAAAGAAAATTGTTTTTAAAAATGGTGCAGCCTAACACAAGAGTCAAATAAAACATATCTGTGGGCTAGATACAGTTTTCAGCTGTAGGCTGAGGAAGAATATATGATTTGTTTTATGATTGAGGAGGCTCTATGGTGGATGGACTGAGGTGGGAGGGAGAAGAGAGACCAGATAGGAGGCTACAGAAATAATCCCAATGGGAAATCATAGGGGCCTGAGTAAAGGTTGTTGGAGGAGGGGGAAGACATAGGAAATATGCAAGAGACGGAACTGACAGGGCCTGGCTGAAAAGGAGGAAAGAGTCTAGGATGACTCTGTTCTCTGGTTTGTGTGGCCAAGCAGACAGAGGCTCCATTTTGTACGTATGTATGTCCAAGACTGGACATACAGCTGGAGGACCAGGTGAGGAGATCAGGGTGGGAAACAGTTGAGTGTATGGTGACTCGAGAGCATCTAACTGGAAGTGTCCATAAGAGAAAAGAACACTGCTGGAGTACAGCAGAAACTGCTAAAGACGCATCATTGTGAGTCATCTATACCTTGATATTGGTGAAGCTAGAAGACAAGGCTAAGACAGAATTGGGGCACACCCACATTTAAGGGATGAACAGAAGAAGAAGCTGCTACAAAAATCATCCATTGAAAAGGTAGACTGGATGGCCGGAAGCAGTTTAGAAGGCTCAAGGAGAGTCGTGGGCATTTGGAAGAGCCATTTGGGAAAATGGAAAATGGCACTGGTGAGGAATCGTGAAGGGATTGCAAGTAATATTGAAAACCCTGTAGAGATGAGCGTTGGTGAATCAGCTGACACAGAGATGCTGGAAACAGGACTCATAAGGACACCAAAACACCAGGTGTATTGCTATATATTCAGCAGCCTGTGGGTAGAAGTAGACAATGAATGGCTGGACCATCCCAAGGCTGAAGGTATGCAGGTTGAGAAAGACAAGAGGGCTGAGACATGCATGGGGCTTGGGCTGGATGGAGAGAGAAAGAGAAGCATGACGGGGGAGATGGATTAAGATAAAAACCTCAGAGAAGGGCTTGAAACCTCAGAGAGGCCAAAAGTAAGCAAAGTGAGCACCAGAATGATAACGGGTTGTGGACAGAGTGGAATGCTAGAGTGTGAGAGCTCAGAGGGGACGCAAGCTCTTGAAGTGGCCCAGGGTGTGGCCACTGGGGAAGGGTGGCTGAACTGAAGGGAAAATAAAGATGGCTCCAATTAAGAAGGCAAGAAGCTTTGAAGCTGGGGGAGAACAGGGTGGGTGATCCACTTGGATCATGATGTTGCTTACTCTTAGCATGGAAAGATTTTGAGCAGTGTCAAATGTTCAATAAATGAGAAGCCAGGTGCCTGTAAAGTCAGGCGACAGCAACGAGAAAGGGGAGGCAGAAATTTCAGTGAAAGAGGAGGGTTTGTGTGAGGGTGAAAGTGTAAAGGCAGCAGGAAGAAGCAGAAAAATTCAAAACCGCTTCCCACCCACATTCCAGGAGTGCCAGAGAATAAGCAACCTCATTGCAGAACCCGAAAGACCATGCGCGTCCTCCCTGTCTCTTCCTCCCCTTCCACTTACAATCCATTTTCCCCCTTTTCCCTTCCCAGTGATGCACAGGAACACAGCTCCAGCCACGGTATAGTGAACAAGGACACAGAACCCTCGGGCTCTGGGTCTGACTCAGTCATTAACCAGCTGAGTGACCACGAGCAAGCCATTTCATCTCTGTGCACCTGAAGTTACTCATCTAGAAAACAGGGTTTGTGATATTTACTCTCTTCACCCCTGGTTGGCTGTTAGAAAAATATGAGAGTCAAAGCTAGCAAATGTTTTAAAGAGCAATTTTATTCCTTAATCCTATTTAGCGTAAAGCCAGAGATGGATGGCCAAATCCTAAAATGAAAACTTCAATATTACTGTTTACTTAATGTGTCCAAATGATTCTTCTCTGAGCCTCAATATCGTATCTGTAAAATGAGAGCGCTGGATTAAATGACTGTCTACCCAGCATAGATTTTGTTTTGTTGGTTCGTTGGTTTGCTTGGTTGAAGGGTTCCCCCTGTGCTCCAAAGCCTGGTGGCGTCTCTTTGACCCAGATTCCCCCAGCCTCAGCCTACCAGATTATAGATGACTGTGCCCTAACACCTAACAGCCCCTACAGAAAATTGACACCAGCAAATGGTTGGTGAATGGTCAGTGCTGATGGTCACTCCTATGTAGTTGGCAGCTACCCTAAGAAATGGGTTGGACCAGAGCAGCGGTGAGTCTTCAGGTCAAGGCGAGCACAGCACCTCGCACGCAGTAGATACTCAATAATTACTGCTGAACAGATGAATGCTATAAGAAATCGACTGAAAATTTTAAGCTGAGTCTATAGGTGCAAGAAATCTCAACATCCATTCAGATCTAGTTCTTGGGTATAAATTTATATGAATTCCATAAAAGCTAGCTGCAAACCAAAATATTATTTTCAATATTGCCCATATAAGAAAGGCAATGGTCACTGAGGGCAGTGAAAATGACAAATCCCCAAGACAGATTCACAACTCACTAAGCTCAAAGAGCACTTTCGGAACCATATCCCATGGCATCTAAATTTTATTTAGATGAGGCCACAGTATGACTCAGGCCCGTGCGTTTTTTAAAGGGCTGAAACAAGACCAAAAGCACAATTGATTCACTCGGTCTGTGTGAGTTTTGGAGAATCCCATAAAATGTTTGAGAATTCTTGCCAGGATGCTTGAATTTCAAGCACTATGGGAGTCAAAACACAACCTATTCAATTCTCATTACCCCCAATAATACGAGCTTGGACATAAATATCATTTAGTGTGTACCTGAAATCTCAAATGAGGAGACACAAACGTGGATATCCTCATGGCCACAGCCAGGATCATCCCCCTTTGTGGCCAGGTCGTACTATGGAAAGGGAGACTGGCAAAGGCCTCTAGGAAGCAGACAATATGTGCCTGTTAGGTAACACTGCTTTATCTCATCCTCAGGCCTGGGATGTGGCTGGGCAGATGCGGAGCAGGTACAGTCAGGAAAAGCACTTAGCATAGCAGTGGACTGAGCACAGGCCTTGGGTTCTGGGACAGATCTAATATCACTATGCTGTACGGTCCTGGGCAAGTGACATCGCCTCTCTAAGCCACACTTCCCCATCTGTAAAATGGGAACAATTATAGCCGCGTCTCACAGAGTGGCTGTGAAGTTTAAATGCCGTAATAAGCATATCAGGCACCCAGCACAGTGTCAGGAACATGGTAAGTATTGACACAATCAGTGGAAACCATTACTTTCACTGTAACTTAACACGACGCAGAGTTGTTCAGTGAAGATAGTCTACAGTTTCAGGCAATTCAGCTAGGAACAGTTTAAAAACACTTTTATGCCATAATTTCCACTGTGAGTTGTGGTAAGAATATATTTCCGAAGCAAAATGCCAACTTCACTTTCAACAATTCAGAAGCTCCCAGAGGACTTCTAGTGCCATTTTAGAGCCTGAGCACAGACACTCACCCATCGCTGCCCTTTCAGACAGGTCCTTATCATTGGGGACCCACCAGTCCATTCCGATTGTAACCTAGAGTAAAGTACGTGCTGAATTTGACAGCCCAGTCCATGAGGAATAAAAATGAGATACATTATTTTAACATTTATTCTCTATTCCATTTACTTTGCACTTACTTTGCATCTGGATGCTTTACCTTTCATATCCGGTTAGTATTTTCACGCAATCATGTCCCTGTGTATTTTCCTTAAAAGCACTATTGGTACCACTTTGGAAACCTCACCTAGCACTGGCCTTCCTTAGCTCATTATGTATGTTCCGTACATATTTGGTTGGTTGATTTCTACATATTTGCAAGTGTCATTGACTCTTAAAGATGTGCTGTACCTGGAAAGGCCAGAAACTAATAAGACTTTCAAAATTATTGTTGAAATATATGACATTATGTCAAAATAATAGAAATTATTTTTCTATTAATACTAAATTCAGAACAGATTATTAAGCATCCTGCTTCATGATGGCTTGAGATAAGCAACTAACTAGTAAGGAATCAAAACCCAGTCTCCTATCAGCATGAGGGGAGGGGCTGGCTTTATGATGAGCCAAAAAACTGAGCCCACAAGCGGATGAGCCGTAACAAAAAGGAACAGGAGTGCCACAGCCTGTGACCAAAACATGGCCACGTCCTCCTTCCTTCTTCATCTTTGTCATTCTGAATTCACAAAACTGAGAGGGTGTAATCTGGAACCACTTCAAAGGTTTAGGAGATTTTAAAAAGTAGTAATAAGACCAAGGTGGGCACAGGTGACTCAGAAGAGAGCTCATCTGTCAGCATGCAAAGCCAAAATAAACCCTGGGGTCGAGGAGAACAGATGGCCAGTGGGCCATGGACAGAGCCAGGGGGATTCAAAATGATGACCCTCTGGATGGCATTCCACCATGGGAGATGCCTATTTGTAGGAGGTGATGTCCATTTCACCAGATGGCCAGCTCACCACCTGGAGTCTCAACCACCAGGTAAGCTTGGTAACTTGCGAGAATTTTATCTCACCTAAACAGAAAAAGCTACCGGAAGATAAAAACTGCATCTCCTGTAACCCTTGGGCTTAATGAAAATAGAATCCTAAAAAGGTAAAGACATTTGAATTCTGTTCTAGCAGTTCTTCATTAGCTTCATGACAATAAACCAAAAAATTTAGAACAGAGAAGAAATATATTCTCCTCCCTCCCCACCCCACCCCCCAAAAATTTTAGGATATTATAAACACTAACTGGAGCTGAAGGAGCAGAAAATTCCTGAAAGAAGAGATAAATAGGAGATATAATTGATTATTAAATCTTTAACTCAGACTATAGATGAAACATAAAAATTGCCCATGGTATGTCACCTAGAAACCTGACTCTAAAGATTTGGAAACCATGATGCCTTATGGTTACAATTATGTTTGTAAAAGGCCCACACAAAAAGGGATGAAAGAAAAGCCACCAATCCTAAAAATGGTTGTGTTAGATTGCTGAAATTAGGGGGGTTTTCTCTTCTAACTTGGCTACGAATAAAGAAGAGTAAGCCATAACACAACTGCAGTAGTTGTAGGGCACGATCCATGGCAAAAAACTAGTGGTGTGTTTGTTTGTTTGCTTGAGCATTTATTTGTTTGTTTTTTTCTCTATCACCTCACAGTGTCATAGTGACGAGTACATAAAACTCTTGATCTAGTGACTAACATAATAGTAGCTGTTCATAAATGTTAGCCGTCTTATTTAGAAGTCAACATATCCACAAATTAAGACAAATCTCCAATGAAACATAAAAGAAGAATCTTGTAAAATTCTCCTCTTGCTATATCCCCAGGGAAATTAAAAGAATAAACTAATTGTGCTGTTTTTCTAGGTAATGACACTGACCTTCCATCAGTAGGACACTTGGAACTCCATGTCTAAGGAAAGATGTATACTGTCAACACTCCCTCACTCTGTCTCCTCATGGCCAACACCACCCTTCATGAGAGCTGGCCAGGATTAGTGACAGTCACATCAGGAGGAAAAATGGGGGACATCAGCAGAATTGAGTAATACACTGAAGCCAAGACTCCAGTCCCCTTCCTAGATGTGCACAAGAAAAGAGCCAAGTAGATGGGCCTTGAGATCTGTGAAGGGGTCTCACACGCTGGCAGAGGGTGTAGTCACCAGACGGTCTTGGCTTTTAGCATAATTACATGAACTGAGGACGGCCTTACGGTCATAAATAAAAGCCTCCAATCAAGATTAATAGTGTGTATTCAACTAAAAGACGTCTAACAGGCCACCATGTGGACTTCGCATCTCTAGGTTTGTCAGGTAGAGGAAATGAGAACATCAAATGAGAAGGAAGTGCTAACATCTGAAACAAGGTAAAATTATACCTTTCAGTGCCACACAACAAAACCAATGCCTCCCCCCAAATAATCAGGTCTGACAGCTTAAAACTGGTGAAAGCGTTAATTGTATGGCACAAGTGAGACCTTACAGGCAAAAGAAATTGCAATATTTCAGAAAGCATTTCTGTGTGCCTAGTAGATTGCACACTTGGGACGACATACCTCAAGCTATTTTAGGTTGCATGTGCTAAATCTAACTTCCTCCCTCTCTTTCTTGAAATCTTATTCCCTTTGACATAATTATAACCCTAATTGGTTGGCCTATTAAGCCTAAACTTCAAAGCCCTTGAATGCATCCTGCACTTACTCTGTCAGCTGCCTTGTATCTGGTCCGTAGATGGATAGGATCGTGTCACACTGAGCCAACTGTGCCCATCTCTTCCCTACTCCGTTGTCACACTGGTAACTTGAAATCAGCCTTGGTGGGAGTGTTCATACCATGTAAATTGTCCAACACTATAAATCAGGCCTCTTGTCACCACTGTTGTCCACAGAGCCAGCTTACCAGCACATGAACCTGTTTGTTACCGCTGGGAGGGAGGACACAAATTTGGGGGAACTTGCTCTATCCACACCATCTCATTTAAAACTGCCCTTTACAAAAGGCCATGGCTGAAAGGAGGGTCAACCTAGGAAGTCATTTTTATACCACGTGCCCCTTCTCCTCTGGCTTCCGCTAATCAGATGAGGGATACCCTCATTCCATTGGCCAGACTATGGCAGCCTGATCTTCCCTCCAGGGAAATGCAGAACTGCAACAGAGAGAGAACTGGATGGTGGGCACTTAAAACTGAGTAGTCTTGCCAACTCTGGCTGCAGTGAGCACCACCGCAAGCAAAAGCCCATGTAAAGTTTATTTATGGAGGAACCAAGAAGGTACAGGTAAGCAGAGAAAGCCAGTCTGCAGGAAAAGGTGGAAGGACGGACCTAGCCTACAGGAACAGAGAGAGGCAAGAGGCCACCAGGTCGGTCCATAAGACACATAGCCAGCAACCCCAGCCTCTTACTATTGAAACAGGTTGAGGGCTATGGAATCAAACTACCTGGGTTCAAATCCCACCTCTGACACTTACCTATGTGACACTAGATGAGTTACTATTAAATTACTCTATACCTCAGTTTCCCCATCTGAAACATGAGGCTCATAAAAGAACCTACTTCATAGCATTGTTGTGAAAATCAAGAGCTGACACAGGTAGTAAATGCTCAAAAATGTTAGCTATGATTTCTATCAATTAATTATAGTGTCCACATGGCCCAGTTTTCATTCCTATAATGAATACGTCACATGAGATTCCCCTGTGGCTTGAGGCCCCGTACTTGAGCTAGTTTTAGTTGAGTCTGTAGGTAATCTGTCCCCTGAATCACAGAATAATGTAAAAATCCCTGGACCATTGTGTGACCTTTAGCAAATTACTTCCTCAACTCTCTCTTAGGAATGAACTGAGGTTCAAATAAAAAAGAGTGAAAACTTAAACAATTGTGAGGTACTATACCAAACTCCAGGGACTAGTATCCTTGTAGGGAAAAGCAAATATATTAGCCATAAGAAAGGAAAAACACTTGTTTAAAACGTCATTGTTATTGCTGGACTAGAGAGAAGAAATTCTCCATCCCACCGATAAAAAAGTTTAGCTTCTGTCGGGTTCACCGGGTTGATTTGTATGTTCACCTGCAGTATTAATATAACAGGAAACTGCCAAAGACAGCTCCGTGGTGATGATTTTTAATACACTTCCATCCAGTTTAATTATGTTCAGAATAATGCTCATAATCCAGATGCTCCTATTCTTTTCAAAACAAAGACTCATTATTTGATAATGAAATCTGTAGGTTTAGAGATATTTTTGCTCAGCTCTTTTTGACAAAGGCTTATAAGCTGCACTGTTAATTTCAACACATTTTCTTCTCAGACTTCATGGCTTTCAGGCTCCCTTGGTTTACTCTTGATGTTTGGCAAATAGAAAGACACATGGCAGAGGTGCAGGATTCATTAGCAAGGACAGAGATAGAGGTAGGTCTCCGCATACTGGTTTCCTTCTGGCACTTAATCCCATGTTGCACATCGAAAGAGTGAAGTTAGAAATATTTGAGACCTTCCTTTTTACAGGTACTGCATAAATACCAAAGCCATTTTGTGTTTTTGATGTCAGGCTATTTCAAGCTAAGAATAGATTTAACATATATAAATCAAATACTCCTCTCGTGGTTAAAATGCATTAGGCAAAGTCTCGCCTGAGTGGACAGATGGCAGGTGCAGCAATGACCTTGGGCTAAATGCTTGAGGCATCTACTTGGCCTTATTTACAATTACATTGGTTGGTTTACATACAGAGTTGACCCCTAGTTGGTGTTTTAAAGGGTCCATGATTTTTCTTAAACATCTGTGGGAGTATTCCACAGAAGGGAGCCAAGGATTAGAGAAAAAAGGAAGAATGTTCTAAGGAGATATTTTAACTCTGTAGGTTTGAATTCGACCTGAAGTGTGTTAAAACTGTTTTATTTTATAGTAAAGGTTTTTCTATGTTTCAGGGAGAAGTTCAAATTCTCTTATGACAGAATTTATTTATTTAGCCATCATATAGTGCTAAGTGAAAAAAGCAAGGTACTAAATATTATACCCTTTATCTCTTAAAAAACTACACAACTCAGTGAAGATATGTACATAAATATTTATAGGAAAAAAAGTCTGAAAGGACCTACCATACTTGCATGACAGCACAACTCTAGGAAACAGCAATAGAGCCAACAGGGCCTTTTGCATTTTACTGCATGTATTATGTATTATTTGATTTTAATAAAGTATATATTACTTTTACAATTTCTTAAAAGCCAATGAAGAATAAAGATAAACCAATATTTATCTGGGCTTCAAGTTGGAACCGTAACAGCAAAATATGGGGAAACTGTTCCCTATTCAGAATGAGAGTTCGTGACTGCACTTACCATTAATACAAGAAGAGGTAAGAAACGTAGTTATTCTAACCCACCAAAACATCAGCTTAGAGGCCATAACCACACAGCCTGGAGATTGGGGGAAGAAGGGAATATCTTGAGGATTTTATTCACAAATGAAAAAACTAAGGCCCTGAAAAGTGAAGTGACTTGATAAATAGCAAACAGCCAACGGTGACCTGTTTCCTGAATGCATCCAACTCGATTTTCCCTCACCCAGGCCATTCTTCTAGGCCTGAACAAAACCTCTGTCCTAACGTCTAGGAAGTATCCACTGGCAGTCCTGAGAATGAGGAAATGTACTAGAGGTACCTGATACCTTTTATTTTACTACAGAAACCTTTGCACAATCTTCAATCTCATCTATAAGACTATAAGCCTAAAGGGGGAAATAATACTAATTCTACACAAACATTTCCATGAAACAGAAGAGAGAACACTTCCCTACAATTTTTTATACCAGCATTACTATTATTCCAAAACCAGACAAAGCATTTCAGAAAAACAAAGCTATAGGCAAAGATCCTTCATGAACATAAGACCTTAAAAATTCCTAACAAAAAGATTAGAAGATCAGACCCAGCTGGAACATATATCATGATTAAGCTGGAGTTTATCCCAGGAAATACAAAGTTGGTTCAACATTCTAAAATCAACTCATCTTTTTTGTTTTTCCAGACTGAAAAAGAAAAACCTGTGATGATTTCAAGAGAGAAAACATTTGACAAAATTCAATACCCATTCATTCTAGAAGATCTGTGGTGGAGATCCAAGATGGCGGAGTAGAAAAACACTGTGCCTGCATCCTTCCGTGAACACATTAAAATTACAACTAAGTCACAGAACAATCAATCTGGAGAACTATCTGAAGTCTAGTTGAACAGAAGTCCCATAACTAAAAATGTAAAGAAGAAGTCACGTCAAGACTGGTAGGAGGAGTGGAATGGGCCCCAAACCTCCATGTGATGGTTGAGAATTAGGAGGGATATCTCAACCACAGAGGTTCCCCCAGAGAAGCAAGGAACCCCATCCCCAAACCAGGCTCCCCAGCCCTAGTACTGGTGCTGAGAAATAAGCCCCCCTAACATCTAGCTGTGACAAACAGTGGGTATTCAGCCCATCTGGGTGAGATAGGAGGCTGTGGAAAACCCAGACGTCCTCTTACCAGTCCACACACAGACTCACTCACTCAGGCACTCACCCTGGGCTCCGGTGGAAGGACAGTGACTTGACGGTGTTGGAGGCATATGGGGGGCAGGCTGAAGGGTGAGGCTTTGGTGTAAGAGCTGGAGGACAGTCGCCATTTTCTTTGTGAGGCATCTTGCTCCCATGCAGCCAACAGGTAGGCACCGTCTTTCCTATGTTGAGCCCTCCCCCACAGGGCCAAATCTGAATCTGATTGGTCTGGTGAGCTCTGCTGGGACCCTGCTACACCAAACTCCCCCAACCCCTGAGGCACTTTCTCCATGAGCAGTCAGGCCCACCCACGTTGCACCCTTTCTTGGAAAACTACCAGAGTCCAGCAGACCCCAGACAGGCAGCAACTGGCCTCGGTGTGCTCTAAGACTTTTGCTTAGTCACTCTAGGCTCAGCACTGGCACCAAACCAGAATTTACATTAACCAGGTGACCACAACTCTTCCCATTCTAGTGAAACTCCCTGAGACCCTGCTTCATCCAACTTGCATACTGCACAAGGCTCTATTGTTGGCTGAAACTTAAAGAAGCCAACAGGTGGCCTCAGGGTGTCTTGGCTTTTGGCAGAGCTACCCCAGGCCAATTCTAGTGGCAGATGTCCTCAGTTCACAGCATGGCCTCTTCCACGCACTTACAGGATCAGCACAGGCAGCAAACAACTGCAGATCAATTTGTAGCTCCTACCAGGTAGGCCCCAGCTGGTCACAGGCAGTGGCTGACCTGGGCCTGCACTGGAACCCCTCCCAGGACACCCCAGAACCAACATACTTGGAGGTTGGTTTCAGACCACAGTAGAGCACCACCAAATTAGCCCCACAAGCAGCATACACAAAGGGCAGTCTCAACAGGCACCAAAGCCCACTGAGGCGAATAACAGTGGGTTAAGCCCCACGCACAGCAGCCCATAAGCTGTGGACAAGGCCAAACTCCACAGCCAATCAGCCTGAGGGTCATCCCACCCACTGATGTGCCAATAGCAATCAAGGCTCATATACAACAGGAGGACACACACATCCCACACAAGGGACACTTCTGGAGCACCCAGTTCAGGAGACCATGAAGACTGTGCCACTGGGCCCCACAGGGCACCTACTACATAAGACCACCCAGCAAGACTGAGAGACATAGCAGATCTAACTAATACATAGAAACAAACACAGAGAGCAAACCAAAATGAGAAAACAAACAAATAAAAAAACACATCCTAAATGAAAGAACAGAAGAAAACTCCAGAAAAAGAACTAAATGAAATGGAGACAAGCAACCTACCAGACAGAGTTCAAAACACTGGCTATAAGGATGCTCAAGGAACTTAGTGAGAACTTCAACAAAGAGATAGCAAGCATAAAAAAGGATATAGAAACCATTAAAAAAGAAATGGTCAGAAGTGAAGAACACAATAACTGAAATGAAGAATGCACTATTAGGAATCACCAGCACACCAGATTAATTTTCCAAATTAGCAATTTGGAAAACAAGGTAGCAGAAAACACCCAATTGGAACAGCAAGAAATAAAAAGGAATACAAAAAGACGAGGGGGTAGACAGATGGCTCAGTTGGTTAGAGTGTGAGCTCTGGGCAACAGGGCTGCCAGTTCGATTCCCACATGGGCCAGCGAGCTGTGCCCTCTGCAGCTGGAGTGAGGTCAATGAGCTGCTGCTCAGCTCCCAGGTGGCCGAATGGCTCACAACCACAAGAGGGGCTCTGAACCACAAGGTTGCTGGTTCGACTCCTTGACTCCTGCAAGGGATGATGGGCTGCCCCACCCCTCAACTAAGATTGAACACGGCACCTTGAGCTGAGCTGCTGCTTAGCTCCCGGATGGCTCAGTTGGTTGAAGCACGTCCTCTCAACCATAAGGTTGCCAATTCAACTCCCGCAAGGGATGGTGGGCTGTGCTCCCTGCAACTAACAACGGCAACTGGACCTGGATCTGGGCTGCAACCTTCACAACTAAGATTGAAAGGACAACTTGACTTGGAAAAGTCCTGGAAGTACACACTGTTCCCTGATAAAGTCCTGTTCCCCTCCTCCAATAAAATCTCCCCCCCAAAAAAGATGAGGCGAGTTTAAGGGACCTCTGGGATAACATCAAGTGTAACATTTGCGTCATAGGGGTACCAGAAGGAGAAGAGAGAAAGCAAGTAATTGAGAATCTATTTGAAAAAATAATAACTGAAAACTTTCCCAACCTGGTGAAGGATACAGACATACAAGTCCAGGAAGTGCAGAGAGTCCCAAATAGGATGAACCCAAACAGGCCCACAAGACACATCATAATTAAAATGGCAAAGGTTAAAGACAAAGAGAGAATCCTAAAAGGAGCAAAAGAAAGGCAACTAGTAACTTATAAGGGAGCTCCCATAAGATTGTCAGCTGATTTCTCAACAGAAATTTTGCAGGCCAGAAGAGATTGACAGGAAATATTCAACGTGATGAAAAGAAAGGACCTACAACCATGACTACTCTACCCAGCAAGCCTATCATTTAAAATCAAAGGACAGAAAGAGCTTCCCAGACAAGAGAAAGCTAAAGGAGTTCATCACCACCAAACCAGTATTACAAGGAATCTGAGAGACTTCTTTAAGACAAAAAGAAATAAATTAAATTAAATTAGAAATATGAATAATAAAATGGCAATAGCTACATATCTATCAACAATTACTTTCAATGTAAATGGATTAAATGTTCCAATCAAAAGACATAGAAGGGCTGAATATCCATTCAGGAAAAAAAAACCCTTACATATCCTGCCTACAAGAGACTCACTTCCGACTGAAAGGCATACACGGACAGAGAGTAAAGGGATAGAAAAAGATGTATCATGAAAATGGAAACCAAAAAAAGGCTAGGGTAGCAATACTTACACCAGACAAAAAAACAAAGGCTATAAGAAGAGACAATGAAGGACCCAGCAATCACACTTCAGGGTTTTTATCTGAAGAAACCCAAAGTGCTACTTTGAGTGTGCGTCCATATGTTCATTGCAGCATTGTTTACAATGGCCAAGATGTGAAGGGCAGCCTGGGTGTCCGTTGATGGAAAACGGATAAAGAGGAGGTGTTACGCATACACATGGAATATTGCTCAGCCACGGAAGGGAATGGATTCTCACCATCTGTGATGGCATGTATGGACCTAAAGGGTATTGTGCTGAGTGGAGTGTCAGGCAGAGAAAAACAGATGCAATATGATTTCACTTATATGTGAAATCTAAAGAACAAAATTAACAAACAAACATAAATAAACTCATAGATACAGAGAACATTTTGATAGTTGTCAGATGGGAGGGGGGTTGAGGGTGTGGGTATAAAAAGAAGAAAGGATTAAGAAATACAAATTGGTTGTTACAAAGTAATCCTGGGGATGTAAAGCAAAGCATAGGGAATATAGTCAATAATATGGTAATAACTCTGTATATTGCCAGGTGTGTACTAGACTAATCAGGGGGATCACTTCTTAAATTATATGTGCGTAAATGTCTAACCACTATGTTGTTCACCTGAAATTAATATAAAATAATATTGAATGTCAACTGTAATTGAAAATGTTTAAAAGGGTGGGAAAGGTGAAGGGGCATAAGAGGTCCAAATTTCCAGGCATAAAACAAATACGTCATGGGGATGTAATATGCAGCATAGGGAATACAGTCAACAATGTCGTGATAGCATATAATGGTGTCAGATTGTTGCTGGACTTATCATGGTGATCACTTCTTTAAGTACATAAATGTTGAATAACTATTGTGCACCCCTGAAACTAATATAATATTGTATGTTAACTACATTTTTAATAAAAATCTTTTTAAAAAAGAAAGTTATATTATTTCTTAAAAATACCCATTCATTATAAAAATTCACAGCAAACTAGATGTGGAAGAGAATTCCCTCAATCTAATAAAGAGTCTCTACAAGAAAAACAAAAACAAAACAATAACTAACATTATACTTAATAGTGAAAGACTGAATGTTTTGGTTTTTTTAAAGATTTTATTGGGGAAGGGGAACAGGACTTTATTGGGGGAACAGTGTGTACTTTCAGGCCTTTTTTCCAAGTCAAGTTGTCCTTTCAATCTTAGTTGTGGAGGGTGCTGTTCAGCTTCAAGTTGTGGTCCTTTCAGTCTTAGCTGTGGAGGACGCAGCTCAGCTCCAGGTCCAGTTGCGTTTCTAGTTGCAGAGGGCACAGCCCACCATCCCTTGGGGGAGTCGAACCAGCAACCTTATGGTTGAGGGGACGCGCTCCAACCAACTAAGCCATCCGGGAGCTCAGCGGCAGCTCAGCTCAAGGTGCCGTGTTCAATCTTAGTTGCAGGGGCTGGAGCCCACCATCCCTTGCGGGACTCGAGGAGTTGAACTGGCAACCTTGTGGTTGAGAGCCCACTGGCCCATGTGGGAATTGAACCAGCAGCCTTCAGAGTTAGGAGCATGGAGCTCTAAATGCCTTGGGCCGGCCCCAAGACTGAATGTTTTTCCCCAACAGTGAGATCAAAGCAAGGATGTCTGCTCTCTCCATTCTTATCCAACAACATACTTGAAGTTCTAGCCAGTGCAGTAGGGAAGAAAAAGAAATGAAAGGCATACAGATCTGAAAAAAAAAACAAAACTGTCTATTCATAGATAACATGGTTTTCTATTTAGAAAATCCCAAAGATTCTACAAAAAGCTACTGTCTAGAGATAGTTTGGTTGTCACAAGTGGGGAGGGGTGGAGCTACTGGCATCGAGCGAGCAGAGACCAGGAATGCTGCTAAACATCCTACAATGCACAGGAAAATCCCCAACGACAAAGAATTATCCAGCCCCAAATGTCAACAGTGCTAAGGTTAAGAAACTGAGCTAGAAATATCAAGGCAGTGTTGTATTGGCATAAGGAGAGAAGTATAGATCAGTGGAGCAGACTAGAGTCCAGAAATAAACCCACACACATATGGTACCAATTCAATGGAGCAAGAACAGTCTTTTCAGTAAATGATGCTGGAACAATTAATCATTTATATGAAAACATTATCTCAACTCTTACCCTGCACTATATAAAAAAATTAACGTTAAAAGGACCACAGACCTAAAAGTAAAAATAAAACTATAAAAGTTCTAGAAGAAATCATAGATGTTTGTGGCCTTAGGATAGGCAAGTATTTCTATCGTAGGATGCAAAAAACACAAACCTTAAATTTAAAAGTTGATAAATTGGGGGCTGGCCTGGTGGCTCAGGCGGTTGGAGCTCTGTGCTCCCAACTCTGAAGGCTGCCAGCTCGATTCCCACATGGGCCAGTGGGCTCTCAACCACAAGGTTGCCAGTTCCTCGACTCCTGCAAGGGATGGTGGGCTGCGCCTCCTGCAACTAACAACTGGCAACTGGACCTGGAGCTGAGCTGCACCCTCCACAACTAAGATTGAAAGGACAACAACTTGACTTGGAAAAAGTCCTGGAAGTACACACTGTTCCCCAATAAAGTCCCGTTCCTCTTCCCCAATAAAATCTTTAAAAAAATAAAAAATAAAAGTTGATAAACTGAAGTTAATCAAAATTTAAAACTTCTGTTCTTTGGAAAACACTGTTAATAAAATCAAAAGACAAACTAAAGACTAGGAGAAAATATCTGCAAAAAGCTTATCTGATGAAGGACTTGTATCCAGAATACATATTTTTTTAAAGCTCAAAATTCAATAATAAGAAAACAAACAATCCAGTTTCCTAAATGGTCAAAAGACTTTAACAAACACTTCAAAGTAGAGCTATAGATAGCAAACAAGAAGATAAAAAGATGTAACAATCACATCATTAGTAATTAGAAAAATGCAAACTAAAATTACAAGAAGATACTACTAAAAAATTATTGGACTAGCTGAAATTAAATTTTTTTTTAAATGACAAAACCAAGTGCCAGTGGGATAAGAGGAGCAACCAGGATTCTCACACATTGCTAATGGGAATACAAAATTGAACAGCTGCTTTGGAAAAGAATTTGGTAGTTTTTCAAGGTGAAACACGTACGTAACATATGATCCAGCAGTCCCACTCCTCAATATTTACCCAAGAGAATAAAAACTGCCCATGCAAAGACTTTTATGCCAATAACTGAAAACAACCCAAATGTCTATCAGCTGGGGAATGGCTAAGCAAACTGTGCTGCAGTGGAATACTACATTGCAAGAAAAAGGAGAGAACTGGAGATAAGTACGTGCAATGACGGGTATGATTCTCAGAGCATTATGCTAAACGAAAGGTGCCACACACCAACTGTTACACACTGCATGATTCCATTCATATGACCCTCAAGGAAAGGCGAAATTATAGGGACAGAGACTAGATCGGTTCTTATCAGGGAGTGGGCATGGGGGCGGAGCAGACGGACTGCACAGAGGCAGCAGACGGCAGAATCGCTCTGTGCCTGGATTGTGGTGGTAGACGCAGGACTGCCCACTTCTGTCAAAACTCATCATTCAGCACGCCTATAAAGGGAGAATTTTACTCTATACAAGTTATACCTTAATAAACTTGACTTCAAAAAAGAAAGAAAAAACTTGTGGCTCATGGGTGTGTTCTATTTGTAGAGATGACATTTCAAAAATCTGAATTCGTTGGTGACATTTGAAAACAAGATTTTAAATAAAGATCCCGCTTTTCTTTCTTTTTATTTTTTGCTTTGTTTTGTTTTCAATTACAGTTGACATTCAGTATTATTTTACATTAGTTTCAGGTGTACAGCATAGTGGTTAGACAGTTATACAATTTAAAAAGTGATCCCCCCCAATAAGTCTAATACCCCCCTGACACCATGCATAGTTATTAAAATATTATTCGCACCCTGAGCACCACCACCACACACATACACACACACACACACACACACACACACACACACACACACACACAGAGGCTGCAGCTGAGCGGTGACTGCCTCTTTGGACAAGGCAGGTACTTTCTATCTTGCCAAATCCCCCACCTGACCAAATTCACAGAGGTACTTGACCGACCTGCTGCTCTGCGCACTGAGTAAGGGTTTCTTGTCCTGGGCTACAGACTGCTTCAAGGCAGGGAGAGGCCTGACTTGTTTTCCACTAAACCTCCATCCAGTATTTAGTGAAGAGTTTGGCCTGGCATATGCCAGGTGCTTAATAAATATTGCCAAACAAATACGACTCCTTTGCTACCTTCCCTCCCGCTAGAGTAACTGACATTTTACAATACCCAGATTGCTAAATTGCTCCTTTGCTGTTAAGTCCCCAAAGAGTCCCACCCAAGGCAGCCATTCCATGACCTAGAATAATGTGTCCCTCTGTGTGTTTAGAAATCCCCTGTAATATGTTGTCAAGCAACGAAAATGTTTTAAGGTCATTCCAACTATTCATTTTTGTCTAGAGAAGAGTAGAGTTGTTGTTTGGTTAAAAAAAAAAAAGAAGAAGAAGAAGAAAGAAAACCACAATATGGGTTTGAAGGTTAATGAAAATGAAAAGAGAAGCATGCACATTCATTTTGAATATTCCCAGATCATATTCTAGTAACTTAAGACCTGAGATATGTAAGCTTCTGCGAGATTCTGTGGTTGTCATCACATGTCAGCGTCTCCAAGTTTCCACAGCGACGTTCAGTTTTAAGGAAGATGAGGGGCAGGGAGGAAGTATCTGACTTCTGTTTCTGTTCCAAAAATCTTCTTCTTTACTTTGTGTGTGTGTTGGGGAAGACAAGGGGTGGGGGGGCAAGGTTTGGGACATCTCGCAAATATCTTTTGAAACATTAATAAATAACACTGAGAGTAAAAAGTCCAAAGGTATTTTTTTGGATTTCTATATCAGGGGAGAAAAACCCACCAAATCAAACACTCTTGATGTACACCTTCAATGTTAAAAAAATGAGAAAGTACAAACATAATGTAATTATATCCTATCTTAACCCTCTCTTGACCCACCTCCCCTATTACTCTGCTTTCCTTTATAGAAAAGACTTTGAAAGAGTTGGGTGTTGTTTTTTTTTGTTTTGTTTTGTTTTTTACTGTCTCCGATTTCTCTCTTCCTTCCTCTCTTGAACCCATTGCATAAGACTTTTTTCTTACCAAGTCAACCTACCTTGACTTGTTTATTATCATTGCTACTCAAACTGGGGTCAATGAAACACTGGCACCAGCATGCCCAGGCTTGTTAGAAATGTAGAACCACAGGCCTTTTCCCAGACCTGCTGAGTTGGGATCTACGTGCAAACAGGATCTTCAAGCGATTTACATGCAGAGTAAAGTTTGGAACACACTGGGGCTAGTTCCTAAGTCCCATGGTAATGGGAACTTCTTTTCATTCATTATTGCAACCTCAGAAAGCTGAGGCACTCGAGATATACTGAATGAATGGATGGATGGATGGATGGATGGATGGATGGATGGATGGATGGATGGATGAATGAATGAATGCATGAACAAACGAAGGTACTGTGCACCTATTTCAAATGGGACTCCAAGTTGATGGTGTGTACAAGGTTGGAAAGGGGCAAGAAAGACATCTTTGGTCAAAATTATCTTCCCCACAGATTGTGCTAAATTAGAGATTTCCTGTTATTAGCAAATCCTTCTTTCAAAATGCAAATATAGTCCCCCATATAAAGCAGTCATTCTTTATTTACTACTATTACTTAAATGAAACAATTATTCTAACATCTAACAGAGTCAGCCACACTAAGGGAATAGGAGTGAAAGAAGGCTACAATTTTAATAAGTGCTTCTTCTGTGCTGAGCATTGTAACAAGCAAGAGGGAAACAAAGATAACAAGCAATTCACAAGTGGGTAGAAGCAGAGAGCCCTTCAGGGGGGGCCTGGAGGGTGGGGCATCCTGTAAGGAGGGGTTGGGGAAGCCCCAGGACAGCGATAGAGTCCAGGGTACTCCTCCCTTCAGCAGGCTGTGCTCTGGACACAAAGAACCCTTACTTTCTTTCTGCCTGAAATGCTACCATCAATCCTGCCAACACCTACTCATTCTTCAAAGGCCCCTTTTCTTCCAGAATTAACTGTTTTCTCATTTTATTAGCTCTGATCATACATATCAGTGTTTAAGGGCACATACCCCCCCTCTTCATGAGGGGCTTCTACAGACAGCCTTATCCTTATTCACCTCTGTATCCCCTGCCCCAGCAAAGCACATGAACACAGTAAATGTTCGGTCAATTTCTGCTATTTTATACAAACAGCTTGTGGGGACAAAGCCCCAAAAAGCAGTTTCCAGGCTCTCGGCCTCACATAGAAAGGTGCTGGCTCGGGGAGTAAATGGCCATCAACTGTGATCAGATGGCCAGCAGCTGTGGCTAGTTGGCCGTCAGCTGTAACCTGTAAGCCATTGGCCACTAATATAACTGCCGTGGCTATGCTAGCAAAAGAAATGGGGGCTAGCAAGAGCGGATTGTAGAGAGGCGGATGCCGCCGGTGAGAATATAGTGATATGACTCCCTTACTTATGGCTCCGTGGGTGTTCCTTTTTGGCCTCACCATGTCCTGTGTTCTTATGTGGAGAGCGGGAGCTGACACCCCGCCTGACACCCCGCACGACACAGCTAGAATTCACTGAGCATTTACTACTATGTACCAAGCATTATTTTAAACACTTTTGATGCATTAACTCATTTAATCCGCATGACAACCCAATTAGATTGGAGCTATTATTATCCCCATTTTACAGATCAGAGAACTGAGGCCCAAAAGACAAGGTCACATAAAGGAATGAGGACTGTACCTGCAACCAATGGGCAGACAGTAAATGTTTAACTGACATGAACTGAATGGATGACCTGTAGTTAAAAAGATCAAGAAGTCAAATTCGAATTTTACCATTCTGCCTGGAGCCCCAGAGGGCAGAGGAGAATAGAAGGTGTCAGAGTTCGTTGCTATAAAGAACCTTCTTTCTCACACCAATCTCCCACATCCAAAACAGAAGTTACTGCCTGGAAGCAAGGGTTCTGTAGAGATGGAAGTTAGGAGAGGACGTCTGGGGGAAGACACTCAAGGCAGGAGCTTTTTCTTAATGTGAGAAAGAGAAGAAACCCCAATTCCTCAGGAACATTAAAGCAAAAGAACTTGGGATGGAGTGGATGGAGGTGGGCTGGGAACATACTGCAGGGGCTCCAGGACATGAAGGTCCTACACAAGTGCTACAGCATTTACCAGAAACAAATATATTTTTACCCATCTTTCAACCGAGGCCAATGTCTAGCTTAGCCTTGCTTAGAAAGCAAGGAACAGCAACCACGCAAATGGAAAGGCTATAGCAAACTAGCACTTGTGGCAGGATCTCAACATCATGGCTTTGGCTGCTCATGCTACTCAGCATCAGACACAATTCTGCAGTGAGTGGCAGCACCAAACTGCAGGTAGCCCTCAGGAAAAGTTCAAAACAAGGTTGTTTGCTGAAAGCTAAAGGTCCCAGAAAAGTGGGTCCATTCTCCCGCCTCCCTCCTGACACTGCTTCCTCACAAAACTCCTTGGGATGCCCTGCAATTGGTCCGGGACTAGGCGACTCGGCAGGGAAGCTGCTGCAGGTGGAAATCATAGAACACATGCAAGAGGGCAGGAGGCAAAAAAAGGAAGCCCAATGTTTACCTCTTCCACTGAGAGAGAAACAAGTCATGAAATTGAATCAGCAGCAAACACACAGGAAACCATGGAGCTCAGCGATGGACTCTGGATCCACAGGTGAGCTGGACCACTGGGAATTATTCATCAAGGGTGACAGCACGAAGAGCACCCAAAAAGCACAGAGGAAGCAGCAAGCCACTCCCATGAGATGGGAAAAGACAGGACTTTGGGGAACAACATCATCTTTAATGACTTTTGTCATCACTTTAATCAAAGCATTTTTCCTAGTGGTCCCCTGATCGTCATACTCGGAGAAAAAAGAAAAAGGACACCTGGGCAACATCCAAAAGGTGTAGATTGGAAGTCCCCTAAGTCAGGCTCTGGCAGTCTGAAAGAAGACCCCAAGCAAAGTCACAGAGGTTCAGAAGGTCAATGTACAGAGGCAGGAAAGGAGATCAGAAGTTCAAAACCGATCAGAGGAAATCATCTGACATCAGCTGAAAAGGAGCAGGACATACATCCAAATTTCATACATTACAAATGGCTGGACAGTTTTTGGTATCTGCACTCAAATGAACATCCAAAAGCCAGTATCTCATGAACAGTTTACAAAACTATCAAGGATCTGATTCATTTTAAATAAACACTCAAAGTGTGTTTCTGAGCCAATGAATACTAAGGTATTCACATGTGTCTGACTCAGGACTTACTTTTAACCATGATACCAATAAACATCACTGAAAACTGCTAGACGCATAAAAATTGAGGGCTAAAATTCTTCAGAGGCTTTTCTCAGGTCTCAGGCACACAGCCAAAGATGACCAAACTTTGTAATCACTACAATCACAACAGAAAATTCCTGGACAGTCAGTCACTTGCACACAAAGACACGTCATGTCAGTGACCCCTTCAGTGAATCAAAGGAAAATGGGCTTTGAATTAAGCTGTTGAAGATAGGAAATGTTTTTAACCTGACACCTTGTTATTTAAAACAGTGTGAGTTCCTTCATGATGAGAGAATTTAATTTGGGGAAAGGGGCACACTTGGGGGAAAAAAGCATCCCTGAAGACCACAAAACTACAGGATCTTATTAGCTGAAGTAAGAGGTATATTCCTTGATAAACGAAACATACCAAGAGCCCAGAATTTCATCACAAACAAAGCCCTGCCCTTTACAAATGCCATAATAATCATTCTTCTTTCAAAGACAATTGCTGACTGCACAGTGTAAGTTTTGCAGCGCATTAGTAGACTAATTCTCCCCACATGGTGACACAGATGTCTCAGAACCGTCCAAGAATTACCGAAATATATTTTCTGAGGATTCTTGAGAATCGAAAAGCCAAGCGTGATTATTTTTAACTAACCTGCAAACAGTGGATTATATACTTGATCTGTGCTGAGATCCCTTTGCCAGATGCAAGCACAGATTGTAGGTACCTCTACCCCCAAAGGAAAGGGGTCTCCTGTCAACACAGAGGGGGAAACGCTGTTTGGGAAGCCCACATGGGCACTGCCTAAAACTCTGGCCATTTCATGCAGTTAAAACCCCTTGTGGACACCCAACAGGGAAAATGTAGTGGACGTCCCCACCCTGAAACGTGTCCTACTAAAACACACCCCTTATATGGTGCCCCAAACACACCAGGTCTTTATCTAAATGGAGCGTGCCTGCGGGACCACTAGGAAAGATCTGCAACTTGTCCAGAAAGAAGATGCAGAAGCCCCTTGTCACTTCGCGCCCAGCGGTGCCTTCCCGGGGGACAGATTTCCAACAGTTCGCTGCTGTTGCAGCCGCCCGGGGCGGAGGAAGCCCTAGGCGGGCGCTGCAAAGCCCTCTCCCTCCGCCGCCACCCGCAGGTGCCTGCTCCGACGCGCGGCCCCGCTCCTCCAGAAACCTCCGCGAGCGCCCAGCCGCCGCCGGTGCTTACCCGGGTTGGCCCGGCCGCGCCCGGGCAGGGCCGCCAGCAGCAGGAGTCGCAGGAGCAGCGGCAGCAGCAGGGGCGGCGGCGCTTCCTGGGCCGCGGCGGCTCCGGGGCCCCGCGCCGGCCCCCAGCCCTTCACGCCCGGAGCGCGCGCGGCGCCCGCGCCGACCCCGCCGAGCCCGCGTGCCCCAGGCCGGCCCCTGCGCGCCCGCGCCGCCAGCCCAGCTTCCCTCCGGCCCTGCGGCTTCGCCTCCTGCCGAGCCATGGGGACGCTTCACACATCCAGGCCGATGCCTCGCTCCGCACAGCGCCGGGGAGCCCAGCCTTCGGAGCCCCGGTCCTCACCGGGCATCTCCGGCCATGGTCCGGGCGCCCGAGGGCGGGGGCGCCGGGCGGCGCGACCTGCTGGCTCGTCCTGCCGCGCCGGGCGGGCTCCGGGAGCCGCGGCTTCACCCGCTCAGCGGCCCGGGTCCCGGGGTTCCCACGGTGCTGTCACTGCACGCCAGCCCGCCCGTGGGAAGCGACGGTGGGCTGGGCGCCGCCCGAGGCCCCCTCCCCCGGGCTGCTGCTGCAGACCGAGGGGGCGAGGCTGCAAGGAGCGGGGGCTGCGACCGCTGGGGGCACTGGGGTCCCTGCCTCCCACCACCAGCTCCGGCCGCTCCGCCCAGCCCTCCTCGTTCGCTGGCTCGTGCCCGCTCGGGACCCGGGTCCAGGTCGGCTCCCGGGCCGAGAGTGTTACTGCAGCTCGCAGCGGCGCCTCATTGACAAAGAAAGCACGTAGCCACGGGAGCAGGAGAGGGAGGTGAGGCAGGAGCGCGCGCGCGCATCCCCGCGCGGAGCCGCCACGCGCCCCCCTCTCCCGCGCGCCCCTGCGACCGCGGGCCAGGGAGTGGGACCCCTCGCGGCCGTTCCCGGGCGCGGCGGAGGTCGGGATGGGCAGTGGGGATGTGAGCTTCCCTCCCCCTCATTTCCCTGCCAGTACCCGGCCTAGAGGATGGGAGCTCTTCAGGGAGGTTGTCCGGCCCGAAAAAGAGGGGAGGCAGGTGTAAATGGTCATGGGCAACGGGCTGAAGAGACCAGAAAGCTCCTCAGCCTGGATTTTGGAAAGCCCTTTGCAGATGGTCAAAACGCACTTTGTGCTACAGATTTGTTCCCTACTTTTCTGAGGGGCCAGTGGACACCTGTATGCCCATGTCACCCCCGGCGGAACTGAAGCAGCTGTGGCCTAATTGCAATAACATGCTGAGTTAAACCACATTATATAAACATTAATATTTATTGCAGCCATACTACGCGTGAAGCAGTACACTACTCATTGGGAGACCAGGAGAAAGTCGTTTCATAAAAGTCCCTTTCCTCAAATAGAATTAAGCAGTCACTACCCAGGGGGACAAAAGGCCCCTGAGTCAGCCAAATGGCCTCCTTACTCTTCCCTTGCCAGGCTAAAGGGCCTTAAGCGCATCACCTAGTTCATTGGAGCTTCATACATCTCTCCGTCAATAACTATTGAGGGCCCACTGTTTGCCAGCGACTATTCTAGGCACTGGGGATGTAAGAGGTAAGCAAAAACACACATCCCTGACCTGATGAAGCTCCAACTCTGTTCATTCAACAATATTCCTGATTGCCTGTTATGTGTAGCCCCTGTTTTAAGCACTGAGGACAACAGCCATAGACAAAACCCCTGCCCACCTAGAGCTGACATTCTAATGGAAGTAATTCTGGCAATAAACAAATATTAGCTATGCATATGTCAGCTGCTGATAAATACTATGGAGAAAAATCCGTGCAAAAGAATGAAAATTAGGGATGGGGTGTTGCAATGGTAAATAGGGTGAAGGAAGACCTCGCTGAGAAGATGCCATCTGAGCAAAGACAGCCAGGGCAAAACCCAAAGGCAGAACATGCCTGGTGTGCTCAAGGCTCAGCAATGTAGGATAAAACCATATTTCACCTAAGACACACATTTTTCACATAGCTTTTCGGAAGTCATAGGCGTCTAAGATTTGTTCAAATATAGTAATGCCTTGTGGGGTTATTATTATTTAAGCTTGCTGTTCAGTTGAATTAGTTCTGCTGTTTTTGAGAAACTTGCAGTCTACACTAGGCAATAACATGATTCAAGGAGTCAGTTTGAGACACTAATGAAAAAGCCAGTCCAGGACATGATTCAGGCAACACTACAAGACAGGAGGAATGGTCCTGACAGCCAGTGGTGATGCTAGGGACAGGGAGGTAGGGATGATGGTGGCAGGATGTCTGGGCAAAGTGGAACTGAAAGAAGGGCAAGGTTTGGAGCAGCTTGGGTATAGAGGAGCCAGGAGCACTGAGAAAGAAGAGGGCTGAGCAAAGGCAGGGAGAGAAATGCATGCTTGGAGCCCTGTGGCTGCTTGTTTGAAGGCTAGGACTCCATTAGAGAGAAGTGGGAGGTAGAGAGGAGAA
Source organism: Rhinolophus hipposideros (assembly GCF_964194185.1). Lineage (NCBI taxonomy): Eukaryota > Metazoa > Chordata > Mammalia > Chiroptera > Rhinolophidae > Rhinolophus > Rhinolophus hipposideros. The sequence goes on from NC_138056.1 coordinate 23,513,994, forward strand.
GGAATGTTGGGACCCACTTGGGAAAGGCTTTGGACATATTTGGGCTTTTCCTCAAAGAGGAGGAGGGAGAGGAGAAAGAAAGACACTCAAGAGCACCAATCACGTGCCAGGCCCTGAGTTAGTAGCTGAGGACACAAAGGTGGATATGATCAGAAAAAATATAAACCTTGAGTAGTCATAGCCTCCCCCGACCCCACTCCGCACCCAGTCTTGCTGTACTTAGACCATGTGCTGTTGATAGGATAGAGAGGCGAGTCCAAAACAGGAAGCTGGAGGGGCTGGCTGGATTCATATGGCAAGGACAGAACACTGCTAGCCTAAGAGATAGAAAGATCCAGAAGGGGAAAGGGCTGTGCAGTAAGAGAGGCGAGATTTCACCATGGCTGGGTTCTCCATGAACATTTAGAGAGAGTGGACCGAGATTTTCAGGGCAACTACCATGGAATTGAGACATAGCAAATAAGTATCTTTAAAAGGTTTCCTTTGTGTTGTAAATGGGGTCTTCCCTTCAACATTATTTGCCAGACTTAGACAAGATATAAATTAGTTCTCAGCGATTTTGGTCATTAAATCGTGTTTCATTTAATTTTTCTCCCCGATGAGACTGTCCTCAAGGCCCGACACCAGCCCTTTCCTCAGAAAGCCCACAGTCTAGTGAGGGAGGCAGATCCACACAGCAGCAACTGAGAGTGAGAACATGGTGACTATTCAGTGGAGGCTTGTGGAAATGTAGGTGAGGGTGGCTATTTTGGCCTGGAGGAGGAGGAGAAGTGAAAGAAGGTAACATTTAAAGTTGGTTTGCTAGGCACAGCAAATGGCAAGGCTTCTAGGCATGGAAGCTTGCAGCATTTTGCGAGGAAGCTAAGGTATCTGATGAAAGTGGCACAGACGGGATTTTGGGAGATTCTGCTTCAAGGCAGGAGACCCAAGTTTGGTGGCAGATGTGGAGAACTGAATGTGTGCTTTAGCCTCATCCAGTAGGAGGAACAACTCCGGAAAGGTGTTCTGTTGGAGCAGGAAGCTTGATGAGATCCCAGTGCTTGATTGAGGAGTCCATGTACTGACTCTGAAACTTGACTATTTAGATTTAAACTCATGCTGTGTAACTTTGAGCAAATCATAGATTCTCTCTCTCGTCTACAACATGAAATGATGAGTACCTAACCCACTCGGTTGTTTTAAGGGCTGAGTTGATACATGTCAAACCTTTAGAAGTATACTTGACACACAGTAAGCAATCAATCTTATATGTCATATGACAATTGCAACCCTCTTAAGTCATAAACCCTTTTGTTAATATTAGTCTACTAAAAATAGAGCTTTGAGACTTTCTCTATGTGTGAATTTATTGGTACATAGGTTTAAAATTCAGTGTCTTTTGTGCAAAGCATTTTGTTAGGCAGAGGGAAAGGTCAGTCTTGGGGCAATACTGGTTTCAGGCCCTGAACTGAAATTTCTGACATTATTTACCATAGTGGCGAAATACCTGGGCCTTTCATTCATTTTGCAACAATTACAAGAGACCTAATCTCTATTACTAACACTCCTTGCTGGTATAAAGCCCAAGTCTACACTGAAGTCCTTTCATGTGCATGGGACTGTGCCAGATCCTGGGGTTCCTACAACGCACCAGGCCATACCCCTACCCTCACTGAGGTCAGTACTTAGAGTCATGTGAGGGAAACTAGTAAACAAACAATTGTGCCACGCCTGGCAAGTGCTATGGTGGAGGGTGCTGTGGGCACACACAGCTGAGAGAGGAGCTGGAGAGGCAAGCAAGGGACATAAGCCACATGGAGGAATTAAAACTTATCTTTATAAACCATGGTGGCTCCTAAAGTGCCATGGTATATATTTCAGACATCATAGATTCCAAAAGAAAGAAAAAAGAAAAAGGCAAAAATTTTAAATGAAACTACAAACATGATTTTCCTTGCTTTCAGGCAATTTTTTTTTAACCATTGATGGCTAATTTGCCTTGTTAATATTTCTATTGCTTCTGGGGCTCATCTAATGAGCAGGGATATGGTCCAGGCTTTGGCACTCTGGTACTTGCTCATTTTTACTGTATCTCTTTGCCTTCATGTTCCAGCTTAACTGTGTTAAGCTTTTTTTCTCAGGCCCCATAGGATGGGAGCTGGGATTGGCCATTGAAAATGTCAATGATTTACAGCCTGGGTTTCAGTTCCAACTATCACCTAGTGATCTTGGGAAAAAATTTAAAACTCAGTACCTCAGTACCCCTCTTTCAGAAACCAAGATATTTATCCAAGATAAATAAAAACTTATGTCCAAATATTTGCATATAAATATTTGTAGCAGCATTATTCACAATCGCCAAAAAGTAGAAACCCAAATGTCCATCAACTGGTAAATGGATAAACTAAAGTTTATCAATAAAAAGCAACAAAGTTCTGAAACATGCAACAACATGGATGAACCTTGAAGATATTATGCTAAATGAAAGAAGCCAGAAGCAGAAACAAAAGGCCAAATACGAGGTCGGACAATTAAGTTCACGAACTCATCCTAGAAAAAGGCTGCATACCTCATTTCTGAATATCACTGCAGTCACCTTCGAAGTATTCCTCTTGGGAAGCTATGCACTGACTCCAGCGCCTAGTCCACCCTTCAAAGCAGTTTTAGAACTCTTTTTCTGGAATGGCCATCAGAGCTGTCATCGTATTACCCGTGATGTCCTGAATGTCATCAAAATGTCTTCTTTTCAATATTTCCTTTATCTTCAGGTAAAGAAAGAAGTCATTAGAGACCAGATCAGGTGAGTAGGGAGGGTGTTCCAATATAGTTATTTGTTTACTGGCTAATACCTCCCTCACAGACAGTGCTGCGTGAGCTGGTACTTTCTCGTGATGCAAGAGCCATGAATTGTTGGCAAAAAGTTCTGGTCCTCTAACTTTGTCACACAGCCTTTTCAGCACTTCCAAATACTAAACTTGGTTAACTGTTTGTCCAGTTGGTACAAATTCATAATGAATAATCCCTCTGGTATCAAAAAAGGTTAGCAACATCATTGCAACAAGTTTGTGAACTTAATTGTCAGAACTTATATATGATTCTATCTATTTCTATGAAATGTCCAGAAAAGACTAACTCAAAGAGGCAGAAAGGGTAGTGCAAAAGTAAATGCGGTTTTTGTAATTATTTTTAATCTTTTAAACTGCAATTACTGTTGCACCAACCTAATAGCATTAGTGGTGACCCATGGCTGGGGGAGGAAAAATAAGGAGTGACTGACTCTAAGTGGACACAAGGCTTCTTTTTAGGATGATAGAAATCTTCTAAAATTAGACTGTGGTGATAAATATACAACTGTAAGTATACTAAAATTCGTTGAATTGTATACTTAAAACTAGTGAATTTTATGTTATGTAAATCCTATCTCAATAAACCTGTGGGGGAAAAAAACCTGGCACAAAGTGCTCAATAAGTCTTTAATGTTATGTAGTCTTCTTCTTAAGCACATACAGGAAAGGATATTCCTATTTAAAATTTCATTATAGAGTTTTATCATTTTTGAAAGATCTATAAATGTAATATAAACAGTACATATTCTATCAAGAATATTAGCCCACTAGCAATAAATGCCAATTCTCCCAACCAACCAATGCCCCTTTTCATTTGCCAAAACATTTCTATTTTAGTAGGAAGTCCAATCAAATACATCTTCAGACTAGATGAAACCATCTTTTACCCCTTTAGAGGCAAACATGCCCAATAATAGTAGCATCTTCCGTTCTTAAGTACCTGTTTTGTGCCTGACAGTAGACATTTTTTGTATATTAACCCAATCCTCTCTCTCATTTCTTTACAGTGTCTGAGTTAAGCCATCATTTTAATCTTTACTCCTACATTCATAAATCAAACTTAATTGAGCATATATTATGTGCCCAACACTGGGCTTACTGGAGCTATGAAGATGAGTAAGACAAAAGCCATTGCCATCAAGGGTCTCCAGATACGGCAAAGGAAAAATAAAATTATAAAACAATTATCTATGCCACAGGTTAAAATGACATAAGGGAAGAGATATTAAATCTCTTCCTGGGTCAGGAAAAGTTGACTTAAGTTGGGACAGGGGAGCAAGAGAGAGAGAGAGCATTTGAGCCATGCCAGGGTATAGAATTATAAATCAACAGGTATCTTCAAACAAGACCAAGTAAGCTGATATGGCTGTCTAGTATGAGGAGGAAAGCAATGAGAGATTCTATTGGTGAGAGAGACACAGGACATTTCGTAGAGAATTTAACATTCTCCTAAGAGATTTGGACGTTACCCTGAAGATTTGGACATAGTCAAGATTTTAAAGCCGGCTAACATCCGACGGTAGCTCCAGGCCTGATTTCCCATAAGGAGGTTTGGGGAGACTGGTCAAAGACTTGCCTTGAAACTGGTATCTTTACTTTCACTGTCTCCCTTGCCCCAGGCACCTCCCTTGCCCCAGGCACCTCCAGGCTGCTATCTTCATTAGAAAGGAATTTTAATAAGACCATATGGCAAGTAATAAGGAGGCTGGTTGGAGTTGGGAGAGAGGGAGGGACCAGTAGCAAGGAAGCCAGATCAAAGCATCAGTTTTGACAAGTTCCTAGCCCTGAACCAAGGCAGTGGGGATGGAGGGAAAGACAGGAACAATACTGAAGTGGATCTGACAGGGGTAACCAACAGGAGGAGGAGGAGGAGAAATTGAGGACAACACTCAGCTTTCGGATTGGGTTGAATGAGCATGTCATAGAAAAGGAGGCTTCGGGGGAAAGAAATAAGAGCTAGAAAGAGCATCCAGGTAGAGATGTCCACTAGGCCAAGTTTCACAAATTTTAATATATACACGAATTTGCAGTTCTTTTTAAAATGCCCAGTCTGATTAAGTAGGTCTGAGGTCACGTAAGAGTTTGCATGTCTCCCATCCAAGTACTAACCAGGCCCGACCCTGCTTAGCTTCTGAGATCAGAGGAGATTGGGCGCGGTCAGGGTGGTATGCCCGTAGACAGTTTGCATTTCTAACAAACGCCTCAGTGAGGATGACCTGTGAGTGAGAGACCCCAGCTGGAGTCACAAAACCTTAGGTCATTGAACACAAGGCTTACCTTATCTCAATAAATGAAGTTTTAAAGAATAAAATCCCTGAGCTTTGGTAGTTTTTGAGAAGCTATTCCTGTCTCCTCACAAAGGAAAAACAAAACAGTTTTGTTTCTAGTCTTCACTCCCCTCTAAGGTTATACTTCCCCACCCATCACTTTCTGACTTGCAATGTCTTCGTCTCCTGATTATTTTTCCTTCCCCATTGATTTGAGGCTTGGTCATGGGATGTTTTTTTGGTTAATAGAATGTGGTAGTAGTGACAGTGTGCCAGTTCCATTCACAAGCTTTAGGAGCCATTATAAGGTCCAACTCTGCGTCTTTTCCTGCTTCTGTTAGAACATGTCTGATATTTATTACTCCTTCAGTCCAGATACAAAAATGAAAAGAACCCATGGACTATACATGTCCTGTAGCCAGAAGCAGAGCTGCCACCAACTTGGGACCAACATAAACAAGAGCAAAAAAAGAGGCTGTGATGTTTTAGCCACTGAGATTGGGGGTGGGGGATGGTATTTGTTACTGCAGTATAGATTCTTGTGTCCTTTAATGAAAGAAATAGGAAAGAAATGGAAAAGCTGAAATAAATGTTGCATTTTCAAAAGTTACTAAATTTTCTAACATATCCTCTTCTTAATGGATGCCAAAAAAGATATAGATGAAGTTGTTGGCTTATAGTAAACCTTGAAATTATCTGAATACAAGTTATCAAGAGAATTGAAAGGCTATTGGCCTTGGAAAGACAGGTGTGGCTACGCCATTCTTCCTGTGGACCTGAACAAGGCACAGCCCCTCGGCTTTCCACGTAAATGAGGAAAGTGGAAGTACTAAATGCTTTGTGGGGCTTAGCAGTCATTTGCCTCATCTGGCTCGTACCAGCTTATTAGAGTCAATCATTAATTTTTCAGGAATAATGTGAACCCACTGTTAAACACACTAATTATTAAAAATTGAATTACACGAAGTTACAATTACATTGTATTAAAAACAAAGGTAATACATTTAAGCAGCCCTCCCTTTACATGGTTCTGATAAGCACAAGTTTCAGTTACCCCAGTTTAGTTAAATAACACCAGTCCACCAACAATTTGGTTCAAATTTTGGTTGCCACGGTATATCTCCTATGAGAGATTGCATGAAGTACAAGCCTTGCTGTTGTCTCTTCAATCCATAAATCACTATGTAAATAATAAATGTGCTTCATGAGCAGTGACCAATCACATCCCTTCTTTCAAAGACTGTTGGTGATTGATCTGTTCATCAGTTCACGCAGTCAGCAAAGTTTCCTTTGCTGATGATAAGATGATCCACACACTTGTGTACTACATGGCAGCGGAGGAATGGATGGGTGAATGGATGTCTTTCTTTGATTCCATGATGAACCAACCAGTCAAGTATTTTAAGGATTCAGATGCTTAGCATCCTTTCTCACTTTTTCAAAATCTAGTTAGCCAGTTCTCACATTATATTATCAGTGTTCATGAGACATGGCCTACACTGCCCCTGTATCTATTTTTTTTAAATGGGACCCAACTTGAAAGAAAATTATTACAGAACTCTTGCTCCCCCTGCTGGGCATACTACAATATAGCAATACTGTAATGAAAAGAATTACCAAATGTCAAAACTGAAATAATTATTCCAACAAACTGGCTACCAACAAAGTAACTCTGGCCTGCAGAGGACTTGTGGTTGGCTTACACTGTATTTAAAACAAAAACAAAAAACGTAAACTTTTCATTAGTTGCTAGTATTTCACTGGCATCCATTTTTGTTTTCTCAAAAAGCTCCCAGTCGGTACACATTGGGTCTGCCGTCTCACATGCATCTCCTGCTTCCTTTGGACAGGGTTTGACACTTCACTTTGACACAGTCCCCACTCAGACTGCTTCACTTACTTCTAGGCTGCCCAGCCCTTGCTGCTTTTGAGTTTGCAACCCCAAGCTCTCTCAATTTACCAAGGAGTAAACTGAAGCCCGAACTTGCTCAGAATTATACCACCTAATTAGGAGCAAAGCAGATAATCAGCTGGGCCTTCTAAATACCATTCAACATGTTTTTGTTGATTTCATTCATTTAACAAATGTTTTAGTACCTACTATAGCCAGGCACATAGTTAAGTGCCAAAGATATGGAGTACACAAGATAAAAAAGGTCTTTGAATTCAGAGTTTAGTTAGTGTCGGGAAAGCCGACAGGCAAGTACAAGAAATATGATGAAAGTGACAAAAGAAAGGATGTGGGGACTCGTGATGCGGCTCCAAAGTCCTGCTGTCACATCATCATTGGGAGTATAGTACAATATTTCTGAGATTTACTAAATAATGGCCTCAAACCCTAGGGTCCACATTTATTCAATATTCATTGGACACAAGGCTTTATAAACAATGGGGAAACAACAGTAAACATAGCAATTATTAGATGAATTCTTCCATGCATGACCTCTAAAATTCATCCTTCTCCTTGTTCATCTGCAATCAGTGCGCAAGGCTAAGAGGGAGTCAAGATCAGTAATAGATACAATGTGGTTAAAGGAGGAGGGCAGTAGTTACTGGGCAAATGACATCTTTCTGCAGAAAATAGGAGTCAGGGATGAATTTAAATGAATGGGGACACAGGAGTAAAGCTAAACTCAGAGTAGTAACTAATCTTGGTGAGCAACACCCACGACACCATAATTGGACAGCACTACAAAAGAGAAAGGAATTACCTTTGTATCGGACATAAATATTACTCAAACTGGGTTCTGTGAAACCTGGGCTCTTTGGAGAAATGGCCAATTCCAGATCTGAAAGAAGAAAAATACAAGGTGAACCTAAGACACCTTATTAGGCCAGAAAACAAGGAAACATTCAGAAACTAATGTAGGGGTGTCAAAAGGATTCAGGAGATGTGAAGATAATTAACAATTTTAACATATTAAATTAAGCAAATCCATGAATCCATGATGGAGACAGAGAGAGAGAGAGAGAGAGAGAGAGAGAGAGAGAGAGAGAGAGAGAATACACTCAAATGAGCACAGGGAGAAAGCCAGAAAGCTTTTCCTTCCTTCCTTCCTTCCTTCCTTCCTTCCTTCCTTCCTTCCTTCCTTCCTTCCTTCCTTCCTTCCTTCCTTCCTTCCTTCCTTCCTTCCTTCCTTCCTTCCTTCCTTCCTTCCTTCCTTCCTTTTCTTTCTATAGAAGACTGATGTCAAGTAATAAATGTAGAAAGAATGATAGAATAGAAAATCACCATTTTGAAGCCCCCAATGTAATAATTGATTCAGACAATAATAATCAATGGTGCTAAAGCCACTGAATAAAATGTTACTGACACTGCCACAGTACCACCCCACAGCTGAAAATGCAGAGATTTGCTAGTAACCTCTTTATTACATCCTAATGTCATCACTGATAATGGACAACCTGACATTACGTGCTTCTTGATGTGAACAAGAACACAAGTACTCCTGTAATTCTTGCAAATGAACAAATATTGACACTAATTAAATCATTAGACCCAACTTGTATTTTGCAGAATCTACAGAGGAATAGAGAGATACTTTACAGAATACAGAGAGGAACCAGTTAGGTTAACATGAAGAAATAATCAGACAAATTCAGAATGCGGGATATTCTAGTCTAAACTCTTCAAACTGTCATTAAAAAAAAAAAAGAGGACTGTTCTGAATTAAAAGCAGTCAGACATATAACAAAATGCAATGAGTGAATTTTGATTGGCTCCTGGAATGGGGGGTGGGATAGCTATAAAAGACATTATTGAAACAACTGGAACATTTTGAATATGGACTGGAAATTAGATGTTACAGAATTGTTAATTTTGCTCGGTGTTACAAAGTTTTGCAGTTAATTGAAGATGACATTCTTACAGGTGTATGTCTCAGTATTTAGGGACCACATGCCATGATTATCCACAAAAGATTCAGTTAAAAAATTACATATAAATAGATAAAGTTAATGTGACAAATGTTAACAGGTGAAGGTTATATATGTGTTCATGCTATTGTTTTTTCTGTGTTTTTTTTAAATAAGAAATTGATATAAAGTAAGTATAAAAATTCGATGCGATAAGAAAAAAAGGTGAGTTATTTGGATTCTCTATAGTCACTGAGGAAACAAGCAATGATTAAAATAAAGCAAATCACCTCTAAATTTCAAGTTGATATTCAAAATGTTTCTGAAGTTTGTAAAACATGCACAATGCTCATGTTATAAACTGAAGTAGAAAATATCAGGATCTATAATAGCTTACATTATTTTCATTTCTTAAAATCTGTTTTTTTGCATTCCCCTATTATGTTGTAATCATGTATTATTTTTATGATGGCAATATATGAAACATTAACATCTTATTTTTCCATATCAAATAGCCATACTTCTAATTAAGGAAAGTATAGGTTCTCAATAAGATAAAATGTTGTAAAAATAAAACGACACAGAAGTTAATATGAAATGGACCACAGACCTAATAAAAGCTAAAACCATAAAACTCCTAGAAAAACACAAAGAAGAAAGTCTTTGAAATTTGGGGATAGGCAAAAATTTCTTAGGACACAAAAGCACACACCATAAAAGAAAATATTGATAAACTGAACTTGATCAAAATTCAAAACATTTGCTCTTCCAAACACCCTGTAAAAATAAGAGGAGGAGAGCCAAGATGGCGAAGTAGACACGATGCCTGCTTCCTTCCATGAACACCTTAAAATTACAACTAAATTATAGAACAAAACCTGGAGAACCATCTGAAGTCTAGCTTAACAGAAATTTTATACTAAGGGTACAAAGAAGCCATGCTGAGTCTGGTAGGAGGGGCAGAGACATGGAACCAGCCTGACCCGCATTGCATGAGGTGGATGAGAATCAGGAGGGATATTTCAGCTGTGGAGTTTCTCCCCGGAGGAGCTAGGAACCCCAGCTCCATACTAACCTCCCCAACCCGGAGTACTGGTGCTGAGAATAGGAACCCCCACAACATTTGGCTGTGAAAAACAGTGGAAATTCCGACAGTCTGGGTGGGACGGAAAACTGCAGAAAACCCAGGCATCCTCTTAAACAGCCAGCATACAGACTCATTCGCCCTCAGACACTCACCTTGGGCTCCAGCAGAGGAACAGTGACTCAGGGGAAAGGAGGGTGCTAGAGGCATACAGGTGGCAGACTGAGGTGTGTGGCAGCAGAACAAGGACTGGAAGATAGTTGCCATTTTCCCTGTATGGGGTCCTGTTCCCTGTGCAGCCAACAGGAGGGAGCCATCTTTCCCATGTTGAGTCCACCCCTTATGCTAATGGCCAAATTTGAATCTGATTGGCCTAGTGAGCTCCACTGCTCCACTCTGCTGACTCAGAGACCCCGCCCCCCCCAACTCCCTCAGTGCTGAAGGCACTTTACCTCCAGTAGCCAGCCCCACCAGCATTGCACTTATCCTTGGAAAACTATTAAGAGTCCCTGGACTCCAGGTGGGCGGCAACTGGCCTCATTGTGCTCTGAGACTTCTGCTTGTTTGCTCCAGGCTCAGCACAGTCCCCAAACCAGAATTTACATTAACCTGGTGACCACAACTTGTCCCAATCTAGTGACTTACTGAGACCCTGCCTCACCCAACTTATGTCAAGCAGGGTTTTATCATGTGGCAGCAGGGTTCAGGGTATCCTGGTTTTTTGCAGAGCTACCCCAAGCCTGGTACTGGTGGCAGATGTTCTCAGTTTACAGCATGGCCTCTCCCATGCTCCTCCAGGTTTAGAACAGGCAGCAAACAACTGTGGATCATTTTGTAGCTGTTAGAGGGTAGTCCCCAACCAGTCACAAGAAGTGAGTGACCTTAGCCTGCACTGAAGCCCCTCCCAAGAGGCCCCAGAACCAACATACTTGGAGGTTGGCTTCAGACCACAACAGAGAACTGCCCGATTAGCCCCACCATTGACACACACAAGGGGGTAGTCTCAACTGGCGCCAGAGCTCACTGGGGAAAATTCCATTCAGAGGGATAAGCACGCCCCCACCCCTATACACACACAGCAGCTGGTAAACTGTGGATGTGGCCAAACCCCAGTCAGTCAGCCTAAAGGTCAATCCCACCCCGATGTCCCTATAGCAATCAAGGCTCAACTATAACAGGAAGGCGCACACAGCCCACACAAGGGACACTCATGGAGCACCCGGCAAGGTGACCAGGGAGACTGTACCAGGGCCCCACAGGACACGTACTACATAAGGCCACCGGCTAAGATTGGGAGACATAGCAAAGCCACCTAATGCATAGAAACAAACACAGAGAGACAACCAAACTAAGGAAACAAAGAAATATGTTCCAAAAGGAAGAAAAGGAGAAAACTCCAGGAAAAGAACTAAATGAAATGGAGACAAGCAACCTACCAGATACAGAGTTCAAAACAATGGTTATAAGAATGCACTAAGTTATAAGGAACTTAGTGAAAACTTCAACAAAGAGAAAGCACGCATAAAAAAGGACACAGAAACCAAACAAAAACAAAAACAAAAAATCCAGTCAGCAGTGAATAATACAATAACTGAAAGGAAGAATGCACTGGAAGAAATAGCCAGCAGCCTAGATGAAGCAGAGGATTGAATCAGTGATTTGGAAAGAAAGGTAGCCGAAAACACCCAATTGGAACAGCAAAAAGAAAAATGAATCCAAAAAAATGAGGATACTTTAGGAGACCTCTGTGACATCAGGATTCCAGAAGAAGAGAGAAAGCAAGGGATTGAGAACCTATTTGAAGAAATAATGACTAAAAACTTCCCTAACCTGGAAAAGGAAATATACATACAAGCTCAGGAAGTACAGAGTCCCAAAGAAGATGAACCCAAACAGGCCCACAGCAAACATCTTATAATTAAAATGGAAAAGGTTAAAGAGAGAGAATCCTAAAAGCAGCAAGAGAAAGGTAATTAATAACTTATAGGGGAGCTCCCATAAGATTGTCAGCTGATTTCTCAACAGAAACTTTGCAGACCAGAAGGGATGCACACGAAATATTCAACATGATGAAAAGCCAGGACCTACAACCAAGATTACTCTGTCCAGCAAAGCTATCATTTAAAATTGAAGGACAAAGAGCTTCCCAGACAAGAAAAAGCTAGAGTACATCACCACCATACTAGTATTACAAGGAATGTTAGAAGGACCTCTTTAAGATGGAAAAATAAATCAAAGTTATGAAAAAATGGCAATAGCTACATATCTACAATTACTTTCAATGTAAATGGATTAAATGCTCCAATCAAAAGACACAGGAGGGCTGAATGGATAAGAAAACAAAACCCTTACAGATGCTGCCTACAAGATACTCACCTCAGATTGAAAGACATACACAGACAGAAAGTCATACACAGACAGAAAGTAAAGGGATGGAAAAAGGTATTTCATGAAAATGGAAATGAAACACACACACACACACACACACACACACACACACACACATACACAAAAGCTGGGGTAGGGATAGTTATACCAGACAAAAGAGACTTTAAAACAAAGGCTATAACAAGAGACAAAGAAGGACCCTGCAATCCCACTTGTGGGTATTTATCTGAAGAAACCCAAAAGGCTACTTCAAGAGGATGTGCGCATCCATATTGTTTACAATGGCCAAGATGTGGAGGCAGCTGGGTGTCCATTGATAGATGAATGGATAAGGAGGAGGTCCATATATACAATAGAATATTGCTTGGCCATGGAAGGCAATGGGATCTTGCCATCTGCAAGGATGGACCTGAAGGGTATTGGGCTGAGTGGAGTATGTGAGACAGAGTAAGACAGATGCAATGTGATTTCACTTATATGTGGCATCTAAAGAATAAACAGAACAGAAACAAACTCATCGATACAGAGAACATTTTGATGGTTGTCAGATGGGAGGCGGGTCTGGGAATGTGGGTGTAAAAAGAAGGGATTAAGAAGTACAAATTGGTTGTTATACAATAGTCATGGGGATGTAGTGTATAGCATAAGGAATATAGTCAATAATATTGTAATAACTATGGTGTCAGATGAGTACTAGTTTTATTAGGGTGATAGATGGGAAGGGTTTGGGGGGCAAGGTGACAAATGTGAAGGTAAAGAAGTACAAACTGGTAATTTTAGTCATGGGGATGTAAAGCATAGAAAACATAGTCAATAATATAGTAATAACTATGTCTAGTGCCCACCTAGACTAATTAGGGATATCACTTCTTAAATTATATAAATGTCTAACCATTATGCTGGACACCTGAAAAGAATATAATATTTAAAAAATAAATAACGGGGGGTGGGGGGAAGGACAAGTCAGAAACTGGAAGAAAATATTCCTAATACAAACATCTTGACAAAGAACTGGCATCCATCATCTTTCACCTGGACTACTTTCAGTAACCTATCTGATCTTCCAGCTTCCACTCTGGCTCTGCAGTCATTTTCCATGATAGCCAAGTCATATTGCTTACCTGCTGAAAATCCTCCCATGGTTCCTGTAATCTATGGAATTAAATCTAGACTCATTTTTTTTTTTTTTTTTGGCCAAAGGTCTGCATGCCCACCCCTCTAATGATATCTTCTAGCTCCTGCTCCCCACTCACAAGCTTATCTGGCCTCACAGTCCACTTCCTTATTTTGCCCATATTAAAAGCTCTTTCCTGACTTGGGGCCTTTGCACTTGCTGCTCCCTCTGCTGCCAGAGATACTTTTCCTCTGAGTGGCTGAATAGCCTTCTTTATCACACCTCAAAATGTCACCTTCTCACTTGAGGCATTCCCTCACGTGCCCTCTCCAGTCACTTAATCAGTATCCTCTATGTGCTTCATTCCACTTATCGTAACTGAACTTACTTTAAATCTTTCCCTCCCACGTGGAAAGATCCCTAAGAGCAAAAGAAACTTCTGTTTTGTCCACTGATACACGCCCAGCGTGTAGTGCTTGGAACATGGTAGATACTCACACGTATCATTGAATGACTCATGACACCCCCACTATGTGCCAGGCACCGTACTAGGTACTGGCTGAATGGGTTATATGTATTGCTTAAAGGCTTATTTCATTTCCTTAGAAAAAAAAATTTATATTCCTAGATTCAAATAGCTGAATACTTCTTAGTGTTCTCAAGAAGCTAATTTACTTTCAAGTAAATTGCAAAATCTGGATTTCATTTATATGTAGGATCCGTGCTTTGGGCTAAATGAAAATGTTCACATTATTTTGAATGACTCACACCCCCAAGAATGACTAAAATGAAACAACAAATGTGTAGGTAATGTAACTGGAACTCTAATACACTGCTGGTGAGTGTAAATTAATTTCATCACATTGGAATACTGTTCGCAGTTATCTAACAATGTGAAGCATATGCTTACCCTATGACCCAGTAATTCTGCACCTACATATCGGGGTACCAAAAAAAATGTGTACACATGACTTGTGGTCACCTTTTATCGGTATATATTGAGTATTAAAATTTTAATCGTTATTTTTTCCTTTCTTAAAATGTGCATACACTTTTTTGGCACCCTCTGTATATACCCAAAGGAAATGCATACATGAGTTCACCAAAAGATATGAACAAAAATGTTCATAATAAACAAAAACTGGGAATAATTCAAAAATAATTCAAAGGTCCATCAACAAAACAGACAAATTATGTATGCACATAAAGGAATACTATACAGCAATGAGAATAAATGAACGAACCACAACCACATACAACATGGATGTATCTTACAAATAAAATGTTGACCAAAAGAAGCCAGACACCAGAGCATAATTTTTATGTTATACTTCAATTCAAAGTTGACTGAGATTGAGTATATTTTCCCTGATGTGTTCTGGTGGAGAGCTCCCCCCAAAACTTGCCTCCTGATGTTCCTCAAAAGTTAGATCCTTGAAGTCCAAGGTGGTATTTGAGGACATAACCTAAATTGGCTTACTGCAACCACCACATTCTTTTGAAGCCTCATGTTTTAGATCTTAAAAATTCATGTGAATTCCCTAGTCTTCATCCATGAATACTGGATAGAAATATTTATCTCAAAAATAAGGTCTGTGATAAAAAAAATACAGTATTTAAATTTTAAAAATTTACTACAGCAAAAGACACATTGTCATTAATCTCCCTCGAAATACTCCGCCTGGGGCCAGCCCGGTGGCTCAGGCAGTTGGAGCTCTATGCCAAAAGCTGCCAGTTTGATTCCCACATGGGCCAGTCAGCTCTCAACCACAAGGTTGCCAGTTCGATTCCTCGACTCCCACGAGGGATGGTGGGCTCCGCCCCCTGCAACTAAGATTGAACACAGCACCTTGAGCTGAGCTCCGCAAGGTATGCACCCCCTGGAACTAACAACAGCAACTGGACCTAAAGCTGAGCTGCGCCCTCCACAACTATGATTGAAAGAACAACTTGACTTGGGGAAAAATCCTGGAAGTACACACTGTTCCCCAAAAAAGTCCTGTTCCCCTTACCCAATAAAATCTTTTATATAAAAAAAAAACCCTCGCTTCGAACAAACTTATCCCATCGTTCTTGCCACTTTCTGAAGCAGTTCTGGAAGTCCTCTTTCCTGAGTGTCTTTACTTCATTCTCCATCATGACAATGCTCCATGTCACGCATTGCTTCTAATATGGCAATTTCTGTCAAATAAAAACATTACGTTGTGTCCTCATCCACCTTATTCACTGGATCTGGCACCATATGACATCTGGCTCTTCCCCAAAGTCAAAATGACCATAAAAGGAAAATGTTTTGAATCGATTCAGGACATCAAAGCAGCCATGACAGTGCAACTGAAGACACTCACAAAAGAGGATTTCCAGAACTGCTTCAGAAAGTGGCAAGAACGATGGAATAAGTGTGTTCAAAGCAAGGGGGTGTATTTTGAGGGGGATTAATGACAATGTGTCTTTTATTGTAATAAGTATTTTTTTATTTAAACATTCACCGTAGCTTTTGATCACACCTCATATTCAGAAAATAATATTCAAATGAAATGGGCCAGAGTTAACCAGAGATTGCAGTAGCTCTGGCACACTGCCTCCAACTTTAAAAGAAATGGTGAAAAGTAGATTAGTTACAGTTAAATAATCTGGTTCATATCCCAGATTCACCATTCCCTAGCAGTGTGACTTTGGGCAACTTACCTAGCTGTTTTGAGCCTACTTCCCCATTTATATAATGAAGACAATAATACCTATCTCACAGATGGTTTTGAGAATTAAATGAGATGACGTAAGTTAAGTACTCAATGCTACTAACCTTTTCCTTCCCTAACCTGTAAGCAGTAGTGGGATGGAAAAAAAGTCAAGAAACTGTTTGCTGCAATATATATATTTTAATTGAAAGTGAATCGACAGTAATACACCATAAATTCTTATTTTGACACTCACCAAAATAGTCACCTGGAAAACCCGCTTTTTGTGACAAAGTACAGAAGGCTTGGTCACATTTAAATCACTGAGAACTAGAGAGAAATACTATCGCAAACCGTAATAGACATTACATCCATAAAAATTTTCCCAGTCCTTATTGAAATATTGCACAGTGCAATTGCTACATGGCAAACTAGTGTAGCATAGAAGTAAAAGCAAAAACAAACAAACCAAAGAAAGAAAGCCACAAGTCTAAAATTGTTAAACAGTTAACAGTTCAAACTTAGTAATCAAATCTATCATTGGGTTCGTTAAAACAAATCCTTCTACACCTTGCAGTGTATGATTTAACTTTTACTTAACACAAACCAAGTTTAAAATTAGTAGTAAAGATTTTAAAAATGAAAAGATTCTGCTACTACAGTAACATACTTAGTTAAACACCCTGAAGAAAAAGAAAACTAAATATCAGGATATTTGATAAAAAATAATTTGCAAATTAAAATAGTATGCAAATAAAAAAATAAAATAGTATGCAAATATGCAACTTGAAATTCATGCAGTGTTTTATTTAAGACAGCATTAAAACCAAAGAAAAGTGGTAAAAATGGCTTTCAAGAGGGTGTAAGTCCAGATTATTTTCTCAATATGCTTCAGATTTTAGCAGGATTTTGAAATTTTTTATTTTTAAACACATAAAAAGCCCATGATTAGAATCAGTTAAGAGCAATGTACTTAACTGTGGTATGCCTTTATCAAACATTACTATTACATTATGAAAACAATGCAGTTTACCATTTACTGTTCATTTAACAAGACTATCTCGGTCTTGGAACTGAAATACAGAAAATAGGACATTTCAGGGGAGTAAACATGGCCCTGAACAAAAAGCAAACTGTGCCAGTTTTGTACCTGTTGTGGCACAAACACCAATCAATCCTTTGCGCTTGTTTCTGAAACACCCACTGCCAGCACTGATTCATTTCCAAGAGGTGAGCAGATAGACACCAGTAATCTGCTGGACCATATAAATAAAACTAGAAGGCTGTGGAGGGCAGCAAGTTTACTTAAATAGTGACTCCATAAATTTGCTATCTGTAAATAATCTTTTAAATTAATCTTAGGCTATTCCTTTTTTATGTGTAATATATATATATATTTCTATTTATATAAAATGCATAGAATTGATTACTAAAAACACTGAAACTTGTGGGGAAAATTAAGTCCTTCATTTTCAGTGTGACTAAAAATGTACTGCTGGTTTTTCTTTTATGATCTAATACTGTAATTTTTAAAATCAATTTCAGGCACATTTATTTCATTGATGATTATTAAATAAAACACTGCTTGTGTTAATGGAGTAAAGAAAAGTTTATCCATTATTAGCTTATTGTCAATGCTGTACTAGTGGTATGCAATTCATTTACCAAAGAAATGCTATAAATCCAAAACATTTGAAGAGTTTTACACCCAAATGCTTTGTACTGTTTATTCCAGTAAATGCTGTAAGATTATATTCCAGATTTTTAAGGAAAAAAAGTTAAGTCAAGCCTGCAAGATACAGCTTTCTCAAGTGTCTACAATGCCAGTATGAAAATAAAAAATTAAGTTACATTGATATATCCAAGTTTTTTTATATGCAGTGATGAGCACAAACATTGAGATAAAATACTGATGCAATTAACACACCCCAAAATAACATATGCAATTATTTTCCATCATTTACAATACAGTAGTTACAATGACACTCCAAACAGAAAAGCAAAGTAAAAAATCAAAACCCCAACTTCTATTTCATGTAATTAGACTTATACAGAAATTAGAAGGCTAAATAACAACTAGTTAATCACCTAATTTCACAGCTATCTGAAGTGGCAATCGTTATATAGCAGCTTATCTATGATACATTCAAGATAAATGATACACTTTATTACTTGCCCATAAGCAAAAACACAGCCTGTTTAATACCTTTCCTTAAATTCCACCTCTACACTACAATATACTTGAGGTCTATGCAAAAAGTAGCTACCTTTTATATAGGAAATGGATGATTAAGTCTTTGGTGCTGTAAAAGCAACTTCATTTAAACATCACCACCACCAAAAAAAGAAAGAAAAGACCCAAGACACACTTCCTAGGAAGAAAAGCATGTAATTTCTGTCCCTGACGGAATGTATTAAATAAGCAAACACCACGAACAAGCAAAACAAGTACTACAATGTAAAAATACTTTTAAAAAAAAACCCTCTCACATGCATAAATGAAAATTGCACACAAAGAACTCACATCTTTTCAAGCTTCAATAGTAAATATTCTGCTACTACGTATTAAATACTGCATGGATTGCCCAAGCGAAGATGAAACCACATCATGAATCAATGAGCAATTTGCATTTTCTTTCATTATCTACTCAAAGTCATGCCTACTGCACCTCTAAACATTTTATTAAATCCAATTATACAGCAAACACTCCCAAAATAAACTTAGATTGTATTGCAGTTTTACTTAACAGTATATAAAATGCTGTGTTGTGACAGATATCAACTATCCATGAGATACTGAATCAAGTTTTCTTAAGCACTACTAACTGCTTGCTTTTCTTGAAGCTAGATCATTCTGAAAAATCAGACAGCAGAATTCAGCTATAGCAAACATGCTGCCCTCTTAGCAAGGAAAAAACAGCTACAACCTGAAATCATACCACACAAAACCAAAAATGAATATTACTCTATCAAAAGAAAACGAAAGAGTAGGTCTGAATTTTAAGTGCTGCAGTCCTCAACATTTATATATAGGCAATAACATTAACAACCTCAAATATTTAAGGCACTATGTGTGGGAACGGTTTACAATGCAGCTGAGATTATTAGAACAACATTTAAGAGCAAAGTCTAGGCAACATCTTGCCCATGCAAAGACACATGCAAATGTAATGAACAATAGCTCAATTTCTTAGGTAAGTGACCCAACATTTATACACTAAGACACAGATAATACAATTCACTTGTAATTCTGACACATGTGCATCTGTTGCTCTAAGTCTGTACACTGAATGGCTTCCCAAATGTGGACGTGTCTTGCACTAGTTAGAAGGCAATTTTATAAAAAATAGTAGGAGCAAAACTGGACTTCTGCTCCCATAAGTCACCTGTCTAGAGTTACTACATAAGAAGATAACATGACCAAAGACAAGTTATACCAAATGTGCAAAACACATTAAAAGTGAGTTATTTTTTAAAGCTCAAAGTTGTTTAAATTGCACCCAAGTCTACATGATTCAAAAATAATTTTCTTGTGCCATGGCTAATATTTATTAAATACCATGTTTTTATTTTTAATCAACTGTTTCTATCGTTGAGCTTCCTCAATATACTCTTTTTGAGTTTTCACATATATGGAAACTGGCTGAGTTTTGTTGGACTCAGTGGAAATCCAGTATACGCAGGTGATGCTGCAATGTAAGAATGTGGTGGGAAGATTGGTTTGTACTGAGTCTGATGAATAGTTGGGGATGGTAACAGACGGGGATTTATGCCCACTGGGACCTGGTGAACTATGCCACTGGGATGGGAGATATTATAAGCTGGATGCTGTAACATAGGTCTTGAGGTACATGGAGAGGCTAGGAGGTGGGCCACTGGTGCAGCACTACTGAGGGCAGCTGATGACGGGTACGGAAGGAGAGTAGGCTGTCCTCCGAGGTGCGTGTTTCCAGCCAGATGGGCATGCACAGCTGTGTGATTGGGACTTCCATGAGAAAGAGTAAATGGATTACTGGTAACACTAGTAGGGAGATAAGCTTGCTGTCTTCGATGTCCGAAGTTTCCATTCCACTCTTGATGCCCAGATCCGAAGTGCTGAACCTATCCAAAACAATCAAACAAGCAAAAAACTCTAAATGCATATTTTATAAATTAAAAAAAAGAAGGAAATTACAATAAACTCTAACTGATAACCCATAGACGATCTCTCAGATCTTAAGACTGTACTCAGTATAGAGAAGAGATTAAAAATAATGATTTTATATATCAGCATTCACATGTTATTTATTAGCACACGTTATTCCGATATTAACATTGCCACTGCCGCTGCCAGTAGTGTCACTGCCCCACCGCTACCAATGGCTACCATTTGTGGAACACTGATCCTATGTAAGCCTAACATTTTACACACCCATTATTTAATTCCAAAACAACCCCATGATACAGTTATTATTCCCATTAACTGTGGTCCAGATTTGTTGAAAAGACCTGGCCAAGATAATACACATAATACGTGGCAAAACCAGGATTCAGACACAGGTCCATTGTAATGCCCGTGATCTTTTCTTTCCCCAAGTGAAAAACATTGCCAAGCCAAGTGAACAGATGGAAAGTACTCAATACGCATCGCTAACTATCACCGCCACTAACACATAAGAAATGTAGCCATCGATCCATTAGTGTGCATTCTGATTTAAAGGGTCTAAGAAAATAAACACACTAAATATATATTTAAGAGAATCTAAGAGCTTAATTTTTCTGAAGAATTCAAGTTCCATGAATAATCTGCTTAATTATCCTATTATTGGGATATCCAGTAACTCTTTAGTCACTTGGGATAATGAAAAGGATAAAATTTATTAAGATTACATACAGTTTCAGATTCTCTTTTATCCCAAGCGAAAAACTGCTGAACTTGAATCCAAAGACTTAGAAACTCACAAACGTACCTGACTGAAATTCAAATGCTGCTGCTGGAATGCTGATGTCAATTTTTGCTGACGATTACCCACTGTGGAAGGCTGGTTTATTCTTCCAGGAGCAGATCGCCCTTTTACTAATGGCTGGCATATAGAATCTGGCAATGAACAAAATATTCAAGAGTTGACGCTTTTTCCTTCTCATATAAAAATTAGAAAGGTCTTTTGGTATTTTACACAATAGTGATTTGAGAATGTTAAAATTAAACAATCCATTTGGCAGGATCAAGTTAAAAAATCAGAGATGACTTTTGGCAGTGCTGTTCTCTGATGTTCCTAAATTAAGACCTCTGAAGGGACAAGGGGAAGGACTCAGTTTACCTGTGTTTGCCATATGCTCATCGGTATTTAATCCATTTTCTAGTCTCATTGGTGGCACCACAACAGTACAGGCAGCTGGTTTGGTTTCTGTGTTGGCAGAGGTTACCAGTTCTGTGTTTTGATGCGTGTCCTCCACAAAACTGCTCTCTGCAAATGGACTCTCGTGTCCTGAAGAGTCTGATGTTGGAGAGCCATCCACAGTATCACAACCACTTTCCTGCTCTTCATCTGACATACTACAACAGGAAAATATTATTATAGTATGTTTTTCAACATTAAATCTAAAGTAAATAATATCCAGGCTCTGGCAAATTGATGAAAATCTTACTCAGTTATTTCATACCTAATTATGACTTCTTCCTAGTCCATGCGATTTTTTCAGACTTTCTAGACTTACACAATAATTCACTCTGCAGATGCCAGCCCTAATTCTGTCCTGTTTAGGAACACCCTTTTGGCACTAAAGGATGGCACATCCTTTCCTCTTCCTTCCTCTCCCACTTGATCCTCAGTAGCAGTTCATAAAATCCCACTTTACATATTCCAAAAAACTTCATCAAGAAGTTTTGCATTACACTACAAAAGAAGCATTCTCCTGGGTAATTTAAATGAACTGTATAAACATATAAGCATGTGACTTAATTATTTCAGATTACAGTCTAATATTAGGATACATCCATTTGGTGGTAATTTGGGTCCTGTTAACCAACGAGTTATGTGACATGTCTTTCCCACGTCTCTGAAGGCCTAGCCAGAGTCCCGTTACTTCTCTTCCTGACCCTCTTGGGCACTGAATATCGCTCTCCTTGTGATTTCTACAGCATGTATTGTCTGTTTTAATCACTATTTCATACTTAACAATTTGAAGCACCTCTTTTTGTATGTATATTTTAGTTATATATTTTTAATTATATATTTATATATACATATATATTTTTTCCATAGGTATGTGAATATTTATGTATATGTGTATAACATGAACTTCCAAACCACATGATAAACAATTTGTAAGATGTGTTAAAATTTCTTTGCATCTTCCACAGAGCTTTGGTTATAGGTATTCAATACCACATTTCCTATCTAAGGAAAGAGAGAAAACAAATATATAAAATCAAGACCTGAATTTATTCAAATTGTTTTCTCTATAAAAAAAAATTCTGAAAGCTAAAATCAAATGTATTTCACTGAAATTTTTGTAGCTCATCTCTTAATGGGTTAGCATGTCATGCTGGTTAGGAGAAGCTCAGTACTTTAGTGGTAATGCACGTCCCTGGCCAAGGGAAGGGTAGGCAAGGAATTAAGGACAAAACCATGCAAATTAATCACCAATGAGAGGAAAAAAAATCACAGCGGATATTCTACTGACAATGTGTCATCACTTCATTATGCAAAACATTCCTTTTTTATTTTGCTAAAGTGTATGTTCTTATTCCAAATTTGTTACAACAGTAGTCTGAAACTAAAGTTGAGAATGTGGCTTCTTTACGCTTTCAAAAACGAATGATTCTTTAAGATAATTTAATAGAACCTCAACTTTTCATTTAGATCTGTTCTATAACAATAAAGAAAATTATTACTTAAAACCTGAGTTTATAAAAAGTGACCTAGTTCAAAATTATGTTCCAGAGAGAAGCCACTACGGTAAACTGGCAGGTACTTATTATTTAAACAGCAAAAGACATCATAGGCTTATTTAGTGGACTAAATAAATTTAGTATTTATCATATACTAGTCATGCAGCTCCGTTACCTGTTCGGCCTCTTGCAAGGGGCTGGGCTGGACTGCTCTGAGGAGCTGGTGCTCAGAGTACTGTCAGGACTACTTAAGGAGCACATCCGGTCGATGTTCAAAGTGCTCTGGCAAGCTTCACAGTCTAGACTACCTTTACACCTAGTGAGAGAGGAAAGGGAAAGACTTGGGTCAAACATGAGAAGATACTCCCCAAGTGGCCCCAAATTAATTTATTTCATTTACGATATGAAACAGTTAAGAGTGACCTACATGGGCAAAAATCCAAAGCTTATAAATACAAGAAAAACACTGTAATCATCATGGTTGAACACCATTCAGGAAGTTTACTCCAAAGGACACTGACAGACAAAGAGTAAGTCACACAAAGGTGGGTTTTTTTTAATCACACCAGAGGGCGCCATCATTATTATTTAAGGGTGCAGCATAGCTGCGAACTGCTTTTGGCACTTACTCTCTGAGAGAATGTCTCTGTGACGTCTCTTCCTCATCAGTGTCACTGCTAATAGTGATCACACTCACTGCAGGACTTGGAGAGTCAGCGATGATGATGGTTTGCCGTTGTTTGTCTGAAATTGATGAATCAGAGTCCTGCCTAATAGACGTTTCACAACTTCTTGCCTCTCCTTCTGAGTTATGATTGTCCTGTGTTTCTATACAACTTACTTCCTCAACATCTTTCCCGTTTACTATCTTTGGAGAAACAAATGCTGAATGTGGGATATTGGTATTCTGAAATGCATTACTCCTGCAATCAAAGGAATAATGTGTCATTTCTATCATCAAAATATGTACATGACATTTTTCTAAGATATCTTGTTAAAATGAACAATGTGAACCTTTGCTTGGTTCAAGATCATGTATGTAACACACTAACATACAGATCATAAATTTTGTGAAATATAAAGTATTATCTCTAGAAATATCAGTGTAGATTGCATTTACATACATTCAAATGGTCATTTTTTGGTAAATGTGATATCTGTGTGTCTAAAATTGTCTAAAATTATAGGCAGATAATAAATCAAAAGGGCAATAAAGACAATCTTACCAACTGAAAGCATTTATTTCCTCTCTTCCTGGCTCCCATTCCATTAGTTTTACCAAAATACCTCTGAGAAATTGAGAAGGGAGCTGGCTTAGTGTTTGTAACAAAGCTATCAAAGAGGTCATTTTGAATACAACAGAGTGACCCTTTAGTGTACATGCAAAATTTATCTTAAAGATTAATTCTCAAAATGCAGAGGAAATTTAAAATATCAATACCAACCTGTTCTGGCACAATTTATTTTTCTTGGTAGTGGCAGGCTGAGGCCAGACAACATGTGCAATGCCCACACTAATTGGCTGCGGGGCCGATAAAGTGATTTGATTGGTTAGAAGAGGTTGTGGCATCACTGAGCTATAATGATTGCTGTGTGAAATCATTTTCCTAGGGAGAAAGTTTAGAAAAATTGAATGCTTTTCTTTACCAAGATCTATTTTGCAAACTTTTCACAAAGACCTGCTTTTGTTTTTAACTTACCCCCAGTCTCCAAGCCTTTGTGAACCAGCCACACCCTCAGAAGTTAATGTAGTAGCAGCAGGAGCCATGGGTGTTACCTGTTGCCAGGCAGGTACCAGCATCTGCTGTGATCTACCAGACCATGTCTGTTGCACCAAAAACAAAAGAAAAACTAAGTTACAACATTACTACATCTTAAAAATAAAAAATACATGAAAGTAACAATTACCTAATAATTATAAAAGTTAAAGCCAGTAATCTACAAAGGATCCAATTCCCATCCAGGTCGTTTTCATTGTTTCCCGACATCACAGGCTAATATATTACAAATGGATCAGTACTCCTACCTGAGTATAAGAAGAGTACATATGCAAAAATAATGAATTATTACCAACCTGAGAAAGAACTCCTGGGCGAATCTGTAGGGGCTGCACAGCTGGGGCCTGAGTTACAAGTGGAACTGTATTATCTACCCTTATTGAATAACTACTGGGCTTTCCATGCGTTGCAGGAATACCTGTGAAATAGAAAAGAACAGTTCTCAAATAAAAGAAAAAATATTTCTCTAAGTTAACTTTTAAAACTCTTTTAAAGAATTGCTAAAATTCTGATTAGGATTATAAAACCATCCCCTACATAAAATTTTTATAACACTAACAGAGCAATCTACTAGGAAAGTGAGGTACTTTCTACCTTGTGGTATATCATTGCAAAATGGCATAAAACTACTCTTTCTACTGTTTTAAAATGCATTCCACAAAGTTGAATCATTTATTTTTCTTGAAACTTCCCATTAGCTTTAACATTTACTACGGTAGCTTTATTTTTCTTTTCAAATAGTTCTGCCACTATGATAAAGGACGTGAAAAGGTAAATCTGACTCAACATCCTCATCCTCTGGTAGGTTCATCCTGACACACAAACATTTAGCTATTCTTTGTATTCTCTTCTTTAAAACTGCAATAGGATCTTAACACTCTTGGCACCAAAGAGAGAATGTATCACAACTTCACATTTCAACAGCTATGATGGTTTACATGATTCAAGAAAATTCATGATGGCACACTTATTTCGACCTCCAAAGGAAAAGCAAAAAAGTAAACTTTTCTGCTTAATATGATGATATAACTAAGCTTTGGTCAATGAGGCTGAATCTACTAGTATTCCCAGATGAGAGCTGCTGGAACTCCAGGACAAACATGTTTCATTTTGCTCACCTGCTAGGAAAATTAGAAAGCAGGATTATCAGCCATGTTAATCCTGTTAATGTTAATATCTCTGTGTCATACATTGCAAAAGGACTTTGTAAATATTAAAAGTCTTACGATATTAAGCTTTAAGACAGTAAAGAAATACTGCTTTTCTATTGAAAAATAATTTTGCAATATTTATTGCATGGATATATGTTAAGTGTTAACTCTAAGGAGAATGTTAATGTTGTCATGCTTATTTTCTTCATAGAGGCCTTTACGCTACTTCCAGGGTGTTCTACCCTCCGAGCTCCACCTAAAAAACTAGACACGAATTAAGTTTAACAAAAATCTACAGATTCTTTTTTAAAAACTGACCTTCTTACCCCTTCCAAAAAGCATGTCTTGATCAGCAAATTCTCCAAGAAATATAAGCACACCCAGGCAGTGTAGATATATTGCAGCAATAGACAATCTCATCAGAGAAAAAAGCAGAATTCACTTTGACAAGGATGAATGGATAGAGCAAATTCTCAAATCCCAACAAAAATCACGTTGCCGTTAAATTTTCCTTATAATCAATGTCTTAAGACGAGAAGAATTCTATTATCTTCTCTCCTCATGAGGTCTAATTTTTTTTTAATCAAATTCAAAAGTGGATTAAGATTTCAATTTTCTATTATAACTATTACATTAAGTAAAACTTTATCTTTGTTTGATTAGATTTGCTTTAATACCTGGAGAGCAGGGCACAAAAAGCGTAAAGACTGTTCCAGTACAACAAAGGAAAATTTTGCTGGAATGTGTGTGATTCTAAAACAGTGATTTCCATCCAGAGGAGATGAATAACTAGCTTTTCAGACAGCCAAGTAATGTTAAATGCTTGTTTAATATATACTACCTAAACTCAGATATGTTAAATAAAAGCTTGGCTAAGCCTTCTATACTTGAAAAACGCACAATATTATGGGCATACCACCTACCTACCTATAACTACATACTAAATTTATAATATTTAAAATATACGATATGTGTGATGAATCTAAACATTATAACCCTAAAGTAAAAAAATTAAAGTGAAGTGGAATAGACATAAAAATTTATTTTAAAATAAAAGCTAGACTAGTACCATAACTGCTACTCAATAGTTGCCCAATAATCATTTAAAAATATGTCTTTGAAATGGATTGGCACATTATCAGGGAAAGGGGTAAAAAGATCAACACTGGAATTTTCTACAGAAATGCTAAAACAAATGAGAGGGGGAGCTTTTGTTTCTAAGCAGACACTATACTAAGAAACAATAAAACATTTATATGGCCTGCCTGTCCACCTGTTGCATCTATACCTGTTATATAAGCTCACAAATATTTTGCTTTGTCTCCCTATTCATGCTAATTCAAAAATATTGTCCTTGACATTTAATGGGTTGGTGAGTCTGAGAGTATCTCTTTTTCTTTCTGTTCACTCACACAGTTGCTAACACCTGTACAGAAAGATTACTAACCTTTTATCAATTATAAGCCACATAAAAAGAAAAACGATTTGTCTAACCACACTGAATGTTTTAAGAACGATGTTTAGCCATGTTCTGAAATGTGTCTCATAAGCCTCGTATGTTTTTGCTACAAGCAGAAGGTGGGCTCTGAATAAAACTGTTATTCCAAATGTTGATGAAATATAACACACTGTAGGTGGGTGACTCTCAAACTGATTTTGGTACATGGGAGAGATTATTAGGATCTAAGAATCTATTTTTTAGTACAGATTAAAAACTCATTTAAGTGAAATGCATTTGTCAAGACACCACTTAAATGACAACTGATTAGGAAAAAAAAAATCAGTCTTGCATGCTGAAGTACTTAGAAGTGAAATATCTACCACTTACTAGCAGATGGCATGTGGATAGATGGATAGATAAATAGATAGAGAGATAGAGAGAGAGAGAGAGAGAGAGGGAGAGAGTGCAATATGGCAAAATGTTAACCTTTGTAGAATCAAGAGTAGAATGCATTGTATTATTCTTTGAACTTTTCGTATGCTTAAAATTTTTATAATAAACAGTTGAGAAAAACAAACACAACAGCATCTTTAAGAGTTCTAACAATATAATGCTGTGGGTATTTTTATTAGAGACCAGCCAGGGTTACTGTCACAGATACTTACAGACCACCACTGGACCACAATTCCATCATGACAATCAATCATCTAAGTTGTTTTTCTGTTTTTAGTGATATAAACCTTTCTCTCAATAAACCTTATATGAAAACCTAACATATAAAAAAGATAAAAGTAAAGCTACTCTGGTAGAACAAAAGTGGCTAAAGAGTTGACATGTTTTCACATCTCTTATCAGCCAATCAAGTCAACAAACATATTCTTGGTGCTTAGGCACTATGGGAGATACAAAAATAAATTTTTTAAAAAGTAGCTCAAGTCCTTAAATCAAATAAAAAATTCAAATAACCTTCAGAATCCAGAAATATTAAGACTAGAAATGACCAAAGCAGTATCTATTCAGTCTCTTTCCTTTGACTAAGGCTGAAACAGGTTACCAAACACGTCTAGGAAAACACAGCAAATAGCAGAAACAGAACTATATCCCAGGTATCCTGATTTAGCACCAACTTCTTTCACTTACATTATATATACAGTATTATCACCATGTTTCAAAGATTTAGGGCCCCATTTGTAATTAACTTATTTCTTTCAGATACAACTAGATGTTAAAGCTTATCAAGGACAAAATGCTAGGAAAAAACATAGGAAGTAGGGTTTTATTCCAGTGATTCCAGTCCCAGAGCATGCTACTATCACCCTCCAAGAACCACAAAGAAATTCCTGTTTGAGAATTTACGGCCTCTTCAAAGGTATTCTGCCACCCATCAAATTTGAGGATTTAATTGCTATTTTTATCAAAGTAAGGGACATAACCCAGTTTAGTTAAAAATCAATCCTTTTTTTTTTTTTTCAATCTGAGCTAGGAGTAAAGAACAAGACTACAACATTTTGGGACACAACTCCTATGACCAAAACTTAAAGAAACGAACTCTGTCACTTTCATGCCGAGTAAGGATAGACAATATGTACTTACTTAAACATGTGGAGCAGTGATACCTGTACAGGACTTTCCATAGCTTTTCAGGCCATTAATTTCTACTAAGGTATTTTATCATGCTAGACTCTACAGGATATAGAACTGTCATATGACCCATCTTGTTAATAGTGATCACAGCGGAGCTCTAGTCGGGAAATGAACGTCACTGGTCTAAAGACTACTGACCAGCCTAAATTAAATTCAAATGTAGCACTAAATGTAGCAAACACTATACCATACATTTAATTAATAGATGCCTAACTTTGTTTTAAAATAATGTATGCCTAAATTTGAAATGTAATTTAAATGAAAGAATACCTTGAATAGCTGGGGGACAGATAATCAGTGTCTGCTGAAAAGCATCGCCACAGCCAAAATGAGCAGTTCCAGCCTGCAGAGGAATTCCATGGTGCACAACTGAATGAGCAGATGTGGTTAATGCCTGAAATGAACAAAGTACGGGCTTTATACAGAGCAGTCTTCTAACTGCTACACACATGCTTTATAAATAGAATTCAAACACATTTCTTAAAATTGCAATTCTATGACAAAAATAAGTCCAGAAACTGCTTTTACTGAACTTTACTTTTCTGTAGAGTTGTGGCACAGAAGGGCAAGTAGAGGATGTTGAAAGAAGGAAAGGTGAAAGGACAAAAATGAATTTGTTATGTTCCAATTGTTACCCTGAAATATTAGTTAACAGAATAGCCATAGTAAGATCTCACCAGCTCTGTAATTTCTAATTGCTGACATGAGGCTTCTGTATACTTCAAAAACAAAATGAGCAATCATTAAAAAAATAAAAAACAGAGAGTATAAATTACTAAATTCTTACCTGACTCCTTAATGTGCCAATTTTAGTAAAATTTGCTGTCAGATTAGCAGTACTGCTTGAAGCAACTGGTCTTAAAAGTGAAGTTTTATTGTGATTATTTGTGTCACATGAATTTGGGTGGGACCTACAAATATCCATAATATGAAAACAGGACTTCACACTGCAAAAAAAAAGGGGGGAGGTGAGGTGGGGAATTGTAATATTATTTTAAATGTTTAGTTCAAAATTAATGTACATTAATTAAAAAATTATTTCCAAAAGAAAAAGATTCTATGACTTGCACTTAATCTGCTTATTTCCAATTCTGTTTCTACCAGGAAATCCTACAGAAAAAGACCAAATTTTAAAGCAAGTAAAAAGTGTATGTATCTTACACTTGCAATACTTTTTTAAGACATCAAAACAGTAGTAAGCATTTTTTGGTTAGCACACTACAATTTTATGATCCCCTACCCTAAATAATTTTTCCTAAATTTCTAGACCTCCACATCCCAAAATTAATGGTAACAAGTATGGAGTTATGTTATTTTCAAAGGGCTTATTCATGGAAATCATTAGACATTTTTAAGCGGTGATGGAGTTCGGTGAAGACAGTAGTTGGATTTTATAAAAATACAATTTTCAGGGTAATCCATAATAATGGATATCAGTTCATCCCCATACCATCTTCATTCCGTTTTTAAAAATATTAAAAGACGCTGTTTAAAGTCATTTACTTTATTCCCTTCAGCCTGTTAACATTTCCCTTTAGTATATAATATATGCCTGGTTATTAAGGTAAAAATGTTATGTAAAAACAAAATCACTTGGTCATTTTCAGTATGGTATTCTGGAAAAAGAACACTGGAATGGAATTCAGATTTGCTTTCTAGTTGTACCTGGCCACTTACTTACTAGGTTACGTGAATTTGACCCACTTAGCTTAATTTTTTTTTAACTCAGTTAGTTATATTTAATGAAGAAATTGAATCAATTTCTAACACACTGATTTCTATAGACTCAGTATTATTATCTCTCCAGAATCGTTTTAAAAGGTTTTAAAATAACATACTGGTTGCTATGAGGGAAATCTAGAAGATGTTTCATGTTAACAAAAGGATGATTCAAAGTCTCAACTGGAGTGATTCTTAAATCTGCATCAATCAGCAACATTTTCTTCAACAGACTAACAAATTCTCTTCTATCTGCTTTCTCAGCCAAAAGATCACTTCCTTCCAAATCCATCACTGTGTTCACCTGCAAAATCAAAATTTCAAGTCATCAAATAAAAAGAAAAAAATAAGCCCAAGTACATATATACTCAAATTTCACAGTTAAAAAAAAGCCAAACAAAACAACTACCACAACACACAAAGAACAGAACATCTATAAATGTTTTGAAACAAGAAAGAACAACTGAGTTTAACAAATCCTCAAAATGTTTTGAAGTATCAAATACCATTCAAATCAGGAAACAAATTATTTTCACTAAACAAACAGCCATTTCTATTGATGTATAAGGAAACTTATTTGCTAGGATTTTTCCTTTTAAAAAAAAATGCTTTTTGCTAAAAGAAAAAAAAAAAGCAACAAAAAACAGGACAGTGTAAATTAAATATTTAATATAGACAAATACAAGTTAGTCCTGAAAGGTTGAAACCTTAGAATCAATTTCCTTTGAAAAGATTTAAAACAGCAAGCATTCTATAGTTTTGGAGAAAATGATTAACATGTTTTGGCATTCTTGGCAATCAAACCCACCACATAAGCATGGAAGACTGACAAATGTGACCGGTACTCACATGCACTATATCATCCAGATTGTTGAATATGTACTTTCTGGCTTCTTTAGACTTCATTCCTGTCTCTGCCTCATGCTCTTCTAGTGTCTTATTGAATATATCAAAAAGGAGAAAGAATATATTATTATCCAACATTTGTAAATTCTTTATTTCTTTAATTCTTGCACATTTAGTCTAATATATTGAATATTATAAGGCAAGCAGTAGTCTCAAAAGAGTAACTATCATAAATGTAATTTTTTAAAGTACAAAAAAAATGAGAAGAGTAAAAAAAAAAGTTACACACATAACAAACTCCTTAAACAAAATAACTATAAAGTTAATCACTGAGGATTTACTGATCCCCCAAAGATCCAGGAATAAATTAGGTACTTGGGTTATATAGGAAGTGGTTAGATTCTGCCCCTGTCCTACAAAGCTTACTAACGTAGAACTAGGTAGAAAATATGAAACATACAACACAAAAGTAATTATACACATAAAATTTTAAAAACCATTTAAGATAATAATTATGTTGCCAGGTTAGAGAATGAGTTAAATTATTGAAAGGGGGTTTTGCTCGTTAAGAGAAAAAAAATTTAAATGAGAAGATGTCAAAAATGAAAATTCAAAAGAAGAAATGCAATAAAATAAAAATAAGCATGGAGGATATTATCCATATACATGAGGCATCTTAGAAAAATGTTTTTCTAAATATTTGTATTACTGAATTACCTTTAATCTCCAACCAGAATGAGAAATATCTGTTTCTCTGCAAAAAAATCTTGTGGATTTTGTACCCACATTTAACAACTGTTCTCCTGGTAAACCTTGAGTCTGAGAAATGTATCGAATCTGAAAAATAATTTACAAAACAGAAGAGTTTATTCTCTCATGCAATAGATATTAATTGAATACCTATTATATATCAGATACGATGCTAGGTATTAGGTCAAGAATTAAATGATATAATCTGTGCCATCAAGAAACAGTCTAGAGGGGAACACACAAGTAAACAACTATAATGCAGTATTAGAAGTACCTTAATAAATGCATGCTTTATGGAAAGACAGAGAAGGGAGACCTAAAATAATTGTAGTCACATAAAGTTCCAGAAGAGGTGATGCTCAAGTTGGGTTTTAAAGAACAAATAATAGTTTGTTAGTCCTCGAGGAGTGGGGAAAACCTGATCTATTATGATTTATGTGAAGGTTATGAGTAAATATGGAAAATCAAGAGAAAATATCCACACATTCAAAGACTGGAAGCATAGAGGTTAACTACAGAAAAAAATGGCAAGAGATGAAATTGAACTAGAAGACAAAAGGATTGATCAGTAGGTTAAGAAGTTTGGATTTCACTCCAGTAATGGGAAACCACTGGAGAAATCTAGGCAGGAAATTGGCAAATTACATTTTTAACGTAATATCCAAGAATGGTGAGAGGATGAAGCCAGAGAAGAGATGAGGGGGGCCTGAATCGAGAGACTGAGTAGGGATAGAGAGGAAGGAGTAGATTCAGGAGAGACTCAGACTGATAAAGATCTGGTGAATTCTGACTGTGGGAGCACTGGAGGGGACACATCTGTCATTGGCATGGGTGAGGCAGAAAGGAAGAGACACTGGTATAGATGAGCACTCTCAGGAAAATACTGAAAAGTTCCAGCCTCAGAGCCTCTGAGCTTAATATCCTTTGGCTTGGAACACTCTTAGCCCAGGCATCTGTATGGCTCATCCTTTCACTTCCTTCAGCTCACAGCTCAAATGTCACCTTATTCATGAGGCCTCCCGTGACCTACCAATAAATAACAATAAGCTCTCCCCTCTTCAGTACCCCAGGAGCCCTTCTCTTCCTTATACTCGGTTGTATTTTTCTCCACCAGGCTTTTTAACAACTGATATTCTGTATGTCTACTTTCTATTTTATTACCCCACTCTCCATTAGAATGGAAGTTTTATGAAGAGAAGGACTTTGTTTTGTTTGTTTACATACACACCCATGACAATGTGTGATACACAGTAGGCTCTCAAATATCTCTTCCCCAACTTAATGACTGGGCAGCACAGGGAATAAAGAGAGGCTTAATTCCTCTCAACTGGGTGTGAGAACACAGGATTTTTTTTTTTTAAAACCTCAATGATTCGGCTCTATCAATTAACCCATCCTCTCCTGCATCTTCCATTTCTTCCTCTCTATGAGATGTTTCACTTCAATCTACAAAAATGTTTAATATCTTCTATCCTCAAAAGAAAAATTGCCCTTAACTATTTAAAACTGTTCTCAGTTAAAGGTCTTAAGGGAGCGTCTGAGATCTTGCTCCCCGGCATATGTCGTTAGTTTGGCTCAAATAAACGCTTATGAAAATTAAAAAAAGAAAAGTCTTAAAATAGTAGCCTATATTCTACTTCCCATTCTCACCTCAACACACTACAATCTGGATTTTACTATCACTGCCATGACATGATACTAAGGTAAGTATAGCCTGTAAATAACTGACACCATTTAATGGTCACATATTAATCCTTATTTTACTATGATACTATTGGCTATTCTCTTTTTACTTAAAAACTCTGTTCCATTTCCACAACATTATCTTTTGTGGTTCTCTTCCTACTTGTTGACACTTTCAATGCTTCCCTCCATTTGTTTTTTATATGACATTGTGTTCCGGTGTTGTATCTGCCTTTTTTTCCCTCCACAAGCCCCAAGTGCCCATTGTTTTATCTCTAAATCTGTATTTAAATATTTATATCTACCTCGGGAGCTACAGATCCAACTGCTTACTGAAACTCTGCACCTGGGTGGTCTTTAGTTAGCTCAAAGTGAACATATCCTAAACTGATTTTCCCTTAAATCTGTGAGCCCTCCTGTCATTCCCTTTGTAATGAATTGCAATACCAAACACTCAAATCAAAGCCTGAAATTTATGTCAGACAAGCACCTCTCCCTCATCACCCTCCCTGCAACATCCAAAACCCTAACAATTGTACCTCATTAGTATTTTTCGTTCCTGTCCGTCCTCTCCGTCCTTATTTCAGGCCTTCCTCAATTCCGAGTTATACCATTTCACAAGCCTCCTAATTAGTATACCTGCTGCCCTAATGACCCCATCTACTCACCCAAAATTCATTATTCACACCGCTAACAGCAATTTTGGAAAAATGCAAATCTGACTGTTACTCCCCTGTATAAAATTACTTTACTGCCTATAGGATCGATTCTAGACTTCTAATCAGGGCATACTGGCCCTCCAGCTTTATCTCTTCCCCGCTCTTACACACTCCAGTACACCGGCCCCATCTAGCACCTCGCTAAACTTTGCATGGGCTAGTTTCTCGTTCCTAGATTGCTCTCTAACTCCTACTGATCAATGTCCCTGTGCATCCTGCCCCACTTCACCAAAACCATGTGACAAACTTGTACTATTTCTTCTTCAAGACTCAGTTCAAGAACTCCTCCTCTGTTAAATTATGCCTAACCATCCCAAATAGAGGTGATCACTTTCCTCTGTGCTACCATCGCACCTAGAACATAACTATTTCAATGCATTTATAATACGATATTACAATTATTTTTAAAGTCTGTTTTCCGCACTCAACTGCGAGCCTCTTAACAATAGATTCTGTTCATTGATATTCGCATCCCCAATTTTAGATGAAATGTTAACTAAAATCTCCACCTTACAAATGAGTCTCATTTCATTAGAGTGCGGTGTTTACCCCTCACCTCACATCCCCCAAGTGGCTGAGTTTCCTGTTTCACAGAAATGGAAAATGGAAGAGAATAGTAGTAAGAGCACAGTACCTAGATGCTGTACAGTCTGTTAGATGGTAGGAAAGGCATTCAACAATTCAATTTCAACAAACATACACAAAACATTTATTATGTGTCAGATCCTAATGATATGCAAATGAGTAAAATATGGTGTCAATCTTCAAAGTATTTAAGTCAATAGAATAAATATTTAAGCACATATTCTGTAATTAAACCAGGGAGTGCCATTATAAAAAAGAAAATAGTACTAAGAGAGCACGGAGAATACAGCAATTAATGCACCTAAGCAGTTGAGATGGTAATAACAAAAAAAAAGTGTCAAATGAATTTCTAAGTTTATTTTAAGTCATAATACCTGCCCAATCATTTAAGGAGAAATTTTTCCATGTGTAACCTCTAATATATGAAGGGACCTACCACCCTTTGCCTCCAGTGTCCTCAGTGGGTGAAGAATAGGAATCTGACTCAGAAGCAATTAATTCATAAATTCGCCTTGTGAACTCAACTAGAAACAATCTAACCAAATCGATTTACAATATCAGGAATGTAAACTAACAAAATACCAATTTCTGTTTCAGCTGATTTTCTGGGATTTTCTGAATTTCTCGGATGAGCTGAAGAGTGATAAGGTAGAGCTGAAGTCTGATGGCCATGTTAGCCTAAGCAAAGTTAAGAGTGAGCAGAAATTCTGAGTAGCAAGTTACAATCAGAACAGATAAAAGAGCAGCGAAGTCACACATATGATCCAGCACCAGACTGAAGTTCTATTAATGTCTACTAATTCTTCTAGCACTGTCTTGAATCTAAAAGCATCGCCCACTCCAGATTTCACAAAAATCCAATATCGTAGCTCCATTCTTGGATTTTTTCAGTCCACACAAAAACAGAAGAACTCTTACTTAAGCCACCTTGAGTAGGTCTCTTTGCAACTCCAATACTTGACAAAATAGAATCCTTTAAAGATTCCCACCACCACCGATGTTGAAATAGTGAACT
This sequence comes from Rhinolophus hipposideros, assembly GCF_964194185.1. Classification (NCBI taxonomy): domain Eukaryota; kingdom Metazoa; phylum Chordata; class Mammalia; order Chiroptera; family Rhinolophidae; genus Rhinolophus; species Rhinolophus hipposideros. The sequence continues at coordinate 23,550,410 of NC_138056.1, forward strand.
TTATTATGATATGAATTGAAATTAACCAAGTGTAGTAATTTGACTATACATTCAAACTTTTAGCTGTTCTAGATAAGATTCTATCTAAATTCCAACAAACATTTTGTGAGAACAATAAACATTTACCAAGTAAATACTGTCTGTCCATCCATCCATAAAAAATATTACTTAATTCCCTAGAATATTTTTTATATTTCCCTAGTAAATATAAGTTAAATCCAGTACAGATAACACTAATAATAAGTACATCTACAATTAATACAGAAAGGGATCCAAGCACAGTACCAATTCACAGGGCAGCCTTCTCTAAACATGCACACTATATTTGTATACAAATTGAAATGAAATGCATGTATGAGAAAATATAACATGTGACAAATTCTCAACATGGTCAGAGCCTAGTTGTAGAATCCAAAATTCAAAGAGGAAATTACCTTGGAAAGTCTTTAAAAGATGTAAGATGATTAAAGGGCTAGAACACAAACCCCATAATGAAGAATTAAAATAATCTGAATATTTTTTCCTGCTGACTCAAATTTGGCTTTTAAGTATATAATAATTATAGATCTACTGCTAATTCTTTTTCACCTCTTTTGAAAAAAACTGATAATGCATTAGAAGGTTAAATAAAGATTAGATATAAGACATATCAACAACACGGTTTCCTCATTTGTAAAAAAGGGGCAATAGTAGCATGTACCTCATAGGGTGTTGTGAGCATTGACTAGTTGATGTAAAGTATTAAGAACAGTTCCTGGCACATATGAGCTCAAAAAGTACTAATCAGTAAAATTACTATTGCCCACTGTACTGCAACTATAAGGCAAAAAAATACGTTAAAATGTGAAGTAGCAAAGACACCCAACTGGGTATCCAAGTATATCAGGGCAGCTGATGATCAGAATAGGAACACATAACAGATAACCCTATTGGTAGCCCTTTCACGTCCTAATCAGATGGTCATAATCACAGGAGTTGGAGGAAATTATGAAATTCAACTACATTAATAAATAAAGTAAAAAACAACCAAAAAAAAAAAAGGAAGTGAACATTTTAATAGATGCAAAAAAGCATCTGAGAGTCCAAAACCAATTTTGGATTAAAAAACTTTGAAAATTAGAAATAGAAAAGAGCTCCTGTATCTTGAAAAGAGACATTTATGAAAGTCTATCTAGCAAACACCATATTTGAAAATAAATATAAAGTCTAAGACTGGAACCAAAATAAAGGTATTCACACCATCATTTCTTTTCATTTGCATTCATATATTTTAAAAAATAAGTTTTGGACTGGCCCAGTGGCTCAGGCGGTTAGAGCTTTGTGCTCCTAACGCTGAAGGCTGCTGGTTTGATTCCCATATGGGCCAGTGGTCTCTCAACCACAAGGTTGCCCATTCGATTCCTCGACTCCCACAAGGGATGGTGGGCTCCGCCCCGTCCAAATAAGATTGAACACGGCACCTTGAGCTGACTGCAGCTGAGCTTCCGAATGGCTCAGTTGGTTGGAGCGCGGGCTCTCAACCACAAGATCACCAGTTCCACTCCCACAAGGGATGGTGGGCTGCGCCCCCTGCAACTAACAACGGCAACTGGACCTAGAGCTGAGCTGCGCCCTCCACAACTAAGTCTGAAAGGACAACAACTTGACTTGGAAAAAATCCTGGAAGTACACACTGTTCTCCAATAAAGTCCTGTTTCCCCTTCCCCAATAAAATATTTTAAAAATAATAAGTTTTAAAACACTGAATTGATAACTGTGCAACTATTGATGCTTTGTGTTCATAATTTTATTCAACTACTGTACCCCCTTGGAATTAAAGTGATATACACTATGAAAATATTGTTAACCTGGATCCAATTAACAGTTTAAATTCTATATATTATAGAATTTAGAAAAACTGAGTGTTGGTTGAGTCTTTGTCTTAAATTACCATCGTTACTTTCGAAAGTCATTTCATTTTCCAGGGCCTCAGTTTTCTCCTTCGTAAAACTGGAAGGGACAGTGACTAGGGTCCACTTCATACTAACATCAACTGTCTGAAACTACAATTGTGAAGTCCATATCCAGAGTATGATAGCAAATCAACCTGAACTGTCGCCATATGGTGTCCTGCTCGAGTAGTCATCAATTGTAATCCACAAAGCGTAGGCCTAGATCTAGCATTTGATTGGCACCTCAGTACCTCAGCGGCTAAGAATTATGGGTCTCTCCAACTAGATCATCAACTCTTTTCAAAACCAGCAACAGTTTAGCATCTGCATCAAAAAAGCTAACGGAAGCTAGTACGTATGGAAAATGTTACAGAAACTGTCTTTTAAGAGGCATGCTGAATGGACGGGGTAGAGAATATAGGAAATCTGGCTGGCCTTAAAAAATGGTTTATGGGTAGACACTCATTGGAAAAAGATAAAGAGATTGGCGTTAATAATTACATCTAATCTAATAATGAATATTAAATAATTTTTAGAGTCATCTCAGCAACATTTATGTCACCAAATTAACTACGTCTCATATCCCTTTCGATAAAGGTAAGTCCTGAAAATCAGAAATAAGACACAACATTTTGTTGTTACAATTATAACATGTGTGTTTTAAAATGTCCTATTTTCTATTTCTTTATGCCTAAAAGTTAAATCATGTATCATTTAAATAAAAATATTTATCCACTATAAGCCAATTACAGAAAGATAAAATTAAGGTAACCATTTTGACTAACAATTTCCATTAAAATGAATTGAGTATACATCTCTCTACTAAGGGGGATGTTATGAAATTCTTTCAAATCATAGTGAAAAAGGCAAGAACTACTCCAAAAAAGAATGTTGATAGTGAAAATCAAGAAAATAGGAGAGCATTTGAGATCTTGTTCCCCATCATACACTGTCAGTTTGGTTCAAATAAACTCTTATAAAAATTAAAAAATACATAAAAGAAATAAAAATCAAGAAAATAGCAAGCAACACTGTCTAAAAGCTTAGAGAAGCTAATGAACATACCTGAAAAATTATCATGAAAGTGTTTAATGAGGTAATTTGCTGATTCTACTGAGAATTATTTAAATAATGTTAAACTAGACTTTAGCACCTAAAACTACTACAGAAGGTTCAGGTGACTGAGGTACTTAAGATTGAGAAACAGCTAAAACTACTAAAAAGGGTTCAGGTGACTAAGGTACTTACGACCAATAATGGTTGTGCATTTAAGACCAGTAGTTAAATGATGCCTTTTATTCCTTGGTAAGAGGCTGACATTTCATCCAACATCAAAGTTTGTCATCTGGGCAAAGCACTATTATTGAAATGGACACAGTCCAGCCCTTTACTTTGTCTAGAGCATAAAAATGATACAAAAAATTCTCCCAAGAGTTTTACGAAACTGGTTTTGGGCCTGAGGATTGTAACTTTATGAAAATTTAATTAGTTTTCTTTAAAGAGTTTTTAAAAATTGAATACAGTTTTGAGGTCTTGAATACAGTTTTGTGAATTTAAAATCCACAAGATCTCAGGTTATGCAATTTTATTTTTAAAAGATTTTCACATGTATTCTATAAACCGAAAAGAAATGCATTACTATAAGTATTATTTTTCTTTACAATCTACCAATTCTACTAGTTTATCACGACAGTTCTGTTACCTGGTCATACTCCAAGGCTCCTGGGTAGAGCGGCCATCCAAGGAATAATTCTGCAATCACACATCCCAGTGACCACATGTCTATGGCTTCACAAAATGGCAACCCCAATATAATTTCTGGAGCTCTGAAATTTAAGAGAACAAAAAAAAAATCAGAGTGGTTTTCCTTTAGAATTATCTGATTTCATCTGACATTCTAAGAAAAGTTAGTAAAATGACAGAGAAATAACCTTCTATTTATAGTAGTAACTCTTCACTTTTTATCACTCTTTGAAACCTAGCCATAATCTTGAATTAAGCTTTTAAAAGGTGCTAATAGTACATTGTTATGATGAAATCTCTATACTTAACCCTCACAGAGTTTTATTAACATAACATTAAAAAAGGAAAAAGCATAGATTTGTTTTTGAGACTATAGCAGATTAGAAATAACATATTAGAAAAAGAACTGGTAAATTATTAAATATATGCACTATGACATCAACAGAACTGAAAACCAGACATTGAGAGATAAGACCAAAACAAAATAAAACCCTAAAGGCTAGAAGTGGATCTAGACCTAGATAACATTTCAGAACACAGTAACACATATTCACATAATTAGGGCCATTAGTCATCCAAAAGAGACAAGACCAAGTTCAATGGATTCTGCTTTAAAAAGCAGAAAAGTATAGTTTATATCAAAACAGTTAAAAAGCATTTTAGCACTTAAATGGCTTTATTTGGAAAACATATTCCATGAACAATGTCAATCCCAGATAAATTGTTGCTACTTCTCATAAATTTCCCATGAGAAGATTAACCTTCAAAGAGTCTCCATGTATAGTTGTGTAATTCCAAAGTAAGTCATACAATCATAACTATACTAGACTTGTGTGGGCATGAGTGTGTATTTTCTATCTTTTAAAAAAATCTCAAATTTACAGAGAAGTTGCAAGAACCATACAAGGAATTTTTTTCCTGAACCACTTGAGAATAATTTGCCTAATTTGCCAAATAACTGTATACTTTGTATTTCCGACAAACAAGAACACTCTCCTACATAAACACAATACACTCATCAAAATCAGGAAATAAATGCTGATACATCTCTACATTTAAGCCTCAGAGTCACAATTTGGCCATATGTAATAATGTCCTTTATGGCAAAAGAATCCAATTCAGAATTATGCATTGCATTTAGTTGTCTTATATCTGTCCGTCTTTTTCAATATGGAATAATTCAAGTCTCTCTTTGCTTTCTATGATGTTGGCTAAGATGTTATAGATCAGTTACATGTCCCTCAGTGTGGGCTTGTCTGATGTGTTTTTCCAATTATACCCAGGTTATAAATCTTTAAGAGGAATATTACAGAAGTGAAGTTTTCTCATTTGACACTATCAGGTGGCATTTAATTTTGATTTGGTCCAATAATGATTCCATGATTCATGTGGTATCTGACAGATATCACCACTGTTTTTTTACCCCCTTTCCCCTTTGTAATTAAGCATTTTGTTTTGTTTCAATTTGAGACTACATGAATAATTCTTTCCTTATAAAACTTTCAATTTATTCATGTATTTACCTATCTGAGTACAGATTAACAGATTCCTATTTTATTCGATAAGTATAATCTGTTACTGCATTTATTTTGATTCTCTACTTTTCCAAGACTTTACCAGTCGGAATTCCCTCGATGAGTTATGGGTCCTTATTGCTACTAGAGTGGACTGTTCCTAGGGTCTCTCTCTGTATACATATAATATACAGTTACACAAAATAAACCTTCTGCTAATTTCTTTAACTGGGGCTGCTGATTGTCATCACCTAAGGCAGTGGCTCCCAATCTTGGCTGCACATTACAAGCCCTTTTGGTCCTGGTGACACCCATATTAATTAAATCAGAAACTCTGGGGTTAGGACTTAGGCGTTGATATTTTTTTTAAGCTCCAGTGGTGAATCCAATACACGGCCCAGGATTAGAACCAAAGCCCTTGACTCGAGTAGTTAGACCAATGAGAAGACTGTTCCATCTCCTCCCTACAGTGCTTCTGATCAGAATAAGTTCAGGGATAATAAACTAGTTGTTTTCTACCACAAATTTGGGATCTGCCCAGTGACTCTCCTACTCCTGGCCATCTCTGCTATAATTAACACTTACGATTCAATAGACCCTTAATCCACAAGCATTTGTTAAAAACAAGTAAGTGGGGAGATGCTTTGAGGCATAAAAGATCTTTAAAACCTAGGTATAAAAGGCTTTCATTCTTTTGACAAAATAATAATAAGTGTTTATGTAGATATATACACATGAATTATATTCAGGTATAATCAAATGCAAAATTTGCTGTAGAAAGAGGGAAAAAAATAAGTTACACTGTTATCAGTCTTATATATTCACAACATGGTACAAAGAATACACAGATCTTATTTTTGTTCACTATTGTATGAACAAATATAGTTCATTATAGTTAATGATAACATTAAATAGTTCTCAAATAAGTCATTCCAACACAGGTTGAATAACACAAAGGAAAGCATCAGAGTAAAGTCTGGGTTTGAACTAGGTCCTGAAGAATAGAAGTCTAGGCAGAGAGAAAGAAATGGCACAAGAGTTTATAAAGGGTATATGTTAACCTCTGCTAAAAAAGATTCAAAGCAAAAGGGCAGTTAATTTCAAAAGTATAGAGTACAAAGGGATTCACTAGTAATGTTTACTCATGAACTAATTTGAATCCTAAAAAATTATTAAGACTAATAGAGCTATAGCTTTGCTTGAAAGCTTTATTTTGAAATATTTAATATGAAAAATTCATGGAATTTGAAATTGTCTATTCAGAAAACTTCAACATCACATTTGGCAATGGAAGAAAAGTAACATAATAATAATACTAGAACACACAATTTAAAGAGGCTGAAATGGGGCTGGCCCAGTGGCTCAGGTGGTTGGAGCACCGTGCTCCTAACACAGAGGTCACTGGTTCAATTCTCACATGGCTCAGTGAGCTGCACCCTCTACAGCTAAGATTGTGAACACAGCTCTCCTTGGAGCTGGGGTGCCATGAGCGGAGCAGCCGGAGGTTGGCATGGGTTGCTATGGGCTGCCAGGACCGGCGGGTGGCCACCGTGAGTGACCGGCAGTGACCGGCAGTGACCGACTGCCTCAGCTGGTGGGGAGCGCAAGGCTCATAACACCAGCATGGGCCAGGGGCCAGGGAGCTGTGTCCTACACAACCAGACTGAGAAACAACGGCTTGAACCAGAGTGGGGAGGGGGGAGACAGAAGAAGGGGAAAAATAAAATAGAAAAATAATAAAGAGACTGAAATTATTTGAACTGGTTAACAATAAGAAAGGAGTTTCTGTCAGTTGGACTACGAGTGATGAATTCCTTTTGCCATTTGCTACCATTTAATAAATGAGCCAAGTTTCTAAATGATATTGACAAGAATGTGGATGTATCTTTTCAAAACCTTACCCAGTAACTGAATAAAGCACTTTGAACATAAAACCTATGATATGAAAGCTATATTCATGGAAGCAAATTCAAACTTCTCATTTTAAAACATGAAAGAATTTTTACTGGAAGTTTTATAAAAATGCCTTATGTATCATTGAGTCAGTTCAGATCCTGTGAGAAACAGATTAGACGTACAAGAAATTTCTTGGGGGGAATGCCTGTGAAGGATACAGGAAGAGGAAGCAGGAGAAGGTGAAGAGAGTCCCCAGACCTTGACTGTTCTGATACCTGTGAAAGAGAGGCAAAGAAGAATTGGGTAGAAGGAAGCTCCAACTGCAGCGCTGCTATGAGAAAGTCTTGGCCGGGCCAATGGGGAGTCCCCTAAGCAAAAATGACCTGTTAGAAGAGTTCTCCCATCAAGCAAGAACAGGCCAGCTCTAGCACACCCACTATGTGTGGTCACTGGCTGGGAACAGCCCAGAGGAAGTGTGGCCTCTGCTTGAGTACTGACACACATCTGAAGGTGCAACAGCTGGAGGCTCTGAGGCCACCATGCTCCTCAAAGGAGGTTCTCTTCAAGGGTCAATTCCATGGCTTGCCAGCACTATCTTCCCCAAAATTTTATTTCATTTTATAATATACATATATATCTATACAGATAGATAGATATACACACATTATAAAGAAAATGCTATAAATTTCTTCACCAAGTCTCATTCAAATGTGCCCAAATTCTCTCCAGTTTACCATAAAATATCATTTTTTCTATGTGTATCATTACATGTAAAAGGTGGGGAGGCAATACCTTAAAGCACTTATAATCTAGATGAAACTGCCAGAGATGTCAGAGTTCTACCAGCCAATCTTACAATAAACTTTAAAAATTAAACTATGTGTGAAATAATAATACATGCATCTATCAGCTTAGTTTTTTTGTTTCATCTTAATTGGCTCTCAAGTTCTTCCCCTGGGCTAAATGTACTTTTGTATAAAAATGGTCATAGCAGGGATTCTGATTTGTGGACCACTCTTAAAATAAATGTTCTGTTCTACTCCTAAAGGAAGCTCTCCCACTTCTTTATTTAGTCTACCTTAAGTCCCTTCTGAGAACTAAAATGTGGCAATGCTAAGGATATGGCAGGGAATAGACGTCATTTGTACTTCTGTAGAGCAGGAAAGGCACTCATTGAACATGTCTATTGAATGGAGGGTATAACTAAACTGTTGTTTTCTACTCTACCACAATGAGAAAGCAAGTGTCAAAGCCACAGACACACTCAGAAATTTTGGTTAGATGCTAACAAAAGAAATCTCTACCTTAAATGCCATGTTTCATTCTTTTTTATGCTATGTGCTTTTAATAAAATATATCAATATATATTAAGACCAAATCTTTTCTACTTCTCTAAAACCTTGAAACATGATATAAAATAAAGAGTAAAACGGGTAAGCTGGAAAAAAAAATTTTTTAGGATGGTTTACAGGACTTTTGCTAGACACCAGCAGAGAATGTTGGCAATAGATGCTTCAAATAAGAACACAGTGAAATACTGTCACTCATAAAGAAGATAATTATTAATGGAACATTTTATTTGATTTATTTCACTTTTATATGTTTTTTTAAGATGAAAATTCAATTACTGACAGAAAAACCTCAGCCCTGTTAGGAAAAAGGGTATCTCAGTTCAGGAGTTCAGTATGTCCAATTCTAGCAATAATTGTATTCTTATAATAGAGATAGATACCTTAGGTTACCACTGCAAAAGCCATTAAACTACGCACTCGTGATTATTTCATGGCCATCAAGAAAATGTTGATCCTATAATATGGTTCCTTCTATATATAGAGGATATAATGGTTAGGCCAATGTGAATTCTCAGCATAATGCTGATATACTTCAGCCTTTTGTGACTCTAGTGACAGAACAACCCAGGTCTAGGACACTGATCAAGTAACTTCTGAAATGACAAAGCTGATGATTCTCTTAAATAACGTCACTCAGTAGGACTGAAAGGTGCAGCCATCTAGGCTCTCTTGATGATACTGCTATACAAATACATGTCTACCTGCTTCTCTCTACTTTTGACAATAAGGTACCAGAGAAATGCAGCACAAACTTGGAAAAGGCATGTAAATGTAAATTCAATAAAGATAAAAATACTAAGATGAGGGCAGTCCACTCTGAGGTAGAGAAAAATGTAGAAGGCATTTTTTTTAAATAACAGTTTTATTAAGATATAGTTCACATAGCATCCAATACACCCACTGAAATGGTAAAATTCAATGGTTATTACTATATTCATGGAATTGTGCAACCATTACCACAATCAATTTTAGAACATTTTTATCAGCCCCCAAAAAGACCTTTAGCAGTCACTCCTCATTTGTCCCAAACTCCTCCATCCCTAGGTCACCACAAATCTTCTTTCTGTCTCTTTGGATTTGTCTATTTGGGACATTTTCATACAAATGGAATCATACAATATGTGGTCTTCTGCGACTGGCTTCTTGGCATGCAGTAGCTTGTATCAGCACTTCATTTTCCTTTTATTGCTGAATAGCACTCCACTGTATGAATAGACCACATTTACTTATTTGTTCATCAAGTAATGGACATTTAAGTTGTTTCCCCTTTTTGGCTATTATGAAAAATGAGAAGTTAACCAAGAGAGCCAATGTCAGTTTAGCAGGCTACTGAGCAAGACAATATACGCCAGGCTGAAAAAGGTCAGAACAGAAAGGCTATACACCAAAAACAAGCATGTATTGCCTCAGACAGAACTAACTAATACAGAAAGAAAATGCCTTTGATGGAATATATACCCAAAAGGGAAAAGAGGGTACTAATGTTAAAAGAACTACTGATTTTTCTAACTTCGTTCAATGAAGCAGGCTTTATGATTCAGTTAATCTTGTGCTACGCCTTTCTCAAACATTTAGGGCACTAAAAGAAAATAGTAGAACGTCTTGCCATATACTGGTAATCCAATATAAAAGAGCATGGGTTGTGCATGCAATTCCTGTTGGGTAAATTTCATGCCGTACTGGTACTAAAACATTGGAAATCTATGCAGAAAAGCTCTGGGAAGACAAATCTTGGAGTCTGGTAAGGAAGCACTGATTTTGAATAATGAAAACCATCTAAATAGAGCTAGATTTTAAACAATCAGGAGTAGATACCTAGCTCTCCCTCTAATAGCAAGTAATTTAATTGAGCCTTAGTATTTTCATTTTTTAAATGGTGTTTTACCGACCTTATATAATCCAAAGATTATCTAAAGGACTACATAAAAGAATGTGTGTAAAATGTAAAACCATATATACATTCCCCTAATTTATTCACACTCCCACTTTCCTAATCCACACCTCTCTTCTCAAACCACTTCCTCCTCCATCCTCATTCCTGTTTTCCTTGCATCCTACTTTACTGAAAAAAAAAAACAAAAACAACAAATAACCACCATGTAATCTGAAAGAAACGTCTACACTCTCACCACATGTACTAGCCCACTTGCATGTCAGAGCGCCATCCGTGTTCACTTACTGAAGCACATTAGCAATTTCCCACCGTCTCATCACCAGTGTCTCTCTCTAATAGGATTATCCCACATCTCCCATCTTGAGGGGGGGATAAAACACCAAAAACCTCTTGTTTATACACTCACCTTCAGCCATCACTCCTTTCTCTGTTCCAGTCCTTCTTGAAAGCATTGTTTAGAAAAGATGCTTCCAACTCTGTCTTGAACTCTCTCAGATCGGGCTTTCGTTACCCCATCATTCCACCAAAAGAGCTCTCTCTCATCAAGGTCACCATCAGCCCTGCACTGCCACATCCTCCATTTAATTGACTTGCAGCATTTGACACAGCCGATTGTGCTCTCCTGCTTTAAACACTGCATTTCACGTGCAGCACCACTTTGTTCTCCTCTTTACCTCACTGGCACTACCCTTTCAAATTCCATTCTAGTTCCATTTCATTTCCACAATATAAAATTGCGGAGTGCCTCAAGGCTGTCTTTGGATATCTACCATCTCTATCTCCTTTTGCTTTCCTTAAGTGATCTTATCAAATCACGTAGTTTCAAATACATAGCACCTCTATTCAAAAGACTCCCCAAAGTACAGCTCTAATCCAGACTTCTCTCCTTAACTCCAGATTTATGTATCCAACTGCCTGTTCAACATCTCTTCTTGAGTGTCTACTAGATATCTCAAACTGGTCATGTTCAAAAAAAAACCTCCTAATTCCCAACTGCCCCCAACCTCCTACTCCCCCAACCTTCCCATCTCAGGAAATGACAACTGTATTTCTATCCTTCTAGTTAGTTTCTCGGGCCCATAATTGGGGAGAATAAAATTTGACTCTTCCCTTTCCCTCACTTCCCACATCTATCAGCAAATACCATTGACTCTATCCTCAAAATAGATCCAGAATTTGACTCCTTTGTTCCACCTTTCCTGCTGCCACCCTGATCCACGCCAGCCTCATCTCTCTTCTGGATTACAGCAAGAGCTTCCTCACTGTTATTGCTTCCGACCTTGTCCTCTACCATCCAGTCTCAACTTAGCAGCCAGAGTGATCCATTTAATGATATACAAATCAGATCACATCCTTCTTCTCCTCAAAATCCCCAATAGCTTCCTATTGTAACGTCAAATTCCTTACAATCACCTACAAGGTCCTATATGATTCAGCCCTCAGTTACATTTAAAATTTCCTACCATTAACCCACTTGCTTGCTATTCACCACCCACACTGGCCTCCTTACTGTTTCTAACCATAGTTCCTGCCTCAAAATCTTTACATTTATCTAGAAGAAGGTTCCAGGGAGAGGGAACAGCAGGACTTGATCCCTTCACTCGTTCTTTGTGTTTCTGCTCAAAGTTCGTATTAGAAAAGCCTTCCCTGATCACCTTAAATAGAAAGGTAAGTACCTGCACCAACACATACACGTATCTTTTTCTTGCTTTATTGTTCTCTTACCAACTGATACACACACACACACACACGATGTTTACTATTATGGTTTTCCTCTCCCCCACTAGAATAAAAATGCTTTCAACGTTATTTTCCCAGCACTGAGAATACTGCCTGACACATAACAGGCACTCAGTCATTATTTGTTCAATGAACTGATTAACTACCAGAAGCTATTAGCACTCACTCATTCATTCATTCATTCATTCATTCAGGAATGCTAAAAATATCCTTGTTAAATCAAATATATGAACCAAACAGGTATCAACCAAGAGATTTTTACATGCTAGCCACTTTGCATTTTGGACAACCAAAAAGCTTTAACAACATAATAAAAACAAACACAATTTAATAAGCTTTAACAATCGACCAGCCATCATGGAAATAACTTTTAATACATTATCTCATTTAAAGAAAATGTTCTGGAAACAAATTTCTGCAGTTTTTCTGCTCCAAGATAAAAACCGCTAGGAAACAAAAATGTCCCACATAAAACAGAGGAACCCCTCAGCCCACAGAATCATGAAAAGTAACAAATCATTGGTTGTGAAGCAACTAAGTTTTGGAATTGTCACACAGCAACAGATAACTGATACACTACCTAAGTACCCAAAAAGAGTTTTGGAAATGCTAATTCCAAAAGCCTTTCCCTATACCTTAAATTATAAAATCCTGTGACTAAAAGCAACACAGAAAGCCAAACAGAAAGCCTAGTAATTGACACCAATGTTACTTTTAGCAATTCAATTAAAGTTATGCTCCAGTTTTATTAGGTTGGTGCAAAAATACTCTCGGTTTTTGCAATTTTATTTTTTAACCTTTTAAACCTCAATTACTTTTGTACTAACCTAATATTTTCCACAGAAAATAAAAATACTAACTGATGTAGGTTTTCTAATAGTTCTACAACATGAGAAACAGTATGCACCTTTTTTGATTAACTGGTCTTTTAGTTTTCTAAGACTGAAAAGAAAAAAATATTTTGCTGCCTTTTTAAAAACAATTTTATAATTATGAATAATTCCTTTTAAATATATATAATAACAGCAATATCATCAAGCAGTTACATAACACTATGAACCAGGCAATCCTCTAACCGCTTCATAAATATTAAACCATTTGGTATTCATCTCAATCCTTTTAATAAAGGATAAAGAAACAGATACAAAGATAACTAACTTGCCTAGGGGTCACACAGCTAGTGAGCGGAACCGCTGGGGTTCAAAGCCAGATTTTATGGCATCAGAATCCATGCTTCTAACTACTACACCTTAAAATAAATAATTCCTAGGATTACTGAAACTATCAGACTTTTATCCTACTGAAACATTTCCCACTCAGATGCTATACTAATCACTGAGTTCTTTTTTCTTTAAATATATCACCTTTGAGTTTGAGACTAACCAGGAAATGTGAAATATAAATATACTTATGCTAAAATAATTCTACTTGACATTTTACTAAGCCATTTTCCTGATATTTACACATTTACTCATCTTAACCATAAATAATCTTTCACATTAAATACACAGACATCTACTGGATACCTTAGTTAAAATAAGGCTTTTATTTTGGCAGTTACTGTTCCTAAGATGACGATAACATCCTTTTACAGAGGCAATTAGGAAATGAGCTCAACAGTGGATGTAACCACCTGCCAGCCCATAGGTGTGATTACTCATAAATACCGATTCAACGTCATGCACTCAATACATCCTTACAAATCATAAACCTATGTTTAGCAAATGACAGCAAAGACCTAAAGTGGTTATAAAATACAGGCACTGGTAAACATGTGTTTGCACAAGCACAGCAAATCTTGGAAAGGATACACACCCAAGTTTTATAGGCAATTATCTCTAAGTAATTAACTAGACAAGGAGGGAAAAGTATATATTTCCACAGTATGTGTTTCTCAAACAAACATCTCACACATTATAATAAAAGTCATGTTAAAAAACTGTCATCACCTATATTTCATAGGAATTCCATGTTTTCTTCTAATAGTATTACAATCAAATTAGACTTCATAACCAGTGTGTTAGGTGGATGTCTTTATTTCCTTTTATTAGAAGGAAAAATTTTCTAGTGAGAATGTTTGACATGGGAATGCACTGCCTCGGGAGGGATGGAACATTGGAAAGGTCCCCTGAGAGGCTCCAGGGCTAGCCCTGTCTGTAGGCGGTACCATGAAGCAGACTCTTCTAAGTGTAACAGGGGAACCCACACTGGAGGGCCTCCAAGGATCCTTCCAAATGATAATGCAACTACAATTTACAATATTAAGGAACATTTTGACTGGAACTTTTAACAGAAAGATGACTGTTAAAATACACTAGTGAGTTTATTTCCAGCATAATCAGCACTTTTTTCAGTATTTTGCAGAACAGTGCTTTTATAAAACAACCAACAAAACCGCAACACTCTTGGAAAGGCAAATAGATTTCAAAAGAGACAACCAACCACTTCTAGACATATTTTCCTTTTTTAAGTTATGAATGTTTTTAATGTGATAAGATATGTGTTGCTTTTGGCAATAACATCACTACAGAATACTGGATATTCACACAGATTGTGTTTTTATTACTGTGACTGCAACTATTCAATAACATTGAAATATAATCAAAGTACAGGCTCTTAGAATAGACACTCATTCAAATGTAGCTTGAGTCATAGGCTAAAAATATCACAATTAAAAATATCCTTATTGCAAGGCCACTTAATCTTTTGAGTATGCAGCAAAACGATCCAGATCAAAGCACCAAGTACAAACAACAGCAGTAATAACATTTTCAAAACCAATTAAATGTTAAACCTAAGAGGTTGAGGATAGGAGTTAGAAAATATTTAGTATGAATTACCAATATACTAAATGTATAGCTTATAGCCCAATGCCCACAAAAGATGGATTCAACAATCTGCATATCTGACTAATCAATATGCTAATATTTTGTAGACAGGAGTCAGAAATGCATTTAATTTATAAACAGCACTATTTTGTGTTTTATCTACCAAGAACAGTTTCAAGATCACTCAAAATTCTAATGATATAAAAGAGAAAACTGTAAGAAAATTATTAACATACATCAAACTATATAAAAATTTAAATGTTAAAAAATTATCAATCTCCTCTATTTCATGGAATTTCATGTTTTCTTTTAATATTATTATAATCAAATTAGACTACATAATCAGTGTTAGGTGAGAAAGCAAAGCCAAGAAGCTGAATTAGTAAGGAATATGAAAATATCTGTGGAAAATAAAAGAAAAACATGTCAGTAACTGAGGTCGAATGTGTCCGTTCTTTATATGTTGGTTTATATACTGTTGGACATAGAAAAATCAAAGTCTGATGATCATGAACAACTTTATTAATATCTTGCATTTTTATTTTACCACCCTTTCAAATATTTTATTCTATGAAATAACAATGTAAATGCTTTTATCCCTATTCTACAGGTGATTAGGAGGGAAATATAAAACAGTCCAGGATTTCTTAAATTTATTTGACCGTAAGATATATTTAAAATTATTATGTATTATCAGTAGATATCAGCAGAAGCTCATAATCTACAAGGTGTGTCTAAATCAAATGACAAGAATTATTTAATTGTAATAAATGACTCAATTTTGTAACTTTATAATTATAAAAACAACAAAAAATGTTTATTGAGCTCTTATAGGAATCATTCTGCTCATTATCTCATTAATTCCTAACAAAATCCTCTGAGGTTGGTGCTGTATTATCTCATTTTAGAGATGAGGAAACTGAAGCACAAAGTAACTTTTCTAGGTCTCTCAGTGAATGGTTCAGCCTTTATAACAAACCTGCAGTCTGAGTGAGAGTCCAAGCTCCTCAACCCCATGTAGATAAATCATTCCTATTTTATTAATTACTGCAAATGCATTATTTAATCATATGACCACATAACAATGTATTAAATAAAAAGCAGGGAGAACCTAGGCACTGATTCATCACAGCATCTCTTACACAACCTGGTGGCACTCAGGAACATACCACTTCTTAATGGCAAATAATCACTTATCAGCTAGGCAAATATGTTAATATTTTTCTCACACTTTCCTTATGATTTTTATGTTGAAATACCTTTAAATGTATAGAAAAATTACAAAAACAGTACAAAGAATTCTTATATGCCCTCAACTAGATTCCCAAATGTTAACATTTACCATATTTGTATTATCCTCTCTTATATATACACATAAATATAATTTTTCTGAATTGTTTGTTAGTTGCAGACATTGTAGCCTTTTACCCCTAAGTACTTCCTCCAGTATGTACTTCCTAAAAACAAAGAGTCTCTTACATAGCTACAGTGTGTTTTTTTAAAATCAGGAAATTAATATTAATACTATTATTCAGACTTTTCCAATTGTCCCAATAATGCCTTTGTTTATAACAAACAAAAATTTTCTAAATAAATAAATCCCAGATCCATGTCTCTTTAGTTTCCTTTATCTGGAATAGCTCCTCAGCATTTTTGTGGTTTTCATGTTAATGTCATATTTTAAAAACCTTTTGTAGAATGTCCCTCAATTTGTATCTATTTAATGTTTCCTCACAAGAAGGTTCAGGTTACCTATTCTCAACAGGAATACCTTAGGAGCAATGCTATCTTATACTTAATGTTTAAAAGTGCATATTAGAAAACACATTATTACTCTCAATTTTTTTCAAGGAATGTCTATTATATTAATACTTTTCAGAAAAGATTGTGACTTGCTGTTATAATCATACAAGGACGGACTCTGGAGTAACAGAGAAATTAATTCAAATCCCACTTACTTAACAAAACTCTAGGCCATACGCATAATGGAATTAATGAGATAGGAATTAATGAGATAGGAATTAATGAGATAATGAGCAGAATGATTCCTATAAGAGCTCAATAAACATGTTATAATCGTCATTGCCACCTCAAGTCATTCATTTGCAAATGAGGGATATACTTGCTTTTCCAGTTTATTGTGACAATAAAAACAAGTAAAAACAATTATTGACACATAATCTCCCTTTCCCCAAAAAGCATCTGAAATTGAGTGATTTCCCCAAAGTTGCAGGGTCAATAAATGGTAGTGCCAAAAACTGGGGTTTAGCCTGAAACCTTGTAAGAAATAAAATACGTCTTCTACAAACAGGTCTGTTAATATTTATGTACATGTCTTATCTTCTCTCTTAAGGATGTAAGGTCCTTCAGATCAGGAGCTGCCTATCACTTGGTTTTATAGTTCATACAGCCCTTGGCAGAGTATTTTACAAACTACAGTCATTCCTTAAAGATATATTCAATGAACACAAAATATGAACACAAAATATTCAATTAGACACAATACTCCCCAAAGTATATTTCATTTTAATATAAATTTTAGATGAAATTCTCAGATGTTTGAAAACCTACAAAATGGCCAACTACACATTAAGCAACTTCTATACCTAGACCAACGGAATTTAAGGGAATATGAACATATGAAAGAAGCATACATACATCTTCCCACACATACCTAATTTCCTACCAGAACCATTAATAACTTCCTGCCAGAACCATTAATCCCAATAATAACCTTAAAGAATTGCCAGGGGAACAAAAAGACAAAAGAAAAAATTAATGTGACAAAGAGCTGGTTCTTTGAAAAGATTAACAAAATCGACAAACCCTTGGCTAGACTCACTAAGATAAAAAGAGAGAGGACACTAATTAACAAAATCAGAAATGAAAAAGGGGAAGTTATCACGGACACCACAGAAATACAAAGGATCATCCAAGAATACTATGAAGGACTATATGCCACCAAATTTAATAACTTAGAAGAAATGGACAAGTTCTTAGAAACATATAGCCTTCCAAGGCTGAATCATGAAGAACTGGAAAATCTTAACAGGCCGATCACCAGTAACGAAATTGAATCAGTCATCAAAAACCTTCCCAAAATCAAAAGTCCTGGACCAGATGGCTTCACCAGTGAATTCTACCAAACCTTCAAAGAGGATCTAATACCAATCCTGCTCAAACTCTTCCAAAAAATTGAAGAAGAGTCAGTACTCCCTAACTCATTTTATGAGGCCAACATTACCCTGATACCAAAACCTGGTAAGGACAACACAAAAAAAGAAAACTACAGACCTATATCTCTGATGAATACAGATGCTAAAATCCTAAACAAAATTCTAGCAAATCGAATACAACAATGCATTAAAAAGATTATTCATCACGACCAAGTGGGGTTCATCCCCGGGGCACAAGGATGGTTCAACATTCGCAAATCCATCAATGTGATACATCACATAAACAAAATAAAGGACAAAAATCATATGATTCTATCAATTGATGCAGAAAAAGCATTTGATAAGATACAACATCCATTTATGATTAAAACACTTACTAAAATTGGTATAGAAGGAAAATACCTCAACATAATAAAGGCCATATATGACAAGCCCTCAGCTAACCTCATAATTAATGGTGAAAAGCTGAAGCCCTTTGCTCTACGTTCAGGAACACGACAAGGTTGTCCCCTATCACCTCTGCTTTTCAACATAGTGTTGGAAGTCCTCGCCAGAGCTATCAGGCAAGAGAAAGAAATAAAAGGCATCCAAATTGGGAATGAAGAAGTTAAATTGTCACTCTTTGCAGATGACATGATGCTATACATAGAAAACCCTAAAGACTCCACCAAAAAGCTATTAGAAACAATCAGTGAATATAGTAAAGTTGCTGGCTACAAAATCAACATACAGAAGTCCATTGCTTTCCTATACACCAACAATGAAATCTCAGAAAAAGAGATAGAAAAAACAATTCCTTTTGCAATTGCAGCAAAAAGAATAAAATACCTAGGAATAAACTTAACCAAGGATGTGAAGGATTTATATGCTGAAAACTATAAGACATTTTTGAAAGAAATTGAAGAAGACACAAAGAAATGGAAAGACATTCCGTGCTCATGGATTGGAAGAATCAACATAGTTAAAATGGCCATATTACCCAAAGCCATATACAGATTTAATGCAATCCCCATTAAAATCCCAATGGCATTTTTTAAAGAAATAGAACAAAAAATCATCAGATTTGTTTGGAACCACAAAAGACCCCGAATAGCCAAAGCAATATTAAAAAAAAAGAACAATACTGGAGGTATCACACTCCCTGATTTTTCCTTGTACTACAGGGCTACAATAATCAAAACAGCTTGGTATTGGAGGAAAAACAGACACATAGACCAATGGAATAGAATTGAGAACCCAGAAATAAAACCACATAAATATGGACAGATAATTTTTGACAAAGAAGCTAAAAACATACAATGGACGAAAGACAGCCTCTTCAATAAATGGTGCTGGCAGAATTGGATAGCTACGTGCAAAAGAATGAAACTGGACTGCTATCTGTCACCATGTACCAAAATTAATTCAAAATGGATCAAAGACTTAAGCATAAGACCTGACACAATAAACTGCATTGAAGAAAACATAGGTACTAAACTTATGGACCTTGGGTTCAAAGAGCATTTTATGAATTTGACTCCAAAGGCAATGGAAGTAAAAACTAAAATAAACAAATGGGATTATATGAAACTGAAAAGCTTCTGCACAGCAAAAGAAACTATTGACAAAATAATGAGGCAACCAACTGAATGGGAGAAGATTTTCGCAAACAGTTCCTCTGATAAGGGGCTAATATCCAAAATATACAAGGAACTCATGAAACTCAACAACAAAAAAACAAACAACCCAATTGAAAAATGGACAGAGGACCTGAAGAGACATTTCTCCAAAGAGGATATACAAATGGCAAATAGACATATGAAAAAATGCTCAACATCGCTAATCATCAGAGAAATGCAAATGAAAACCACAATGAGATATCACCTCACCCCAGTCAGAATGGCTTTCATCAACAAAACAAGTAGTAACAAGTGTTGGAGAGGCTGTGGAGAAAAAGGAACTCTCATACACTGTTGGTGGGAATGCAGACTGGTGCAGCCGCTATGGAAGGCAGTGTGGAGGTTCCTCAAGAAATTACGAATAGAATTACCATATGACCCAGCAATCGCTCTCCTGGGTATCTACCCCAAAAATATAAAAGCATTTCTCTATAGAGACACGTGTACACCAATGTTCATTGCAGCTTTGTTTACGGTGGCCAAGACATGGAAACAACCAAAATGTCCTTCGATAGATGAATGGATAAAGAAGTTGTGGTACATATACACAATGGAATACTATTCGGCGTTAAGGAAAGATGATATAGGAACATTTGTGACAACATGGATGGATCTCGAGAGAATAATGCTAAGTGAAACAAGTCAGACAGAAAAAGCAGAGAACCCTATGATTTCACTGATATGTGGTATATAAACCAAAAAGAACAAGACAAACAAATGAGAAACAAAAACTCATAGACACAGACAATAATTTAGTGGTTACCAGAGGGTAAGGGGGTGGGGGGTGGGTGATGAGGGTAAAGGGGATCAAATATATGGTGATGGAAGGAGAACTGACTCTGGGTGGTGAACACACAATGGGATTTATAGACGATGTAATACAGAAGTGTACACCTGAAATCTATGTAAATTTACTAACAATTGTCACCCCAATAAAATTAATTAAAAAAAAAAAAAAAAAAAAAAAAAAAAAGAATTGCCAGGGGGTGAACTGGTTAGCTAACGCTCAGTTGGTTAGAGGTTAGAGAGCAAGCTCTTAACAGCAAGATTGCCAGTTTGATCCCCACCTGGGCAACTGTGAGCTGCGCCCTCCACAACTACCTTTTTTTCCCCCTTTCTTCAGCCTACCCCCACTCTAGTTCAAGCTGCTGTTTCTCAGTCTAGTTGTGTAGGACACAGATCCCTGGCCCATGCTGGTATGAGCCTTGCGCCCCCCCACCGTCCCTGCTGAGGCAGTCGGTCGCTGGCTCACAGCACCACTCATGGTGTCACACAGTAGCTCACGGTAGCCCACGCCAACTCCAGCAGTCCACGCAGCCCAGCTTCAGGTAGAGCTGCTGTTCACAATCTTAGCTGTAGAGGGCGCAGCTCACTGGCCCATGTGGGAATCGAACTGACGACCTTGGAGCCACCGGGCTGGCCCCTCCACAACTACCTTGAAACAACTACATGACTTGGGGCTGATGGGTCCTGGAAAAACACACTTAAAATAAATGAAAGTTAAAAAAAAAAAAAAAAAAAAAAGGAATTGCCAGGAATCACTGAGAAGCTTTCAAATATATTGGAGTATATTTTGCCTAATAAAAGAAAGTGGACATTCAGTAGCTGGTATCAGACTAATCTCCCTAGTAAGGAAAACTACAAAGGCTGGCTAAAACACATACCAAAAAAAATAGCTGTGTGTATGGACTACGGGTTATAATGATGAAATCAAGTTAGGTTCCTCAATTATAACAAACTTACCACTGTGCTGAGGGATGAGATAGGTCAATAGTTTGTGGTAGCAGAGGGGATATGGGAACTCTGTGGTTTATGCTCAATTTTGCTGTGAACCTAAAACAGCTCTATAAAATAAATTTTTTAAAAAAATCTGTGTGAAGTCATCAGGGAATAGGCAAGACAGCTGGGATTTGAGGGAACAAACTCCCATAGCAAAGAGAAAATGTATTGTTCAAGTGAGCCTTACATTTCCTAGAGGGAGTCACCAATTGACAGCAAGGCACACAGGAGACAGAACGAAGTAGCCTGGGACCTGCAGCTGTCCCACTGGGCAGGGAAAACAAAAACTGGAATTCAGAACCTGCCAAGGAAAAGGGGCCTTGGCAGATACTCCAGGCTTTTCAACTGAAACCACAAAAGGCTACACCCTAGGAACAAGGGCAGACTGAAATAGATCAGCCTCCCTTGGAATAACATGATCTACCTACTCTACCTGGCTTCCAGAATAAAAAAAGAATTATCTCTGGAGGAAGATATTATCATCCAGAGTTCCTTGCACAGCAATGTCCAACAGAACTTCATGCAGTGGTGAAACTATTCTCGATCCATACTAGTCACACACATCTATTGACAACTTAAGAGGTGGTTAGCGCAACTGAGGAAATAAATTTTTTAATTTATTTAATTTTAATTAACTGAAATTTAAACCTATGTATCCCTGGGTGATTAGGGCTACACATTGACCAGCATAGCTCAAGAATTCTTCATACCAAGGTCCAGTGCTGAAGAAACAAACAAGCAAGTAAACAAAAAAAAGTTACCAGCCTAACAGTAAATATAATACAAAGAAACAAAGGGAGAGGGGAAAAAAAAAAATCAATAGAGGCAGCCCATTGTCATTCAGCTACTGAAATTATAACAAGGACTTCAAAATAATGATTAAAAAAAGGTTCAAGAAAATGGATAAAATGATAGAAAATTTCACCAGAAAACTGGAATCTACTTTTTAAAACAACAAATTCTTAATTCTAATACCATACCCGGAGAAATAGCTGATTCCAGGGCTGAGGCAGGGAAACTATAAGGTCGGCCTGGAAATCTTGTGCCAGAAAAACTACTCAACAACTTAAAAAAAAAAATGATCTACTAATACAAACAAAATATCAGTAAGCCACAAAATTATGTTGAGAGAAACAAACCTTAGACAAAATAGTCATGCTGTATCATTCCATTTATATGAAGTTCTAGAAGAGAAAAAATTAATTTGTGGTGGAAACCTCCTATCAGTAGTTCCACATGGAAGGGGTGAGAGGCGGAGACTAGGACTGAATGGGAAGGAACACGAGGAAGGCTTTCTAGGGTGATGGTTAGATCTTGATAGGACTTGGGTTACACAGCTGTATGGCATTTGTCAAAACTCACTGAACTTGCATTTCACTGTATATAAAATTTACTTCCAAAAAAAGAACCATAAATAACTACTGAGCTATTTTGTGAAAGACATGCTTAAGTGATTCATGGTACAGCGTACTGATGTCAACAACTTACTTTGAATTGGCTCATAAAATAAAGATAGAATGATGAATGGATAGAGATATCTATAATAAAGCCAAGGTAGCAAAATGTTAATTGTAGAATCCAGGTAGTAGGTATGTGCACTAGGTATTTACTATGCACTAGGTATTTACTATATGCAGTAGGTATTTACTGCAAAATCCTTTGAAGTTATTTGTAAGTTTAAAAGTTTCACAGTAAAATATTGATGGGAGTGGGATTTAAACATAGGCCAAGCACAATTTAACACACACACACACACACACACACACACACACACACACACACACACACACATTAGTCAACTGCTTAAACCAAACACAAAGAAACAATCTTAACTGCAGAGAGGAGAAATAAAACCCTTTAACATCAAAGAAGACAATTTTCTATAGAAATAATGGAAACCAGAATATAATAGAATAACATGTTTAAAGTGTTGAAAGGAAGTAACTCCCAAAGCATACCCAGGGGACAATATGCTTCAAAAGTAAAATTTTTTGTTTTTGTTTTTTTCAGAAGTGACACATTCTAAAATTGATCTAAAAATGCAAAGGACCAGAAACAGTCCTTTGAAGAACAAGCAGAATGACATATTATTAATTATGGAACAGACAATGTGATACTGATGCAAAAATAGAAAAAACAATGAAGAGTCCAAATACAGACCCACACTTAAAAGGTCACCTGGTTTATGACACAAGTTGTCACTGCCGTGCAGTGGAATAATAAAATGGTGCACAATTAAGGGACATCCATTGGGCGGGGGTGGGGGGCGGGAATGTGCCTTAATCCTTACCTTATACCACTTATACAACTATTAATTCCAGATGGATGGCAGATCTAAATGTGAAAGGTAAAACAATAAAGCTTTTAAAGAAAACATCTTAGTAACATTACAGTAGGTAAAAATTTCTTAATAGGATATAAATGGTGTTAATCGTAAAGGAAATTTTTGAAAAATAAAATATTACACTTTAAAATAAGACCATGTAGGGGCAGCCGGTTGGCTCAGTTGGTTAGAGCACAGTGCCACAGCACTCATAACACCCAGGTCGCCGGTTCGATTCCCACATGGGCCAGTGAGCTGCGCCCTCCACAACTAGATTGAAAAAAAACAAAACAAAACACAACAACTTGACTTGGAGTGATAGGTCCTGGAAAAACACACTGTTTCCTGATATTCCCCAGTAAAAAAAAAAGTTTAAAAAAATTAAAAAAAATTAAATTAAATTAAATTAGCCCAGGTATTCACCTAAGTCAGCTTTAAGAGAGTGAAAAAGTAAGCCACAGAATGGAAGAAGATATTTCTCAAAAAGGTTTCATGTTGAAACTATACACTTTAAAAACTGCAAATGAACACTAAGACAGCCAAGCAAACAGAATATTAGGCAAAAGAAACTTCACAAAATAGAACATCCAAATAGTCAATAAACTTTTAGATAGAGGTTATATGGGTTAGTTCATATAATCCATACTATAACCAATACTATAACCAGTACTATAAAACCTACTGAAGTTACACAGTGCTTCCTAAGCATAACATTCTATTCACACATTTTTAAAGCATTCTAATCCCTTTTTTGATTAATCGAGTCAGCTTTTTCCAATTCAATGCTAAAAGCATACCATAATCTTGATTCCACTGCTACTAGGTTTCCAAGAGGTCATTAAGTTTGTGACATTTGCTGGTAAGTACATTCATATTAGGAACTGAAGGGGTAAGAGAGCAAAGTAGTAAAAATCTTCCACTATGTAAATGTGTGCACATTGTGATCTCTGAACCGATCTGTAACACATCTCAAACAATGCAGGAAAAACAGGAAAAGGCAGAGACTACTGGTTAAAAAGTGAATGACTAATCTAATGCAGAAATCCAAAACAGGGCAGTGAGAAAAGTATGACAAAATCTACATGTGGGGTATTTCAGAGGTAAAATCCATAGGATATGGTCAGATATATACCCTATGGATATGGATATATATCATCGAAACAGCCAAGCCAAAGAACTCAAAGTTTCCAACACTGAATAACCAGGAAAACCATTCCTTTTCTAATCTTGATGTGTAGTCAGGGAGGATGAGAATACTTTGGGAGAAAGATGAATCATTTGAACACGAGTTAGTAACATCCATACTATCCAAGGAGATAACTGGAAACAGAAATTGGGTGTTCAAAAGGAGATCAGGATACAGGGAAGTGTCTGAAAGTTTGCCATATTAAACAAACAAACTGAAGTCAGGGGACAAAGTAAGGGCTCCAAGAGGAAACTACATTAAATGAGAAAATGGCCCAGGACTGAACCCTGGAGAGTGTATTCATTTAACAGGTGACAAAAAGAACTAGCAAGTTTGTCAGAGAAGTGAAAGAAGAACCTGAAGGTAAGATGTTTAGGAAGCTACCAAAGAAAGTTTCAATAAAATGAAGCACTAACACAGTTGACTGATACAGACCCAGCCAGATGTGGACTTTAAAAAGAAAATCCATCCAATTTGTTGATTAACAAACAAGACATCGGTGTCATTCAGGAGAGGAGTTTCAGAGAGACGAGGGGCAATCCCTGGAGAAGCACAGTAAAGTGGAGAGGCAGAACTGAGCTCAAGCCACAGCTCTGCAAACTGTTAGCTGTATGCCACTGGGCAAGCTGCTGACCACATTTGATTCTCAAATTCCCTATTCATAAAATACAGATAATGTTATTACTTATGATGGGTAAAGGGTAATTACGAAGTTTCTAGCACAGTGGCTTGTACTAAACAGTTTTATTATTATTATTATTATTATTATTATTACATGAACTCCGTTTTTATATCCATTCTCATTTCCCACATGAAAAAGCATAACCCATGACAGAGTAGGGAGACTTCAAATTTTTTTAAATGTAGTGCAGTGATGACAAAATTAAAACTTGATTTTCTTTTTCCCCTTAATATATAAAGCCAACAGTTTGAAAGACCAGAAATATCCTTGTGGTGACAAGAATGTCAAGAAAGGGCATTTTCATACACTATTGGTACAATTATAAATTGGAATAGTATATTTCTGGAAGGAAATTTGGCAGTGACCATCAGCAAAATGTACATACATATCCTTTGATCCAACAATTCTCCTGAAAATGTTGTGAAAATATACCTGTAAGTGTCCAAGGACATACAAGAAGGTTCTCTGTGACATTATCAGAAAACAAACAAAATGTACATCACAGAGGACTGTTTTAAAAAAAGTATAAAATATATTATAAAAATTATAAACCAGAGCCACAATATAAAGGGAAAAATTATTCCTGTTTTGCTTCATAGTCTTCTAGGTCATTGAATTTTTCTGACAGTGAGCATTCATTACTATTATAATTTTTTAAAAAACGTTATATCAAATAATTTTTAATTTAGTACACTGATTTTTAGATATATTCAAGTGTTTTTTTGTAATTCACTATTTTTTCACAAAAGAAACATTTGTTCTTTTTAATGTCAAAGTTTAGCACATATTAGATTCTCTCTCCTAAGTAATACAATCTCACCACACCAGCTGATGCCTAAATTATTCACTGGCCACTGAACTGGCACTCTTCCGTGGCAGCAGGCACTCTGTTAATAGCATCCAGGGTACTGAATTCCATTCATGGGAAAATGCTGAAGACTGAGAAAGAAACAGGCACATACATTCTGAGGTGTGAGGTCAGGCCTGATATCTAATCCATGATGTCACTACATTTTATTATAGTACATTCATGAGACCATATGCACCTTTAAGACAAAGCTATATATATAACACAATGAAAACTACTGATAACCTCTGAAATTATAGACTTTTACTCACGTTAAGAAAAAACATAAACGTTTTCTTTTTAATCTATGGATAACCAACAGTTATAAGCAATTCTAGAATACAGTCATTCAAAGTTGATATAAAATTACTTATCAGCCGATTTTATATGGCATTACATATTTTACATTTACAATCTATAGAATTAACAAATTGTGACCAAGCTTTTACAACTGTTTTTGCCCTATGCCTGACTAGTATTATTTAGCATTTATATATTATCATCTTATAACCTAACATCACACCTATAAGGCAAGAGGATCATATAATACAAACTTTAACCTGTTAATGTACAAAGTTAAATAGTCAATCAGTAATAGAATTAGGATTAAAATTCAGAGCTTCTAGTCGGCTGCTTCTACCCAAATTCTGTCATATTATTCACCTTGTTTCTTCTTCATATTACTGAAATCATTTACTGAATCATAAGCACTGGTTTGTCATCATATAAAAAAATAAGTAAGCAATTATCTCAGGAGTTAATTAGGAAATTAATTAAATATGAGTAATTATTGTATGGGAAACACATTATTTTTCATTTAGTTCCAGTAAGGATGGAGAAAAATGAGGAGGATATTGGAAGGAAAGGAAATTAGAAGTTACAAGTGCCTGGGCATGTAAGAATCATAGAATTTTAAAACTGAAATCGTTTTAGATAACCTTTAGAAGATCTAATACTTACAATAATTCCAAAGCTGTTCCCAAAAGGACAGAATTCAGTACATGGCAAAGTAGCTGTATTTTCTCTCCTCTATTTCTAAGGAGTTTAGTTCCTTAAATACTTAAGATACCTTGTCTAAAATATAGTTCTATAGCACAGAGCCCAGGACTAAGCAAGATACTAATACACTTGGTTCTAGTGCTTCAGAATTATAAACTAAGATATGTTTATGTTCCTCAGATAAAGCACATGCATCTAATCCACTTGTTTACCAAGTTTCTTATGGTGAGCAGAATCAGTTATTTTTAATCATTTATATGAATGGGGGTGAGGATGCATTAGAGTTCTAGTTACCAATGAGGAAATTTTTTAACAATGAAAGATGCCTGAAAAAAAAAGGTGGTACTGTAGACATCAAGGGAATAGGCACTGTTTGGAAAGGAATGCTGCACAAGTTACCATGGCAAAACAGGAAGGGTTTACAATGTTACCCAATATGTGGTTGGCATTATTATAAACAAGTGCAAAATTCTTGTCAAGAGAATAATGTACATATTTAGCATATTAAGCACCTTAAGACCGAGATAGCTTCCTGAAATGCATGAAGAAAAATGATCAAAAAAGAAGGAAGCCAAACAGAAAGGTACCTGGGTTCAACTGAAGCGCTAGCCTGCCCCACCCAGAGAAGCACACTTTGTGAGAACCAATGGAAAGGAGCCTGAGCTGCTGGAACCCATTCCCCATGAATTCATGGCATGATAAGTGTAAAAATAAAAGACCTCTGTACTGTTAAAAAGTTTAACAAAAAAAGAGAGAGAGAAAATTAGAAAAAAATAGAGAGGACTAAGCTCATAGCTCTAGAAAGTCACTGATTCCATAATATACCTGTGTTCACTAAAAAACCAAAGTGTTTATTTATTTAAAAAATCACAAAAAGTAATATTAAAAAATATCTATTATACTATTACATCAACTACTCCCACATACCTTAAGTACCCATGGGTATATAAGCAGGACCCAGTTTTAGAAGGGAAGTCTCCTGTGATTACTGAAAAGACTTCAAGGTGAGGCTGGACAAACAAACACATTAGGATATTATTAAAAGTAATTAATGCATGGGTGGGGGGGTTATGTTAGAAAATACCAAGAATCCCTTCCCAAAACACCAAGTTCATAAACAAAGAACAGACTGGTGGTTGCCAGGGTGGGGCTGGGAGGGTAAGGTAAGGGCAAAATGGATAAAGGGAGTCAAAAGGTACAAACTTCCAGTTATAAAATAAGAAGTACAGGATGTAATGTATGGCATGGCAATATAGGTAATAATACTATACTGCATATTTGACAGTCTCTAAGAAAGCAGATCTTAAAAGTTCTCATTACAAGAAAAAGAATTCTGTAACTCTGTGTGGTGACAGATGTTAACTAGCTTATTGTGATGATCAGTTATGTTGCAATATACACAAACACCCAATCATTATGTTGTACACCTGAAACTAATATAATGTTGTATGTCAATTATACCTCAATAAAAAATAAAATTTAAAAATGGGATATTTTATCATGGGAAAAAAGTCCCTTCCAGCTCTAAAGTCTTATGAGTCTGTGTTCCAGTCATTCACAATAAGGAGTAGCATTTCCTCATTAAGGCTCGGTGAAGCCTTTTCCACATGCAAATACATTTCTGTGGTAAGTATAGCTCAGAAGGAGTGAACACAGTGTAGTTCAGGAAAGATTTCATCCAGGAGGTAACATATAAGTAAGTTAAGCCTTAAAAGGTAAATATAATTTTCATAGGAAGAGAGATGGACATTCAGTACTAGACAAAAGAATAGGAATGAAAAGTACAAAGCATGTTTGGAAGATTTTATGAGGCAAGGGACGCTCTGAGAGTAAACTGCACAGTAAAGCTGAAAAGGGAAGATGAATCAAAATGTTAACATAGACAAAAACATTCAGTATTGTCTATACCCATTGGTCAATCTACATTCTTAAATTCTAACACATATTAAAGGTAGCTTTAACGTTAAAATTCTCAATTGTATTTTTGGAGCCATGTATAGTGACAGAGGTTAACTGGACTTATTGTAGTAAATCACTTTGCAATATATGCAAATAGTGTATCATTATGTTGTACACCTGAAACTAATATACTGTTATACATTAATTAGATCCCAATTTTAAAAATTCTCAATATGACATAATTTTGGGGGAAATGATAATATTAAAAAAATCTCAAGGGACCCCAAATAGCCAAAACATTCCTGAAAAAGAACTAGAGGGCTCACACTTCCTGATTTCAAAACCTATTACAAAACTACCATAATCCAAATAGTGTGTGTGGTGCCGGTATAAAGACAGGCAAGTAGACCAAATATGGAATAGACTATTGAGCCCAGAAATAAACCCTCAAGTATGTGGTCAAATGATCTTTAACAAGGGTACCAAGACTGTTCAATAGGTGAGAGAACAGTCTCTTCAACAAATGATGCTGAAACGACTAGATATCCACATGCAAAAAAGAGTGAAGTTGGACCCTTATATTACACCATATACCAAAACTAACTCAAAATGGATTAAGGAGCTAAACATTAAGAACCGAAACTATAGAACTCTTAGAAGAAAACATAGGGGAAAAGCTTCAGGACACTGGATTTGGAAATGGTTTTTTTGACACGACACCAAAAGCACAGGCAACAAAAAGCAAAAATAGACAAATGGGTCTACATCAAACTTAGAAAGTATTGTGCATCAAAGGAACAATCAACACATTGGAAAGGCAACCTACAGAATAGGAGAAAATATTAGCAAATCATACATCTGATAAGGAGTTACTATCCAGATATATAATGAACTCCCACAACTCAACAACAACAAAAAATCAAATAACACGATAAAAAAAGGGGGCCATGGACTTGAATAGACATGTCTCCAAAGGTGAAATCAAATGGCCAAAAGGATGCTCAACATCACTAATTAGAGAAATGCAAATCAAAATCACAATGTGATATCACTGCACACTCATCAAGATGGCTACTATCAAAAATAAACAGAAAATAACACGTACTGGATAATAGGGGAAAAACAAGAATCCTCATGTACTGTTGGTGGGATTGTAAAATGGTGCAACAGCTTTGGAAAAAAGAGCACAGAGGTTCCGTCAAAACTGGAACTACCATATGATCCAGCAATCTGAGTCCTGGATTTTTAATCCAAAAGTATTGAAAGCAGGGTCTTGAAGAGATATTTGTATACTAGGGCTGATAGCAGCATTATTCACAGTAGCTAAGAGATTGAGGCAACCCAAATGTCCACCAACAGAAGAATGGATAAACACAATGGAATATATTAAGCCTTCAAAAGGGAGGAAATCCCGCCACATGCTACAACGTGTATGAACCTTGAGGATATTATGCTAACTGAAACATGACAGTCTCAAAAAGACAAGTATTATATGACTCTACATACATAAGATTTTTAAAGTAGTCAATTTCATAGAAACACTAAGTAGAATGGTGGTTACCGCGGGGTGGAGAGAGTGAGAAATAGAAACTTGTTTAATGGGTACAGAGTTTCATATTTGCAAGAGGAAAAAGTTCTAGAGATCTATTTCACAACAATATGAACAGACTTAACATTACTGAGTGCACACTTAAAAAGTTAAGATGGTAAATATTATGTTTTTCTCACAATAAAAAAATGAAAAAATTTTTCCTATTAAAAATAATTTGGCCACCAAATTGTTAGCTCAAGATGACTGTACAGTTTACAAATTAGTCCAATTTGTTTTTCTAATATACAGGGCGTAGTACGGACAAAACATTTTCAGGGTGAAATATACATGGGATTAATTAAGTATAAAAATGTGCAAATACTATGTAGCAATTTTTAGAAACATAAATTATGTTTAATATTCCTTATAAATATTAACAAAACATTAATGTCTAAAATTATAACTCAATAATCTTAAAACAAATGTACAAGGTTATTTTAATTCCCATCAATAATCAAGATTTCCATTTTTCACCTATTAGAAATAAAAGATTATCTAAAACTAAATAAAATTAAAGAACAAACGAGTTCGTTAACATTTGGAAAGCATTTTAGCTAGTCACCTTGATCTGAAAGTATTTGAATGATTTAATGCACTCAGTCATGAAACTAAAGGCAGTTAGTCACCATTATAACTAAATATATCAAAATCAAAAGGCTTCATGAAAACTTAATACACTAAAGACATAAAAGATCACATTTCAAGTTTATTTATTTAAACAAACATTTTGAAACTTACACTTTTTAATTTATATCCCCCCCAAAAAAAATTCCTGCTTTTTATAAAAGTACCCTCTAGGAAACAATCAGCATATTTGAGGATTTCAGATTTCTAAACATTAAGAACTATGATAACTATTTTTGGCATTTTAAGTATTTAAGAGTTAATTATATTCATTTACTTTCTATTATAGACAACATCAAATACGTAAGAGTTGAACTACCATCTACCAATCATCCAACTTCAAAAATTACCAATGCATCAACAAAAAGACTGTCTAAAATTATCACAATGGTGGTAGTGGGGAAAATCCCAGATATATAATTTCACTTATAAGTACTCCAACATATCACTCTAAGGGATATTTAAATAAGTAACGACATGCCATTATCACACCCCCCAAAAAATCAATAATTTCCTAATATCATCTGACATCCAAATTTTCTCTATTGCCATATAAATGTTTCTTTACAGTTGATCTGTTCAATTTACAGTTAATCTATTGTAAGTGGAATTCACACATGAAATTTCTATTTAAATAGTTCCATAGAATAAGATTCACCTACAGAAATTTATATTGAAAAGAGTTTACACAAATAGTTAATCAAAAGCAAATTGCAAAAGAGAAAGTGTTCTGTGATCTTATTTTTATTTAAATATTTATATTAATACATGATAAGAAAAGTGGTAATTTCTATGGGATAAACACTAACAACTGATTTGGGGGAATTATAAAACAAATCATTCTAAAATAATTTAACTTTAAAAATAAAATGTTGTGATTTAGCTTTAAAAAATTTTTAAGGCTATTATTTCACTTTTTCTGATTCAGTCATATCTAAAATACAACTAGTAGACCGTTTTCCAGGTTCCTCTGTTTTCCTTGTTTGTTTTTTAATGCAGTTTTAACATACAGTGTCAAATGTATATTTAAAAGGACAGATTGATAGAGATAGATAGATAGCTACTCTGAATCATAATCCTACTTGACAAATAAGAAAACTGAGGCTGTGAAAGTCAGGTGTTTTATCTAAATTCACACACAATTTAAGTCAACAAATAAAATCAACCATAACAAAGCATCTATCACTTCAGAAAAAATTTTTTTTAATTCTAGTAAAAATTGAAACATTAATACCAAAATATATCTTAGATGCATCCATTTCTTTCTACTACCAATGTCTCTTCTCTCTGGATTACCTTCATGCCTCCCTCCTAAAGGTTTTCCTATTCCTCCTGTCATTCTTGTCCTCTTTCCCCTCCAAATCCAGAGTGATACGAACAAACCATGTTAGTATCAACCCTAAATCACACCTCTGCTTTACCCATTCCACTAGTCCCGAAGCCTCATTGGCACGCTTCCAGATTCTTTACCTTACCAAGCTCTTTCCAATCTCAGTGCCTTCACATACACTCTCTCCTTTGCTTAGGGCCACTCAGTGTGGCACGCTCCCTTCAGATCTTAGTTTGATATTTCATGTCCTTATAGCTATTTCCTGTGCACCCAATCTAAAATAGGTCCCTATAACTGATTAGCTATTTGGAAAAAGATTCACACCTCACACCAATTACAAGAATAAACTCAAATGGATTAAAGATCTAAATACTAAAAATATAATTCAATAAGTACCAGAAGAAAACAGGGTGAATGCCTCAGTATGGGGTAAGGCATTCTACCTATGACTTACAATCTAGAGGCTATAAAAGATTGATAAAATTGACACCACACACACACACACACACACACACACACACACACACATACACACACACATTTACAAGGCAAAAAACCTAAAAAAGTCAAAAGATGACAAAATGAAAAAAATTGCAACATATATCACAAATAAAGGGTAAATATCCCTTATATAGGGCGAAATCTTAAAAACTGAGGGACAAAGGACCCAACTTGATAGAAAAATGGGCAAAGGACATGAACAGGTAATTCACACCCACACCCTACACAATTTTTAAATGACCTTTAAACCTGAGATGTTTAATTTCAATCATAAGAGACATGCAAATCAAAACAACATGGATAACCATTTGATTGGCAAAATTTTTAAAGAATGACAACATATCCTATTGGCAAGGCTATAGAGAATAGGCACTATCACTTATTGCAGGTCGGAATGCAAATTGGTACCTTTCTTATTAAGAGGAATTTGGCAATATTTAACAAAACTACCTAGTCATCGACCTTTTCATTAAATAATTCCACTTCCGGAAATTTACATGGAAAATACAAGTCCAAAGATACAAAAACGCATAAGCACAAACTTATTCTTTGTAGTTTGTAACTGGTAAACACTGTGTCAATAATTAAGGAAGTGGCTGAATAAACGATGGTAATCTACACAACAAAGTACTATTCAGCAGTAAAACAGAATGAGAAAAATCTCTATGAACTGACATGTACAATTTCCAGGGAACACTATAAATGGAAAACAGACAAGTGTAACTGGGTATCTAAAGTAGGTCATCTTTTCTGAAAGGGGAATTGAAAGAACAGACATTATCTTTTATCTGCTCATTTGTACCCCTCACCAAACACACACACACACACACACACACACTCACACACACCACACAGAATAAATCAGAAACTAATAATAATGGTTACCAAGATGGGTTGGGTAGGAATGAGGTGGAATAGATGGGGCTGAGGGGGGGGTGACACTTCCGAGATAACCATTTGCTGTAGTTCTAATTGTGAGACCCATGTTAATGTTTCACATAGTCAAACAAATAAACAAGCAAACAAGGACATGGGGGACCCAAAATGGCATGCATACAAAGAAATGAACTTAATTATATTTCAAATAAACAATCACCCTGAAAGTGAGGGAGAGGAAGGTTCCGAAGAACCAGCCTAAGTACTGAAACAGTATTTTGACTACATGCTCCAAGGCTCAGACTAAAAAAAGTATAAATAAGTGGTCAGGTTGGTAAACTAGCAGTGGTATGGTTTGGCAATTTCAAAACTACTTTAAATGTATTCCAGCATTGAACAAATAAGTGACATATTGTGGATGAGAGTCAAGTTTCTCAGTGTCAGAGAAAGGATTATAAATAAAAGGGAAAAGGATAGAATGAACGCTAAGGTGTCAGAATTGGACAAGTGAATATGAATTTATGATTTTACTATATAAACAGATAAAGAATTACACACACACACACACTTTCTAAATGCCACTCAAAGGGTCTAACAGCAGTAACACCCTTGCACTGCTAAGCACACTTGGCACTAGCATCCAGATCTTGTTTTATAAACACCATTTTCCAATAAAAGGAGCCAGAGCTCCTTAGAGAAATAGACCATTCCAGGGAAAAGCACGAAGTAAGCCTGGAACATCTTGTAGTGCCAGAAAACAAGCACTCAAGGAAGGATGGGCCAAGGGAAAAGGACACAGAAAAAGCTTAAAGAGGCTCTTGCTGGAGAGTTCAGGACAATTTTGCAATAAAACAAATAATGACAAGTAACAGATTATAACCCACTGAATATGAATCCATAAGTTCATACAAAAACAAACCAGTGAACAACAAAAAAAGCAAAGTGAAGGAAAACTGTTCCTTAAAGAGGAATGAGAAAATTAGAAAATCATCATTTTGCAACCCCACACTTACAACTGTTTACGGTTATATTCATGAATGGATGCTAAAATTAGTAGTAGAAAGTAAGACGAGAAACAGTGTATGTGAACAGTCTCAAAGCATCTCTCCAAAGACACTTACTAATTACAAAGGAAACAACACAGCAGAAAAACCTGGCAGTCACCACCTCAACCAAGTAACCAAAGTTACCATTTCCAGCAATGGGACAAAGTAACATCATGTGCCTCCCAACATGTGAGGACACAGCATCACTTCTGTGAAGTTATTTCAAAAACACATGACCTTAAAATATCAGGCAAACCCAAATCGAGGAACATTCTGCAAAATAACTGGCCAGTACTATTCAAAAGTGTCATTAAAGGCAAAGAAAGAACTAAGGAACTACTCCAAATTAAGAACACGAAGAAACATACATGGCAAACAACGCAATGTGTGATCCTGGATTGAATTCTGGGCCAGAAAAGGGTCACTCGTGAAACAATTGTCAAAATCTGAATAAAATCTGTAAATAGGCCAGTAGTGTTGAATTCATTTTTATTCCATCAACTCAAAGAGTATTTCGAATCGTTCAAACCGTTCCTCAAATCCTAACACTGAGTTGATGTTAACTGATGATCATTGTACTAGGGTTATACAAGAGAATGTCCTTCTGTCATAGAAAATACACACTGGAGTAGAAGTAAAAGCGCTTCACATCTGAAACTTACTCTCAAATATTGAAAGAAAAAAAGTGTGGTGTTTTTTTTTTGTGTGTGTGTGTGTGTACACAGAGAGAAAGAATAAGAGATAAAACGAGGGTGGCAAAATGTTTAAATTTGAATCATTTGGGGACTAAGTGAAGGGTATACAGTCATACTATT
Organism: Rhinolophus hipposideros; assembly: GCF_964194185.1. Lineage (NCBI taxonomy): Eukaryota > Metazoa > Chordata > Mammalia > Chiroptera > Rhinolophidae > Rhinolophus > Rhinolophus hipposideros. The sequence continues at coordinate 23,586,640 of NC_138056.1, forward strand.
TTTGCAACTTTTTTGTACGTCTAAAATTATTTCAAAGTAAAATGTTTAAAAAAGTTAAGCGCATGGGAGTGTTATTCTCACTCCCTGTTCTTCTCAGAGAACTTCCCTTCTTTCGTTGTCTTCCATTAGATTGTTCAGCACCGTAATGACAGAGTCTATATCGCGGTTCCAAGTGTCAATACTTATAGGTACTAAATATTTTGAATAAAAGGCGTAATCATGGACTATTTTGCAGTTTTCTATTCATGCATCTTTTCACTGATACAATTTTAAGGTCTCCATCAACTGATGAATGGATACATAAAATGTGGTACATCTCTGTAAGACAATATTATTTGGCAACAAAAAGAAATGCAGTACTGATACACATTACATGGATGAATCTTGAAAACGCTAAATGAAAAAAGCCAGTCACAAAGGACCACGTATCATATGACTACATTGCTATGAAATGTTCAGAATATGCAAACTCACAAAGCTAGAAAGATTTTCGGTTGCCGAGGGCTGAGGGGATGGAGAGACTGGAGCTAGATGGTAAAGGGTGCCGGGGTGGGGGAGTTCTTTTGGGAGTAAGGAAAATGTTCTAAAAATGACTGATGATGTGATGATGTACAACTGAATATACTAAAAGCTACTGAATTGTATACACTTGATATGGGAAGTTCATGGTACGTGAACATAAAGAAAAACATCTAAGAGCTCTGCCAAAATTTTTATTTTAAGGCCTTATATATGTAGTAATCTATGCCTGTGGCTACAATACATGGCATTGAAAACCACTTCATCATAGACTTTCACAAACTTCTATTAAACTTGTTAAAAATAAACTGAGTTGACAATCATATACTTGTCTAATAAAGATATCCAAATAAAAACAACTATTATATGATACAGAGAAAAAATTGCCAGTAATTTAAGCTCAATGCTGAGCTTTTTTAGATAACGGTGGGGTAATGACAGAGAACACTTTCAATCCTAACTCCTCTACTCTGGAGGCTGATTCAGACGTCCCATCTTTCCCAGGAGCTTTCTCTGAACCCCCGGGTTAGGCTAAATGCCCTCTGGGTTCCCCTAGTATCCTGCACACACCTCTACCCTAGCACTTCTTGAGACAAACTATCTTTCTCCACCACTAAATGATGAAAACATGTTTTAGTCACCTCTGTATCCCTGGCACCTAGCACAGCACCAGAACACAAAAAGGGCTCAACAAAAATTGTGAGTGTGAATTTGGACCTGTCTGACTTGTATAAGCCTCAGTTTTCTATTTATTAAGAAGGAATTCCACCAATTGTCTTACTTAACTCATAGAGATGAGACATAAGAAACAAACTAGGAATTATACGTAAAATCACTTGAAAAAAATGATGCAGTGTATATACATGGTCTTCTATTATTAATATTATAAAGTATCTTATATAAAATATTTTTGGATCATTCTATGTACCTTTATTACAGGAACTTTTTCTTTGAAACTTCCACATCTAAAAAGGCATGAGAGAATGGGAATGCCCTAAACAAAAACTGATAAGCCTAAATTAATTGTTGACCATTACATGCCTCTCTGTCAACTATTACATGCAAAACAGAAAGCATTTTTTACTTCAACAACAATTAATGCTAAATTACTTAGTACAGGAGCAAAGAATACAACTGCTATGCAAGTTGTTTTACAACCCACTTTCTTGGCTTTATGTTCTGAAATGACTCAGAACCACAGTCTAAAATGCTATGTTTAAAAAAAGGAAAAAGATATTCATGAGCCGAGTGTTGCCACCACACCTTATAAATATAGCACCTTATGCTGCTAAACCTTTTATGCTAAAACCGTTTTCGCATTCAAGAGCCCTACGTGTTCTTGACAGAAACCACACTCAAGTAGCTGAATTTAGAACATGCTGACCTTGAGCAAATCAATGCCCTTAGCATGTACTTCTGGCTTATATCACCACAAGAGCTAGACAGCCTCACCATCTATAGTAGTCAACAATTTCTGGCCACTGTCCTGTCTATTTTAAGATATCCCTACTACATTTCTGTGTTGCACAGTTCAAAGAAACAGAAGAACACATGAACCTGTGTTTAAACACAAATCGTTTACCTTGGAACCTGGAGTATGTGTGTTCCTCCTGTGATTAGCTCAAAAATATTTAATTTGGTTAAGCTTCTACTTCCTGCTTTCATTTTTTAAATATAATATATTTTTAACAAGAGTAAAAAAAAAGTCAAGAATAAGACACTTCTGTTTATTACCCAATCGGATTTATAAGTAACCTCAGTGCTAAACTAAGCCGGATTTGGCAACGCTTTCAAATATAAACTACAAAAAATACTGAAACTAATAGTTACCTGCTTCATGCAAAATTATACTATACATATTAAAACAGTACTGAATAAGGACTATACTAAATTTTTTACCAATCTACCTTAATATTTACTAACTCTTCTAACTCTTGGATCTAACTGACATAAAGTCCATTTTTTATTTTTTGTATCAACCAACATCAGTCAACATCAACCAAAACATTAGCAGTCTTCGTTTATAAATAAGAACCTAATTTTTTCCTAATTTTAAACACAGAACCTGTAATTTAGCATAGCAATTGTATAGCTTCTGAAATTCAGGTAAATTTACTTGAAATTTTTATATCAAAACAAATTAGAAACTTCTAATTGTACTTAGCAATTATTCATAGCTTTTTTTTTTCATTCCCAACAGAGGCTAGTATTTATGCAAAGGCCTAATGCTAGAAACGAATTATTATAAAATATCTAGCATTTTTAGATTGCTTTTAAAAGGATTTCCTTTACTCTCTTAAAACATTTAATAAACAGATAATGTCAAGTACAAAAATTAAATGAAGCTTTTTAATTTACTCTCATCCAAAAGATTTCAAATAAAGAAAAGGAATCTAAGTATCACATAGACTAAATCTGGTATGTGGAATAATGCGGGACCCAAATAAAATGAAGTCATTAACTAACAAGTGAACTAAATATAGAGGCCAAGCAGCTGGAGCCTCCAGGGTTATATAATATGCTAGCTGACTACTCAAAGCTCTTAAAACAGAATCCACGGAGTACAAAGGGAAGGAACAGAAACAAAAACCATTGTTCTCACACTGTTAAATAAGATTTTTAAATGTTTCCAGAAAAAAAAATTAACTGAAAGCTAATCTTATATTCCATTAAAAGGGAGGGGGGGAGGAGGAAGCCTGTCAGGGGCCAGAGGATCAAACAAATGTAATTATATGAGATATTAAACAACACTTACCACCCTGCCACAACTATAAATTTTAAACCATCTGAAAGGTTTTAAGAATGGTATGAAGCATTCAATACTAAAAATCATATAATCAGGAATCTACTAAAGGGTAAATCAGACTGTATTCCTAATTTCTAATATATATTTGAATAAATTTAATAATCATTAAATGACATAAATGTGGGATTCTTCTGATGACCTACCAACAGCAGGGCATATGTTTGGAGTTGATTTATTTTTTTAATGTAAGTATAACTGGTATACAATCCTGTATGTTGGTTATATTAGTTTCAGGTGTACAATATAGTGATTCGACGTATTTATACCTTACAATGTGACCATCCCACTAATTCTATCACCCCAGTAATCATCTGTCACCATGTAATTTAACATAATTTATTGACTATATTCCCCTTCCCCTTCTGACCCATCACCCACCCCCTTCCTTCTGGTAACCATACCTTTGGTCTCTGTTTCTATGAGTCTGGTTTTGTTGTTTTAGGTTTTTTTTCCTAGATTCCACATATAAGTGAAATCATACAGTATGTCTTTCTATGCTTGACTTATTTCACTCAGCATAATACCCTCTATATCCATCTATGTTGTCACAAATGGCAAGATTTCATTCTTTTTATTGTGTGATATTCCATGGGTGTGTGTGTGTGTATCACATCTTCTTTATCTAGTCATCTGTTGATGGATACTTAGGTTGTGTCCATATCTAGGTTATTGTAAATAATACTGCAATAAACATACGGTTGCATATATCTTTTCAAATTAGTGTTTTCATTTTCTTTGGATAAATACCCAGAAGCGGAATTGCTGGGCTGTATGGTATATCAATTTTCAGTTTTCTGAGGAATCTCCATATTGTCTTCCACAGGGGCTGCACAAGTCTGCAGTCCCACCAACAGTGCACAAGGGTTTCCTTTTCTTCACATCCTCGCCAGCACATTATTGCTGACTTTTTGATAATAACCATTCTTACTGGTATAAGGTGATTGCTTGTGGTTTTGATTTGCATTTATTTCCCTGACGATTAGTGATGTTGAGCATCTTTTCAGAGTACAGACTGCTAACCATTACACTGTGGGGCCTGGAGCATCTTTTCATATTTCCGTTGGCATCTGCATGTCTCCTTTAGAGAAATGTTTTTTCATGCCCTCTGCCCATTTTTCAGATTATTTTTGTTATTGAGTTATATGAGTTTCTTACATATTTTGGATATCACCCCCTTATTGGATATATCATTTATGAATATATTCTCCCTTTTTATCTTTTTTATCATAGATTAGTTGATCATATAAGTGAGAGTTTATTTCTGGACTCTCTATTCTGTTCCATTGATCTACATGTCTGTTTTGTGCCAATACCATACTGTTTTGATTATTATAGCTTTATAGTATAGTATGCGATCAGGGAGTGTGGTATCTCCAACTTTGTTCTTTCTCTGTTTTGACTATTCAGGGTTTTGGGGGGCTCCATATACATTTTATGATTATTTGTTCTAGTTCTGAGAATGACATTGGTATTTTGATAGGAATTGCACTGAATCTGTAAATTGCTGTGGGTCACATGGCCACTTTAACAATATTATTCCTTCCAGTCCATGAACACCACATATTCATTCATTTATTTGTGTCCTCTTCAATTTCTTTCTTCAATGTCTTACAGTTTTCAGAGTACTACATCTTTCACCTTGGTTAAGTTTACTTCTAGGCATTTTATTCTTTCTGGGGTGATTAAAAGGAGGTTCAACATCTGCAAAACAATTAATGTGATTCATCACATCAACAAAGCCAAGGATGAAAATCATATGGTTATCTCAATTGTTAATGGCTCTTTTCTTCATTTCATCTTCCGATTGTTCATTATTAATATATAGGAATACAACAAATTTCTGTATATTCATTCTGTATCCTGCTAATTTACTGAATTCTTTTATTAAGTCTATTAATGTTTTGGTGAATTCTTTAGCGTTTTCTATATATAGTATGTCATTTGCAAATAGTGACAGTTTTGCTTCTTCGTTTCCTATTTGGATGCATTTTCTTTTTCTTGTCTGAGTGCTGTGGCTAGGACTTTCAGTACTATGTTGAATAATAGTGGTGAGAGTAGGCATTCTTGTCTTGTTCCTGATCTTATAGGAAAAGCTTTCAGCTTTTCACCATTGCATATGTTAGCTGTGGGCTTGTTGACACAAGTTACTTCTATACCCACTTTGTTGAGAGTTTTTATCATAAGTGGATGTTGAATTTTGTCAAATGCTTTTTCTGCATCTATTGAGATAATCATGATTTTCATCCTTGGTTTTGTTGATGCAATGAATCACATTGTTTTGCAGATGTTGAACCACCCTGGAATCCCTGGTATATAAATCCCACTTGATTATGGTATATAATCCATTTAATGTGCTGTTGAATTTTAGTTTGCTACTGTTTTATTAAGAATTTTGGCATCTATGTTCACCAGGGATACTGGCCTAAAATTCTCTTCCTTTGTAATGTCTTTGCCTTGTTTTGGTATCAGGGTAGTGCTGGCTTCATAGAATGACTTTAGAAGTGCTCCTTCCTCTTCGATTTTTTGGAATAGTTTGAGAAGGATAACTACTAATTCTTCTCTAAATGATTGGTGGAGCCTATGAAACCATCTGGTCCCAGGCTTTTATTTGTTGGGAGTTTTTTCAATGACTGCTTCAATTTTATTGCTAGTAATTGGTCTGTTCAGATTCTGTTTCTTCCTGGTTTAGTCCTGGTTTAGCTGTGTTTCTAAAAATTTATCCATTTTTTTCTAGACTGTCAAATTTGTTGGCATGTAACTGTTAATAGTATTCTTTAACGATCCTTTGTATTTCTGTGGTGTTGGTTATAATCTCTCCTCTTTCATTTCTGATTTTATTTATTTATGTTCTCTCTCTTTTCTGCTTGGTAAGTCTTGCTACAGGCTTGTCAATTTAATTTATCCTTTCAATAAACCAGCTCTTAGATGCATTACTCTTTTCTATTGTTTTTCTATTTTCCATTTCATTTATTTCCACTCAAATCTTTACTATTTCCTTCCTACTACTTACTTTGGGTATTGTTTGTTCCTCTTTTCCTAGTTTCTGTAGGTGTAAATTTAGATTGTTTATCTGGGATTTTTCCTGCTTCTTGAAGTAGGTCTGTATAACTATAAACTTTCCTATTATAACTACTTTTGCTGCAGACCATAGAGATTTTGTAAGGTTGTTTTCATTTTAATTTCTCTCAAGGTAGTTTTTGATTTTCTGTTTCATTTCCTCTTTGTTCCACTGGTTGTTTAGAAGCATGTTGTTTAATCTCCATGTTATTTGTGTTTCTTCCAGTGCTTTTCCTGTAGTTGATTTCTAGTTTCATGCCATTGTGGTCAAAAAAAATATGCTTGATATAATTTCAATCTTCTTGCATTTATTGAAGCTTGTTTTATGATCTCGTATGTGATCTATCCTGGAAAATGCTCCATGTGCACTTGAGGAAAATATGTAGCTTGTAGTTTTTGGATTAAATGCTCTATAAACGTCTATCAAGTCAAACTGGTCTAATGTGGCATTTAAGGCCATTATTTATATTTCAGTGCTCTTATGTTGGGTGCGTAGATATTTACAATTGTTATATCCTCTTCGTGGATTGACCCCTTTAAAAGTATGTAATTACTTCTTTGTCTCTTTTTACATTTTTTGTTTGAAGTGTATTTTGTCTGAGTATTGCTACCTCAGCTTTTTCATTTCTATTGAAATGGAATGTCTTTCTCCAGCCCTTCACTTTCAGTCCTTATGTATCTTTTCAATCTGAAGTGAGTCTCTCGTAAGTAAGTCATTTTTGTGTTACCCATTCTGCCACCCTATACCTTTTGATTGGAGCAGAGTTTGTTTACATTGAGGGTAATTATTAATAGGTATGTGTTTACTGCCATTTTGCTAATTGTTTTTTTGGTTGCTTTTATTGTTCTTCATTGCTTTTCTTCTTCCCTTGATCTCTTTGATTGGATTCCTTTCTCTTCTTTTTTGTGTTCATTTTTTTGTATGGTTTTGGTTTATGGTTACTATGAGGTTCATATATATCCATCTATATCTATAGCAGTCTAATTTAAGAAGATAGGCATTTAAGTTCAATCGCATTATAAATGCACTACACTTTTACCACCACCCCCACTCCTTGTTTTTGAGATCATGTTTTATATCTTTTTGTTTTGTGTATCTGATTGTTTAATGTAGTTATAGTTAATTTTACTACTATTATCTTTAACCTTCCTATTAACTTTTTAAGTGGTTGATTCACTGTGATAATTGTATATTTATCTAAACGAGTGAGATTTTTTTGTTGTCCCCTGTATTTTCTTATTTCTGGTTATGGACTCTTCTTCTCTGCATAAAGAAGACCTATTAACATTTCCTGTAAGGCCAGTTTAGTGGTCCAGGTGAACTTCCTTAGTTTTTGCTTGTCTGGGAAATTCTTTATCTCTCCTTCAATTGTAAATGATAACCTTGCTCGATAGAGTATTCTAGGTTGTAGGTTCCTTTCTTTGAGCACTCTGAGTATCTCCTGCCACTCCCTTCTGGCTTGTAAAGTTGCTCCTGAGAAATCAGCTGATAACCTTATGGTGTTTCCCTTGTATGTAACTTGTTTTTCATTCTTACAGCCTTTAAGATTGACTCTTTATTCTTCACTTTTGTCATTTTAATTAGAATATGTCTTGGTGTGGATCTCTTTTGAGTTCATCTTGTTTGGAATTCTCTGTGCTTCCTGGGCCTGGATGTCTGTTTCCTTCCCTAGATTAGGGAAGTTTTCAGGTATTATTTCTTCATGTTCTTTCTGCCCCTATTCTTCTCTCTCTCTTCTCCTTCTGGAATCACTATAATGCAAATGGAAGGACACTTGATGTTATCCGAGAGATCTCTTATAGTGTCCTCATTTTTTGAAATTCTTTTTTTGTTTTGCTGTTCTGACTGGGCTATTTCCATTATTCTGTCCTCCAGGTAGCTGATCCATTCTTCAATACTAACTAATCTATCGTTGATTCCTTCTAATGTATTTTCCATTTCAGCTATTGTATTCTTTGTCTCTGATTAGTTCTTTTTTACATTTTCTATGTCTTCGTTGAAGTGTTCTCTGAGTTCTTCTACTGTATTCTTAAGTTTGTTGAATATCCTCATGACCATTTCTTTGAATTCTTTATCAAGCACATTCCTTATTTCCATTTCATGAGGCCTTTTCTCTGGAGTCTTTCCTTGTTCCTTTTTTGGGGGCATATTCTTCTGTCTCTTCGTTTTGTTTGACTTTCTGTGTTTGCTCCTATGAGTTGGATAGGATGTCTCCCAGTTTTGAAAGAGTGACTTCTTAGTAGACCGTGTATTGAACAGTTATGGCAGGCTGGTTGTAGTCGGGGCAGGTGCATGCAGTGCCTGGTGTGTCACTTGGTCTGAAGGAGTGGGTTCCGTGTGGGGTAGCCTGGTACGTGCTTGCTTCCTTGCCATTCTAATCTGGATGGGATTGCCTGATGTAAATGGGGTTGCTCTTGGCGTGCCCTATGGCATTAACTGTCTGTGATCTGAGGTGGGTCTAGGCAGGGTTGCTTTGCAAACTTGGGTCTCAACGGCCCCTCTCCAGCTGAGGCAGGCCAGCATGCACACTCCTCAGCTTTTTGCCAGTTCTCCCTTTCTAGGCGATATATCTCCTTGTGTGCCAGCCATACCCTTCTCGCCCCACAGACAGTGCTGCCAGAGTGCCCCATTGCTTAAATTATCCAGTCAGAGCAGGGTCTGGGCAGGACCATTCTGCCTGCCTGCATCTCAATGCCCTTTCTCTAGTTGGGGCAGCCTTACATGAGTGCACACAGTTGCACTCATGCACTCAGCAGCACACCTGTCATTCCACATGGGTCAGCCCTTACTGCATGCCCTGTTGCTTTAATTGTGTCCAGTAGGAGTGAGGGCCTGGGAGGGGCTGATGAGTGATCACTAGCTCCACCCTTTTTCCAGGTGGAACAACCTTACATGTACCCACAGCCATATGTCCTTTGGTAGTTCTGAACTCTCTCTGGGCAGGGCAGGAGCTGCTACACCACGTGCACCCACAGCCGCACCCCACTCCGCAACCGGCAGCCCAGTGTGTGTGTACTGCAAAGTTTTCTTAACTCCACACTTGTGCATGTAGCAGCACCCTACTATCTCTGCACTTTCTCTGGACTGGGAAGTCCTGCATACAGATACTGCAGCATTTTGTTTGCTCCCCACTCTTTCTAGGGTGGAGAGCTCCATGTGAGCACAGAGTAGCACCCCACTATGTCTGCACTTTCTCTGGACAAGGTCGCCTTGCAGGTGGGTACTGCAGCGTTTTGTTGGCTCTGTACTCTTCTTCAGGCAGGGCAGCCCCTTGTGTGCACAGTCCAGTGGAAACGCGAAGTAGCACCACGCTGCACCTGCTGGATCGATGTATGAGAGAAGGCGCCCCTTGTATGCATGCATGCTATGGTGTTCTTCTGTTTCTGCTGGGTCTGGCTCCCGTAGGGGTGGCTGAGTACGTGCTACAGTGCCCTGCAGGTTGGCCAGAGAACCTGGCTGGAGCTCCTGCCCACTATCTAGGTTCAGGAGAAATGTAAACAACAGTGCTCCTGGGTTTCTCCGGTCCTGGGTTGTTCCCTCAGCTCCTGGAGAGCTCTCGTGGTACCCTGACCTTCTCTATCTGGTCACTCTCTCTTCCATTTTATGCACAGGCTGTTCAATTGGCTCACAGTTGTCTCTCAGGAGGATTTGCTCTAAATATAGGTATACATGTGATGTGTACTTGTGAAGGGGCAAGCTCAGCGTCCACCTATGCCACCATCTTGGACCCACTCCTGGAGTTGATTTTTGTAGGAGCTAATTAATTTCTCCTTCATCTTGTCCTGGGTACTACAGCATATATTTGCAAGAAGCTAGACAGGTTGAGAGGTATGGTGCAAAGGTAGATGCAATACCTGAAAATAGCTACCCTTTGTTGGGCCTAAATTTATAGTTCTCATGTTCTAACAATTTCTAACAATAAACTGCATGTGTTCATCTACTTGCTAACTTACTTATTACCAATACTGGCAGATCCGATATACATGGCCACTGTGTTGGCACCCATGGGGCGCTGCAGTACCCCAAGGCTGCAGGCTCAAAATTATAAAACTATGGATTCAAATCATTTACATACTCAAGAAGATATTTTGAATCTTACAATCATTAGCTAGCCTTTAAGACTATCTTTGTATTATGGGGTAGTATTATATTAATTATGACATTGTAGTACTTTATCAATATTTACATGGAAATTATCTTCTTTAAATCCCCCCCGTAGCACCAACACCAAAATAGCTTTGCCCAAATCATATAAGTGGAAAGACTATAATACAGCTTATTATGAAAAGGTGGCCTGAACATTCATGGCAGTCATGAAAATGTTTGAATCTTAAAAATCAGTTACATCTGATTACTATGTCTTTAATAAACTGGTTCTCTTAAATGCTGAAATGACCAAAGATATACACAGAAAGTACTATAAACCCTTTTCCCAACATATAAAGACTTCTGTTTGATCACCATTAATCATCAATCATTCCTTCAGATCTTCTAACAATAAAAATAATCAAATGACTTTGGCATAGAACTTTGCAGTAGATTACTATTTTGCTTGGGCAGACTTTATGCGTAAATTTTAAAAAGCTTTTTAAAAACTCAAACCTCAACTAATCTTGTTTTGATGTCTTTACTTATCCAAAGTAGTCTTTTTCCATCACATGCACACATAAAATTTCAGTTAGCAGAAATTCAACATTTTTTCAATAAGCAAAAAGTAATTGTCACCTACCTGTAGTACCGAGACTGTAGATATGTTGAACAAACAGTCTTTGATACATGACTGGCCGACCCAAAGTCTATTACTTTAACCCTGTAAGGCTGTCGAACAGGATCCACCAACATAATATTCTCTGGTTTGAGGTCAGCATGAATTAAACCAAGACTTTTCAATTTTTTCAATGCAGTGGCCACTTGTTGAAGAATGGGTCGAATTACTTTGAGTGGCAGGGGACTGAATTTATTTTGTTTCAGAAAGTCATACAAGTTTTGTTCCAGCATCTCAAAGACTAAACAAGTATGGTTACGGTGCTGAAAGCATTCATAAGCTCGTACAAAGTTATATTCATCAGCATTTTCAGTGCTGAGTCTTGCTAATATGCTCACTTCTATTTGACCTTGACGTGCATAAGAAGGGTGATTCTTCAAAATTTTGATTGCTACAATTTCATTTGTCCCTCTTTTCCAGCATTTGACTACCTGGCCGAAAGTGCCTCGACCAAGAAAATCAAGGACTTCGTAAGTATTTTTCATGGAGCATAAGACTTCGTGTTGTACTAACTGATAATCACCTTCTCCAGTGGTACAATTCTGTTTTGTTCCTGTGGTAGTTGTCACAACTGTCACTGGATTTCCCATGTTGGTTTGCAACATTGCAGGAAGTATGGACAATTCATCGACAATCTGCATTGCGCTGCTCTGGTTATCCAACTCCTCACTCTTGCGCTTCAATCCACATCGCTGGGGGCCTCCTAGGAAATGTAACCTCTGCCGCCACGCCCCAATCTGAGGTGCTTCCACTTGAGCTTGCTGTGCCTGAGCTGCTATGACCTTTGTAGCACCTGCAGTGTTTTTTAAAACAACAGCACTTGTCTGCAACGAAAAGTTGTGTCCTCGAGGTCTGTTAAATGCTATCTTTGTCTGAAAAGCACTACTCTTCGTGAGAGGATGAGAATTTCCAACGTTTCTACCATTCACATAGGTCCGTGGATAGTTTCTTTCCTGGAATACACAACTGCTTGGCTCTACTTTGAGTTTCTTCACACTACAAAAGGCACTTGACTGAGTTTGATAAACATATGGTGGGTAGACCAGGACTTGTGAGGCCATACCTGCAAAAAAGAGTAAAAGGACATATTAACTACCAAAAAATGTTTGATTTTAAATCTCACAAAGAAAACTTTTAAGGGTCAAATCCACAATTTGTAAAAAAATAATTAAATTCTATCAAGATTTTTTTTCCTCAGAGGAGATATATGTATTTTTCGATACCTCTACTTTATTTAGTGCTTCACCTGTTTTGAGTGTTGAATAAAAGTCACTTCTGTGACCCACACCCACAGAAATAGACCCAGAAAGACAGATGATGAAACTCACAGCTAAGAATTTCTAAAACCGCTATTATAAATATAGTCAGGGATTTAAACAAAAGCATGAGCATAAATAGGAGAGGCTTGAAAAGCATTTTAAAAATGGAACTAGGAGCCTGGAGAACCCTGCATACCATACATAGATGGTAGGAAAACAACTTGGCAATGTCTAACAGAATTGCAAATGGATATGTCCTCTGACCTAGAATCAGGCAACTCAAATACAATGCAAGAATATTCATGCAGCACTGTGTAAAGCAACACAATACTGGAAATAACCTAAGCATCCATCCAAAAGGCACTGGTTAGATACACCTTGATAAACAGACCAACTACTAGCTTTAAAAAAGAATGAAAATAATCAATATACCCTATTATGGCTCGATTGCCAAGATAATGCTGTTATCTGAAAAAAGCAAGATTCAGAAAACATGTGTTCATTACAGAAGATATTAATTACTATATGTTTAATAAACAAAAGAGACATGTATATATTCGCATATACATTGACTATCTGTAAAGAAATTGTTGGTTTCTGTCTTGGAGGAGAGTACAAGAATATTGTGGGCAGTGAGAAAGATTTGTTATTCACTGTGTATCCTTTTTACCTCTTTTTACTATGTACATTATTACCTGTTCAAAAAGTTTTTGAATCATCTGGGGACCCTATTAAAATGCATTTCATATTTGGACATAAAATAGTATATCTGGGATTTGCTTCAAAATAATAGGGAAGAAAAAGTGGACAGGAATATAGATTAAATGAGATTAATAAATTGTTCATTATAGCAGCTTGATAGTGGGTAAAAAGGAGTTCATTATTCTGTCTACTTTTGAATATGTTTACATTTTTCCTTAAAAAAAAGTTATAATAATTTTATATATATATATAAAATTCCACCCAGAAAGATTCTGTGGTAAGGTTCAGGGATCATGTACATGTACAAACAAACTCCCAAGACCATTTAGATTCACACTAACATCTGAGAACCAGTGATCTAGTCTGTACAAAAACCTTAGGCAAACTCAAGTCCTACCAATCCAGGACACCCACGTCTGCAAAATCAGATGAAGTACCAAGGAATAGAATGTATACCACTCTAGGCCAATCCATGCCATGTTAATTCAAGGTGTTAAGTGGACAACAGCTGAGATCCAGGTAACTGCCCTAGAGATATTAAAGAAACTACTGCAATTTCTGAGTCCTGCTATTCCTACCTTTCCTTTCCCAAAACACCAAGCTAGAAGGCAAAGAATTAACCAAGAGCCACAACCAAGGCCAACTAAATGAGGCTTAGAAAAAGTAATTACCCCCCGCCAACTAATTCCCAACCACTGTGCTCTGTGGGACCCATGTAAAGGAGGACTTTAGAAAATAAATACAGATAGGAATGTCACATAATATACATAGCACATTAAGAAGGGGAAGAAGGGATGGTGCTGGAGACAGTTATAATAGACCACAAAAAAATGAACTCCAAATTACTAATTAACTTGACCACTCTTACTCCTGCTGTATTGAAATATTATCAGTTAAACTGATGACCTGATAAGAGTATCTTATATTCAGTATTTATGGATTTTATAGAGTACAATATTCCCAGGACTGCCGTACGAGAAACACTGATTCAGCACAATACTATTTCCTATTATTTTTCATTGCAGTATATGCTATGTTATACTTCTGTAGCTATATTATTCATGACTTTGTCATTTGTTCTTATCAACTAAGAAATGAACTTTTAAAAAATACTACCCCTTTGTGAGCTGGGGCTGCCTATAAAATATTACTTAGAGGATGGTGAAGATTCCTGTTAGAGAAACCATTGAGCTTCCACTCCTCCAGCTTAATAACTTTAGGTACTTTAACACTGACTAATAGGCCTTATTTTTCCAATCCTCTATCCAAAATCTTCACATCCTTTTCACAATTACCAAAACAGCAATGTAACCAATATTGATGACCACAAGCATGGGTCTGATCACCACTAACCATAAGGAAATGTTTTCTTTTTTTTTTCTTAATATACATATTATCAGGTCTCCTGAAAAGGGAGGGAGGGAGCAGAGACAGAAATATTTTACTATTTTATATTCATTAGTCAATATGAAAATTCTGAATCATTTTGTGCCAAACTTCGACACAAACTATATGTCATCAGGTTCTTTCAAATGTGACATCATAAACAGATTCAATTAAAGGCAATAATGCTTTGTATTTGCCTTACTCAACTTTCTTCTCCTACTTGTTCAATTCTCAATCTTTAAATTTTCTTTTTCAAAAATTAAGGTAAAATATATATAACAACATTTACTGTTTTTAACTGTACAGTTCATTGGCATTAAGTACATTCACTGTTGTGCAACCGTCACCATCATCCATCTCCAGTACGTCTTTCCTCTCGCAAAACTGAAATTCTGCACCCATTAAACAGTAACTGTGTCTGACTACTCTAAGTAATTGACTACTCCACATACCTCATAAGTGAAATCATGCAATATTTGTCCTTTTATGACAGGCGTATGTCACTTAGCGTGTCTTCAAAGTTGATCCATGTTGTAGCATGCATCAGAATTTCCTTCTGTTTTTAAGGCTAAGTAATTCTCCATTGTATATATTACCCACATTTTATTCATCCACTTAGCCATCCAAAGACATCTGGGTTGCTTCCACCTTTTGTCTATTGTGAATAATACTGCTATGAACATGTACGTACAAATATCTCTTCAAAACACTTCTTTCAATTCTTATATATATATACCCAGAAGTGGAATGACTGGATTATATGGTATACTTCTATTTTTTAAAGATTTTTATTAAAAATATAGCTAACAGGGCAGCCGGATGGCTCAGTTGGTTAGAGTGTGAGCTCTGAGCAACAGAGTTGCCAGCTCGATTCCCACATGGGCCAGTGAGCTGCACCCTCCACAACTAGATTGAAGACAACGAGTTGCGACCAAGCTTCTGGAGGGGCGACCAGCTGGCTCAGTCGGTTACAGCGCAAGCTCTCAACAACAAGGTTGTCGGTTCAATTCCCTCATGGGATGGTGAACTGCGCCCTCTGCAACTAAAGATTGAAAATGGAGACTGGACATGGAGCTGAGCTGCACCCTCCATAACTAGATTGAAGGACAACGACTTGGAGCTGATTGGCCCTGGAGAAACACACTGTTCCCCAATATTCCCCAATAAAATTTCTTTTTAAAAAAATGCTACTTTGAAATATATATATATATATATATATATATATAGCTAACGTACAATATTATATTAGTTTCAAGCGTACACCATAGTTATTCAACATTTATGTGCCTAAAGAAGTGAGTACCATAAGTCCAGCAACCATCTGACACCATAACATGCTATCACAGTATTATTGACTATATTCCCCATGCTGCATATTACATCCTCATGACTCATTTGTTTTATACCTGGAAATTTGAATCTCTTATTCCCATTCACCTTTTTCCACCTGTATAAGTTTTCAATTACAATTGACATTCAATATTATTTTATATTAATTTTAGGGGTACAGCATGGTGGTTAAACATTTATATAATTTAAGAAGTGATCCCCTGACTAGTCTAGTACCCACCTGGCACTACACATAGTTATTACCATATGAACAGCTATATTCCTTATGCTTTACTTTGCATCCCCGTGACTGTTTTGTAAGTACTAATTTGTATTTCTTAATCCCTTTACCTTTTTCACCTTAATACCTTCACTTTTTTCAACCCCTCTCCCATCTATCACCCCAATAAATCTTGTAAAACCCTCTGACACCATAGTTATTACAATACTGACTTTATTCCTTATGGTATACCCTACATCCCCATGACTACTTTGTAACAACCAATTTGTACTTCTTAAACCCTTCCCCTTTTCACCACCACCCCCCACTCCCCTTCCATCTGGCAATCATCAAAATGTTCTCTGTATCTGGGTCTGTTTCTCTTTAGTTTATTTATTTTGTTCTTTATATTCCACATATAAGCAAAATCACATTGCATCTCTCTTTCTCTCACATATTCCACAGCAATACCCTACAGGTCCACCTATGCTGTCGCAGACGGCATTCCCATCCATGGCCGAGCAATATTCTATTGTATATATGGACCTCCTCCTTATCCATTCATCCATCGACAGACACCCAGGCTGCCTCCACATCTTGGCCATTGTAAACAACGCTGCAATGAACATATGGATGCACACGTCCCCTCAAAATCGTTTTGCTTTTCTTCAGATAAATGCCTTGAAGTGGGATGACTGGGTCCTTCGTTGTCTCTTCTTATAGCCTTTGTTTTAAAGTCTATTTTGTCTGGTATAAGTATTGCTACCCCAGCTTTTTTTATTATTATTTCCATTTTCATGAATTATCTTTTTTCATCCCTTTACTTTCAGTCTATGTGTGTCTTGCAATCTGAAGTTGAGTACCTTGTAGGCAGCATATGTAAGGGTTTTGTTTTCTTATACATTCAGCGACCCTGTCTTTTGATTGGAGCATTTAATCCATTTACATTGAAAGTAACTGTTGATATATATGTAGTTATTGTCACTTTATTATTCTTTTTTTTTTTTCTTCATCTAAAGAAGTGCTCTAAGATTCCTTATAATACTGGTTTGGTGGTGATGACCTTCTTTAGCTTTTTCTTATAGGAAAGCTCTTTATGTGGCCTTCAATTTTAAATGATAACATTGCTGAGCAGAGTAATCTTCATTGTATGTAAGTCCTTACTTTTCATCGCTCTGAATATTTTGTGCCTATCCCTTCTGGCCTGCAAAATTTCTGTTGAGAAATCAGCTGGCAAATCTTATGGGAGCTCCTTTATAAGTTACTCGTTATCTTTCTCTTGATGCTTTTAGGATTCTCTCTTTGTATTTAACCTTTGCCATTTTAATTATGATGTGTCCTGATGTGGGCTTCTTTGGGTTCATCTTGATTGGGACTCTCTGCACTTCTGGGCTTATGTCTATTTCCTTCACCAGGTTAGAAAAGTTCTCAGTCATTATTTCTTCAAATAGGTTTTCAAAACTTGCTTTCTCTCTCCTCTGGTACCCATAAGATGCAGATGTTGTCATGCTTGATGTTGTCCCAGAGGGCTCTTAAACTATCCTCATTTTTTTTTTTTAAGTTTACACTGAAATACACTTTTTAAAAAAATTTTTTTTATTGGAGAATACTGGGGAACGGTATGTTTTCCCAGGACCCATCAGCTCCAAGTCAAGTCGTTATCCTTCAATCTAGTTATGGGGGGCGCAGCTCATCTCCAAGTCCAGTCACCGTTTTTTCAATCTAGTTGTGGGGGATGCAGCCCACCATCCCATGCGGGAATTGAACTGGCAACCTTATTGTTAAGAGCTCACGCTCTAACAAACTGAGCCATCCAGCTGCCTCAATCCTCATTTTCTTTAATTCTTCTTTTTTTCTTTTTGCTGTTCTGATTGGGAGTTTTCTACTACCCTGTCTTCCAAATCGCTGATTCGATCGTCTACTTCATCTAGTCTGGTGATGATTCCTTCTAGTGCATTCTTCATTTCAGTTATTGCATTCTTCACTTCTGACTAGTTCTTTTGTATGGTTTCTATGTCCCTTTTTATGCTTGCTATCTCTTTGCTGAAGTTCTCAGTAAGTTCCTTGAGCATCCTTATAACCAGTGTTTTAAACTCTGTATCTGGAAGGTTGCTTGCCTCCATTTTGTTTAGTTTTGTTTCCGAAGTTTTCTCCTGTTCTCTCATTTGTGACGTATTTCTTTGTTTCCTCATTTTGGCTACCTACCTGTTTATTTCTATGTATTAGGCAAATCTGCTGCGTCTCCGAGTCTTGACCTGGTGGCCTTATGTAGTAGGTACCCTGTGAGGCCCAGTGGCACAGTCTCCCTAGTCACCTGAGCTGGGTGCTCCAGGAGTGTACCCTGTGGGGATTGTGTATGCCCTCCTGTTATAGTTGAGTCTTGGTTGCTACTGGCACATCAGTGTGTGGTACTGACCCTTAGGCTAACTGGCTGCAGGGTTTGGCCACATCCACAGCTTACAGGCTACTGTACAGGAGCTTATACCACTAAGCGAGATTCGCCCCAGCGGGCTCTGGTAGCTGTTGAGACCAGCCTTTGTGTGTGCCACTTGTGGAGTTAATTGGGTGTTGCTCTGCTGTGGTCTAAAGCCAACCCCCAAATATGTTGGTTCCAGGACCTCTTGTGAGGGAGTTCAGTGCAGGCCCCAGTCACTCTCTGCCTGTGACCGGCCAGGGACTACCTGGCAGGAGGTACAAAGCAATCCACAGTTGGCTGCGGAGGTGTGTGGGAGAGGCCACACTGTGACCCAAGGATGGCTGCCACCAGTACCGGGCCTGGGGTAGCTCTGGAAAAGCTAGGACATCCCAAAAGCTGATACCACCTTCTAGCTGCTTGTAAGGCTCAGCCACTGACACAACCTCCTGAGGTACAAAAGTCTAGTGAGGCAGGATCTCAGGGAGTCACCAGAGTGGGACGAGTTGTGTTCACCAGGTTAATGTAGATTTTGGGTTGATGGCAGTGCTGAGCCTGGAGATACTGAACAAAATTTTAGAGCAACCAAGGCCAGCCGCCTGTCACCTGGGGCCTGCAGACCCCCCAATAGTTGTCCAACAGAGAGTGCAATATGGGCGGGGCTGGGTGCTCACCAGTGTTGGGTGAATTGGGTGGGGCAAATCCTAAGGAGTCAATAGGGTGGAGTGAGCAGAGCTCACCAGACTGACTCAGATTCGGCCATGGGCAAGAAAGTAGAGCTCACCTCAGAAAAGTTGGTGCCCACCTGCTGGCTGCACAGAAAGACCCCACACAGGGAAAATGGCAACTGTCCCTCCAGTCCTTGCCCTGCAGCCACATAATTCAGTCTCTCCCCATGTCTCCAATGCTCCTCGAGTCACTGTCCAGAGTCCAGGGTCACCTGTGAGCAAGTGAGTCTGTGCACAGGCCTTTTAAGAGGACACCTGGGTTTCCCACATCCTTCCATCCCACCTGGTCAGAATTTCCAACTGGTTTTCACTGCCAGATGTTGTGAGGGGCTCCTCTTCCTGGCACCAGGATTGCAGGCTGGAGAGCCCAGTGTGGGTCTGGGGTTCCTCACTCCTCAGAGGGGACCTCCATGGCCAAGATATCCCTCCCAATTCTCAACCGCCACATGGAGGTATGTCACCAGCCTGTTATGCATCCCCACCCCTCCTACTAGTCTTGACATGGCTTCTTATTTATATCCTTGGTTATAAAACTTCTGTTCAGCTACACTTCAGATGGTTCAGGTTGATAGTTCTATAATTTAGTTGTAATTTTAATGTTTATGGGAGAAGACAAGCACTGCATTTACATACTCTGCCATCTTTGATCTCTAACCATGGTGCTTCTACATTCTACAGCCCAACCATTTACATTCCAACCAGTAGTGCACAAAGGTTCCATTTTCTCCACATCCTCACAACACTTTTTTTTCTTTTTTATAACAGCCATCCTAATGGATGTGAAGTACTATCTCATTGTGATTTTCAAATCTGCATTTTTAACTCTATTCTTTTTTCAACAATACTGGCTGCACTAACAGCTATAGCTTGATGTTATCAGTAACTACAAAAAGTAAACTTTCTCTTTTTTTAATGAGTTACTTATGAATATTAAACATTACACTTAATTTTAAGACTAAGCTCTTATAAAAATCCACATATTAGCTGGGCATGTTTACTGAAATAATTACTGAAAAATCTCCTGTTCTTCCATACTTACAATCACTGGTAAGTATAAAAATTATTAAATTACTAAAAACATTGTTTTAAATTAAGAAACAAACATGAAAATGTGATCAGTATTGAAGACTTCCAAAAAGCTGTAAGAAATAAATAAAAATAAATAAAGCCTTTAAAGAAAGAAAAAAAGATTTTTTTACCTTACAAGAAGCTCAGGGCACTAAATTACCTCAAAATAAACAGGGATAAAAGACCAAAGTTTTAAATCTATAGCCAATATTCCACATTTAAGAAAAAAGGAAAACTAGCAGCACAACAAACAAAAATGTCACCTTGATGGAAGATACCTTAGGAAATAGACTCACTCAACTAGAAATAAGCAAAGAGCTACATTATATCACAGTAAACTTTTGATTCTGTTAAGATAAAAACCCTACATTCTGAGTTCTTTTCTGAACACACCTATCAACTCTGCTTCCAAGATATATTAAAATAAGTAGACACAAATTCAGTTCACTTTCAAAAGTGAACTTATTACCACTATTTCAAGAGAACCAGAATAGAACAGGAAAAGAAAAATACAGATAAGATTGTTTTATCAGGTAAAATGTACCAATGCATCTTTAATCTGACAGCTTCAAAGCTAACAGAGCTAGAAAAATCATTCTATGTAAACAAAGTAATGATATCTTATATTCTCCACAATTAGAGTAGTACTAAGTTCACTAATGGAATGATATGTTTTCAGTCAAATTACACAAATATACATTATAGACTATCATTGCCTTCAGCATGCTATGATCAGCACCAGAGACAAAAGGACTAAAAACCACTGTGTGAAAATCAGTGAACATGCTGAAAAACAGAAAACAACACCAGCAATAGCACCACTTCCACCATCACTCTCACACACACACACACACACACACACACACACACACATACTTCTTGGTCTACTACCAGGTCCCTTTCCTAGTATAGTCTTTATCTGGATCCAGTCATCTCCCAGAGCCCTCTCTTTCCCTCCCTTGTCTAAACCCCAAAATCTGAGCTGCCCATATCAACATAGAACATCCCATTCTGTCCTCAAAATATCATCCATCTCTTCTTTTTATCTACTATCTTTCTGATTATCTACTACCACACAAACTCCCAATGTTCTTTGCAAAATTCTATTTCCTGTCTATTAGTAAAATAGATTCAAAATGAACACTTCTCTTATGTAACACAAAAGGTGTTTTTAAAGTAGTGTGGCAGCAAAAGAATCCAATATTCTAAATCTGACTACCATGGCTCTTAATCTTTTTCCTGACACATCTCAGGTATGATAAACTCTGAAACAGTGTAAAGCACTTTAGGGGACTTAGTATTCAAGAGTAATACCTTTTCAGAGAACAAAAAGCACATTAGGGAACACAGTCTTCACCAAAGCATTTTTATGTGCAAATGAACGATTAAGTTAATCATTTCAAGAAAGGAGTTTTGTGTATCACTACAATGATTTTCAACACTGCAGAATACCTTTTTTAAAATAACAGGGCCTACTTATTTCACCAAGTGAACCAATGAATAATTACACTGTTCTTAAACTACTTTTACATTCCTCACAAAGTCTAGCTGAGTTAAATAAAAATGCCCAAATCTATTCTATAGCCTCACATCTTTTCAAACTTATTTTTTATAGGACTGCAAACATCGGTTTTACTACAACTCTAATTTTTGTACAAATGGCTACATCTCCACAAGGTCTGACAATCAAAGATATTATTAAAGGAGATATCATGAAGTCTTCCAGGTACCAGTATCATCTATAATCAAGTTTCATGTAAATAAACTATTCCAACTTGGTTTATACACTGAGTTAAAGATTTTGCTTTCATGCGTGTTTCACTTTTTCCATTTTAAAAATATTTTCAGCCACATGAATATCTTCAGGCACAAAGAATATTAACACATCAATAAAGTTTCATTAAAATCATTTTTATATTTGTAAGTGAATACTATTCATATCAGAACTTCATTTCTGTTTCAACTGAAAATTTGTCAACACTTGATACAGGAATAAAGGGGCATTTTTCTTACAAGCATTAAAACTGGAAGATAAGGTACCAAATACAGAGAATAATGTTAAAAACAAATATTACAGTATTCACAGAATTTCTGCTCAAGACAGCGGAATAGGGAAATACTATGCTAACCTCCTCTCATGACCACATCAAAATTACAACTAAACTACAGAATAACCATCACTGAGAATCTCCTGAAATCCAGCTAAACCAAAGTCCTACAACTAAGGTCATACAGAAGAAGCCACTTGGAGACTGGTAGGAGGAGCAGAGACGTGGAACAGACGTGGAACCACCCATGTGTGACCATTAAAAACCAGAAAGGATACAGGTGCCGAGATTCACCCCCCATACCAGGAGCAAGGGGTCCCAGCCCTACACTGGTGTTCCAGTGGTGGGGAGAGAAGTACCCAAAGCTTCTGGCTGTGAAAAACAGCGGAGATTGTGGCTGGGTGAGAAGGAAGGAGGCTGCACTCCCAGGCGCTCCTCTTAAAGAGCCCACGCATGGACTTACTCGCTAACAAACTCACTGGCTCGGAGCTCTGGTGTTGGAGCAACTCCAAAGGTGCCAGGGACATACAGGGAGGAACTGAATTGTCTGGCTTCAAGGAGAGGGCTGGAGGGACTACTTTCTCCTGGACAAAGAATTGGCGAAAGCCATTGTTCTTTGTTGAGCCCGCCCTCTTCCCAACATGCAGACAGACACAGGCAATCATCACATCTGAGTCTCCATCAACCTGGCTAATACCATTCTTTTGCCATGATTCCCTGAGACCTTGCTCTACCCAACTTTTGGGCTCACCGAAGCCGCTTCCCGTGGCTTTTCCATACAAATAGCCTGTCTTGGCTCATGCAGCAGAATTTCCTAAAATCTCTCAAATGTTCACAACACCCAAACAAGCAACATCTGGCTTCAGCATATCCTGTGCCTCTTGCTGAGCAGCCCTAAGCCCCTAACTAGCAACTGTTGGCCTCGGTTAGCAGCTTGGCTTCTTGAAGCACCTCCAAGCCCAGCATGAATGGCAGCCATCTGTGGATTGTTTCATGGATCATGCCAGGTGGCCCCAGGAAGGGCACAGGCTGTAGCTAAACTTGGCCTGCGAAGGGGCCCCTTCCATGAGGCCCCAGGGCTAGCATGCGCAGTAGCCAGCTTCAGAATGAGCCAGAGCATCACCGGCCACCTCCAATGATTATACACTAAAAGGGAAGACTGGGCAGGCACCAGAGCCCCAGCTAAAGTGAATGCTGTTCTGTAGGGTCAGCCCCAGCACAACAGCTTCTCCACTGCAGTCACAGCCAGTCCTCACAACCAATCAACCCGGGGGTCAGTCCCTCCCACTGGCATATAAACAGCAACTAAGGCTCAACTAGGAGGGCACACACAACCCATACAAGCACACACCTAGAGCACCCAGACCGGGTGACCAGGGAGACTGCACTACTGGGCCCCACAACACACCTACTACATAAGGCCACCTATTAAGACCAACAGACATAACACATACCTAATACATAGAAACAAACACATGGCAACAGTCAAATGGGGAGACAAAGAAACGTGTCCCAAAAGAAAAGAACAAAGCTCCAGGAAAACGAACTAAACAAAACAGAGACAAGTAATCTACCAGACGCAGAGTTGAAAATACTGGTTACGAGGATGCTCAATGATCTCAAGGAAAACTTCAACAAATGAAGATAGAAAACATAAAAAAGAACCAATCAGAAATAAAGAATACAATAACTGAAATAAAGAATATGTTAGAGGAAATCAACAGTAGATCAGATAAAGCAGAGGATAAAATCAGAAATTTAGAAGATAGTGTAGCAGAGAACACCCAATCAGAACTGCGTAAGAAAAAAGAATCCAAAAAAATGAGGCTAGAGGGGCCTCTGGGACATCAACCTTACCAACATTTGCATTCCTGGGGTACCAGAAGAAGGGAGAGAACAAGGAATTGAAAGCCTATTTGGAGAAATGACAGGTAGAGCTCACAGGCCAGGTGTCATAAGCGATCTCTTGGGGCTTGCCACACTGTGAGGGCTGCTGTGCCACCACAGGCCCTGGTCCCCAGTCTGCTCGTACACCCCAGCTCAGAAGGGCCCTTCTAGAACCGGGAGTGGACCCTGGTCACCGGGAAGCCAGATGGGGTGCAGTGGTGGCTTGTTGGGGATGTGATCTGGTGTTTTGAGCGGAGGGGCTTCAAGCTGGTGGGGATCAAGATGCTACAGGTGTCAGAGCATCTTTGCTGAGCACTCCTACCGCCTTCAGAGGAAGCCTTGCTATCCAGCCCTCATCGGCGACGAAAGCTCTGGACCCATGGTGGCCGTGGTCCAGGAAGGCCCCAATGTGATCTGCACCTCGTGGGCCATGATGGGACACACTGATCCAGCTGAGTCTTCCCCTGACACCATCCAAGGAGACTTCAGTGTCCACATTAGCAAGAACGTCATCCATGCCTGCGACTCCATGGAAGGGGCCCAGAGGAAGACGCAGCTGTGGTTCCAGAGCAGTGAGCTGGTGGACTGGGCAGATGCAGGCCACCGCAGCAGCATCTACCCAGCCTGAACCTCGGGCTGCCTTCAGCCACCCCAGCATCCACCCAGGACCAACTACCTCTGTCCATAAGAACTTGAGCCCACCCTGTGCTCTGCCCATCTGTCCCAGACCACCCCCCTGTCCACCTTCTGCTCCACCCCAGCCCAGAGGCAACTTTATGTGCCTTTTATTACCCTAAGCCATCAAGACATTGGACCAAATCCTTTCTGTACCAAAGTGCCAGACAACTTTTGGAGTGTCTCCAAAAGTAGGTAGTTTGACCTCCCCTCCCTCAAGGGGAGACATTAAAATTCATCACGCTGTGCAAAAAAAAAAAAAAAAAAAAAAAAACGAAAAAAGGAAGAAGAAATAATAACAAAACTTCCCTAACCAGGTGAAGGAAACAGACATAGAAGTCCAGGAAGCAAAGGGAGTCCTAAACAAGATGAACCCAAAGAGGCCCACACCAAGACACATCATAATTAAAACAGCAAAGGTTGACGACAAAAAAAAAAATAAATAAAATCATAAAAGCAGCAAGAGAAAGCAATTAGTTACCTACAAGGGAGCTCCCATAAGACTATCAGCAGATTTCTCAACAGAAACTTCACAGGCCAAAAGAAATTGGCACAAAATATTCAATGATGAAAAGAAAAAACCTACAACCAAGATCACTCTACCCAGTAAAGCTATTATTTAGAATCCAAGGATAGATAAACAGCTTCCCAGACAAGAAAATCTAAAGGAGTTCATTGCCATCAAACCAGTATAATAAGAAATGTTAAAGGGACTTCTTTAAGAAACAAATAAAAAGACCAAAAATATGAATAATAAAATGACAGTAACTACATGTTTATCAACAATTACTTTAAATGTAAATGGATTAAATGCTCCAAAAGATAGGGTGGCTGAATGGATAAGAAAACAATACCCTTACATGCGCTGCCTACCAGAGACTCACTTCAGATCAAAATAAATAAAGGGATGGAAAAAGGTCTTTCATGAAACTGGAAATGAAAAAAAAAATCTGGAGTAGCAATACTTATACCAGACAAAATTAGACTTTAAAACAAAGGCTATAAGAAGAGACAATGAAGGACCCAGTCATCCCATTCAGGGTATTTATCTGAAGACACCCAAAAGGCTACTTCAAGGGGATGTGTGCATCTATGTATTCACTGCAGCACTGTTTACAATGGCCAAGATGTGGAGGCAGCCTTGGTGTCCATTGACGGATAAATGGATAAAGAGGAGGAGGTACATATACACAACAGAATATTGCTCTGCCATGGAAAGGAATGGGTTCTTGACATCTGCAAGGATGGACCTAAAGGGTGTTGTGCTGAGTGAAGTATGTCAGATAGAGAAGGACAGATACAATGTGATTTTGTTTATAAGTGGAATCTCAAGAACAAAATAAAAAAACAAAACAGAAACAAACTCATATATACAGAGAACATTTTGACGGTTGCCAGATGGAAGGTAAGGTGGGGGGGGGGCGCGAAAAAGGTGAAAGGATTAAGAAGTACACATTGGTAGTTACAAAACTAGCAGGGGGATGTAAAGCAAAGCATAGGGAATGTAGTCAATGATATGGTAATAATTATGTATAGTGCCAAGTGGGTACCAGACTAGTCAGGGGGGTCACTTCTTAATTTATATTAATATAAATGCCTAACCACCATGCTGTATGCCTGAAATTAAATATAGAATGTCAAAAAGAAAGAGTAAAATGCGAGACGATTGACATACAAAAAATGAAGAACTAAAACAATCCAACTTAGAGGTTCAATAATCTTTCTGTTGGCCAGTATAAACCAAAGAAAGAATTGATATAGTTAATCAAGTGATTTCACTAGTAAAAACTTTGTTATATAAGATTACAATTTTAAAGAATTAGTATAAATAAAATACAATAAAACAACAAAAAATCACTCAGGCATGTAATTTAACCAGAACAGGAAACACATAAAGATTATAAATAACTTTAGAATTTTATTCACACTAATTATTTTATGATGCAGATTAAAGAAGTGAGTTAGATGGATTTTAAGTGTTTGGTTTTCATAGCATTTTAATTAATCAAAATAAAATCCATGTGGTTAAAAAAAATCACATCACTATTTTAATTATACAATGATTGATTAAAGCCATGAATTACACAACTACGTATTTGTTACCTTAATGCCATTTTGACCATTTTATTTCAGATTATCTCATAAACATATTTTAATTAAGTTAACATTAATCTGTTGTAGTTTCAAAAATCGAGTAACAGCCCCTGAAATAAATATATAGTCATACAACAAATGGAAACCGTTAGCCAAAAGCTATATTATTTGGGATGAAGTTTAAATTTCTACTAATTGATCTAACTTACAACTTATTTTTCAAATGATAAATGAGTCAGTAATCTATGAAAGTCTTATCAATTCACTTCCTAGTGTCTTATAGCTATATGCACTGTGAATATTATCAAATAATATTTTAATTCTACCTTTACCATACTTATCCCTGACAACAGATGATTGGCCTACTTCTCAAAGAGTTACAACTTTGAAGTTTAAATATTTAATAATTTTAGGAAAAGAAAATAATTTTAGATTCCTCCATTAGTACCCAAACTTTAATTAGTGACAACATACATGAACCTATCAGTGTTTTTTCTGTCAATGTCAAAGAAATAGATCATATTTTGTGGAAGGAATGGAAAAATTGCTAATTTAATCCAACTCTTTCATAAATTATTTTCATTTGAAAATTTACATTTTGGTGTACTATTTCTTAAATAATCAAGTTATATTACCTAAAACTTAATCATTCCTGCTTGTCTTTTTAACATGTACAAACTACAAAGGTAAAAGCAGTTTATAACTCCTTTACATTTTGTATCGACTGAACAGATCTTTGTATTTTGTATCTGCTTCACTATGGTATGGTTACCCACCTCACCTACCCTGTCCAAAAAGAGAGATCTTCAATACTTTATTTAAAAAACTAAAAAACAAACAAAAAACTATCTCGTTACTGATTTCCCAAATTTTTATAATATAATGACCACCTGTGAATTCACCATAAGTTTATAATACTATATTTGTCCCTCATTACAACAGTTTCACACCCATATGCTCTAATTGTTCTCCAAGTAAAGTACTAGAATTTCCTTCAAGGGGATAAATATAAAAGGAAGAAAATCTTCACCAATAATAGACACTTCTACCTTTCCAATCCAAAAAAACTGAGTCTGTAAATATCTTACAACACAAAGCATACACTGGTCAGCCTACACAGAAGATTTATAATTTTAATGCCTTTCAGTTTAAAATTAATGTTACGTTTTTAACAAATCAAACCTCTGAAAGAAAGTAAGAACTGTTTTCTTTTAACAAGATATAAACAGTGCAAACTACAAGAGTAAAATACTGGAAATTTTGACCTTATTAAAATTTAAACTTTTGTCCATTATCAAATGATATCAGAAATAAAGATAAACCAGATATAGAAAAGATATCAGCAACACACGTAACTGACAAAAGATCTAAAGAAGTCATATTGCTTGGCAAAATTCAGTAGAAAAATGGGTAAAAGACATAAACAGTCAATTTACAGGAAAGGAAATAGAAGCCAAAAAGAATTTTTTAAAAAGTATTAAAAAAAATCTCAACCTCACTGGTAACAAGGAAAATAGTAACTGAAACTACAGTAAGATGCCATTTTATACCCATCAGACTGACAAAGAATAGAATACCCAATATTGAAGGGGAGTAATGGCAACAAAGACTAGGGTAAGAAGTACAATCACTTTAGAGAACACAGATGAAAATAACATAAGCTAGCAATTCTTCTCTCAGATATATCCTGCCAAGAGAAACTCACACACAAGCACAACAAAACAGGTGCAATAATGTTCACTCCTACACTGTATGTAGTAACAGAATTTTGAAATACCATATTTTGCCGTGTATAATGTGCATCCACGTTTTTGGCCCAGCTTTTAGGGAAAAAATATCTTTCATTTTAATTATAATTTTTATTTGTTTACATTTAGGTACTTGTTTTTTGTATTATAAAGGAATTTTAGCATTTATTTGTTAACGTATTAATGTACAAGAAATTTTATGTAACAAATAATTACAAAACACAAGAACAAATATGAGGTACAAGAAATTTTATTTACCAGTAACAAATTTATGATATTTACGCATCATAGAAGGCCAAGAACTCTTCGTCATTGCAAGTTCATAGTAAATTCAACAAAACCAATTATCGTATTCCAGGGTATTATTTTGCATACAATACTGTCATCGATTTCTAAGAGTTACGCTTTTAACTCATACGCATAAATAAAAAATTAAAAACATTTATGTATATACAGAGTTAGATACTACCCAGGTATAATGCACATCCTTATTTTACTCTCACAAATTTGGGCAAAAAAGTGCACATTATACACAGCAAAAGACGGTAACAATTGTCAGAAAAGGAATAAATGAAGTGCGGCTTTTTCATACAATACATAATACAACTGTGGTTTATATCAGAATCATATATTTATTTATGTACCAAACACACACACAAAGAAAAAACACCAATAGTAAAGGTAAGACATTATTGATTTTAAGATGTATCACAATTTCAAAGATGTTAAAATGTGGGGAAAATTGTGCATGTTAGAATTAATGATGTGCAGAAAAATGAATTAACTGAAATTACACATACCAACATGAATAAATCTCAAAAGAACAACGCAGAACAAAAAACAAGTTGCAAAAGAGAATGTATCATTTATTATAAAGTTAACAGCAGACAAACCTATCCTGTGCTTTTAGATATATTCAGTATGTAGTAAAAGTATAAAAACATGCATGGAAATGATAAAAATTGCTAGGAAGAAAGGGAAAAGGAGAGACTTCAACTATGTGAATTGTTATTTTGCACCCAGAATAGTAGATCACAGAATTATTCTGTATTTTCACAGCCTAAATTTACATTATATTTTAAATGAAAAGTGAAAAAAAAATATCTAGCAGAGAATGATACAAACTCTTTAACTGTATTTTTAAAATTTAGAAAAATATTACCATTTTAGATATATTTTATTAACATTCAAGCAGCCGCACTCTGTTTCATTTCATTTTTCTTTCAATTTTTAAAAATTTTCTATTAATTCAAATCAAGAAAAGACATTGACATTTAGGAGTAGGAAGATTTAGCAATAAACATGTTTTTTCATCAATGAGCTCCTTCTAGCAAGAGGCAAACATAGATAACTGCATCACTAATGAGGGCAGTAGTAACAATGGATGTGCAAGGCATGCAGGTAGCAAGGAAAAGGGGACGATTAATGTATGTCCTGAAGGAGCACAAAAGGATTCAGTAAGAAGTTAACCTATAAGCTAAATTTGGAAGGATGGTGGGAAGAAGTCTGCTATACAGAAGAGAATATTCCATGCAGTACAAACCAAGAGCATACATAAGGAAAGAGACTAATGAAAAATATGACATACTAGTTTTATTTGGCTAGAACAGGGGCCCACAAATTATGGTTGGCCAATCTGACGCAGACTATATTTTTGTATGGCCCACAGCTAAGAACGATTTTTACATTTTAAAAGGGTTTTTTAAAAACAAAAAAATAGTACGCAAAAGAGACCACATGTGGCTTGCAAAGCCTAAAATATTTCCCATCTCGCCCTTTAAGAAAATTTGCCAATCTCCACACTAGAACCTAACTTGCCAGTGGAGGAGGCAGCTACTCATAGCAAAAAAAACATGATCCTTGAGGAGAAAGACAACCTTAAAAAAAAAAAGAACACATATCGTGTGAAGAACCTTGTCTTCCATGCTAAGGGGTTAATATAGGCGATGGGGTGCCTCTGAAGGGTTTTAAATAGAAAATCAATATGATCATATTTGTATTTTTAAAAGATTACTCAGGTAAGTTTGTGAAGGATAAACTGGAAAGGAACAATAATGGAAAAAACCATTGAAAGACGACTGTAATAGTCCAGATAATAGCTGGTCAGAGCCTGAGCAAAAGCATACTAAGGAATTGAAGCTGAAAGTACTTATTACCAATAGGCAGTTAGCAGGAAGAACCACGGAATTTGGGGAGAGTGAAGAAAGGAAGGAATTGACACAACCACGTTTCTGGCTTGAAAAACCGATCACCAAATAACAAAATATTTTTTAAAAAAACAAAAACAGGGAGAATTTAGAGGAAAAATTGAACTCAGTTTTAGACATGCTGAGTTTGCGGAGCCTTGTGACTTAGTCCGAGTCCCCTTAAATGTAGAATCTTAAAGAAAGGCCTTGTATACAGGGAGTTTAGTTGGGAAGTTATCCCAGCAAGCAGGAGTCCTGGGAAACAGGTCAGGAGGGACCAGGGGAAACAGGTCAGGAAAGAGGAGGAAAAAGCAAGTAATAAAAGTAAAGGGATAACAGAATTAAAAATTCACCATTTGGCAAAAATCATAACAACTGATTCAAACAAGAATTATCAGTGGATGCAAAAACTAGTGGGTGAAAGTATGAATAACAGGATATTATTGTTGGGATACAATTCACCATGGGTCTTCCACATTTCTCCATGTCTTGCAAGCAGGGACACTGACGGCCTTTGTTCTGGAATCTCTTCTCAAGGATATCTGTATATTGAACAGCCTTAGAAGGTAGAAATAGTGACTTCCTCCTGAGCAAAGGGCAAGTTGTTTAAGGTCCAATACAATTAAAGATAATAATTCCCTCTTGGGCAAACGTCAGGCAAGTTTACTGCCTCTTATAAAAGATTCGAGTTTCTTAAGCCTGGGTTCCTCACCTCTAATGTAACTCCTTTTGTGCAGGAATCACCTGGCCCTGTTCACATGCCCCTGTGGGAACTGAGCTGGGGAACCAGGGCAACTACTGACACACTGACTACTGCTGTCACTATGAGTAAGAAAGTCCTTTATCTCTGACCCAAGAGTCTCCTATCTTCAGCCAGCTTCCATGGCTAATTTGTTAGCTTGCAAGACCCTTCATAGTTCTTGACATTTACACAACTGCAAAATACATCCCCACAAAACACAGATTAATCAAAAGGAAGAAGCAAGCAGATGCCACCTTAACCAAGTGATCGTTAAAATTCACTAGTAATAAGATATATCAACATAACATGCCTCTTGGTATGATGTACTTACTAAGAGGAATGAATACACTTCACTGTAATATTTCTAAGCACAAGAAAACAAGTCCAAATTGAGGGCCATTCTACCAAAAAAAGGAAAAAAAAAACCTGGTTAGTATTCATCAAAATGTCAATGTCAAGAAACAACACAAAGACTGAGAAACTTTTCAGATTACAGGAAACTAAAGAGACAAAAACATTTAGGAAAGGGCCAGCCCAGTGGCTCAGGCGGTTAGAGCTCCGTGCTCCTAACTCCGAAGGCTGCCGGTTCGATTTCCACATGGGCCAGTGGGCTCTCAACCACAAGGTTGCCGGTTCCACTCACCAAAGGGATGGTGGGCTCCGCCCCCTGCAATTAGAAAATGGCAACTGGACCTGGAGCTGAGCTGTGCCCTCCACAACTAAGACTGAAAGGACAACTTGAAGCTGAACGGCACCCTCCACAACTAAGATTGAAAGGACAACAACTTGACTTGGAAAAAAGGCCTGGAAGTACACACTGTTCCTCAATAAAGTCCTGTTCCCCTTCCCCAATAAAATCTTTAAAAAAAAACATTTAGGAAAAAAATTAGGGGTAAAGAGACATGTCTGCAACTTACTCTCAAAAAGATTAGGAAAAAAATACAGATAGAGAGAGAAAAGTTAAATGCAAATGGGGTAAAACGTTAACATTTGAAAAATCTGAGTGAGATACAGAAATTCTTTGTATTATTTTTGTAACTTTTCTATAGGTCTGAATTTGACAAGTGATAAGTTAAACAGAAAAAAAGAATACAAGTGACAGATATAAAACAATGGTTTTCTTGCACAAGGCTGTTGCTCTTCAAGGGTTACACATTTGGGAATGAACTGTTGAATAACTTAGGCATGGCCCAGATCACTTAAAATCTAGATTTACCAGGTATACAATGAGTCCCTGGGATCATCATTAAAAAAAAACTCTGTGTATAGAAAGAAAATCTTTTTTTCATGTAAAAGTATTATTTAATTCATAGCAGTTTTTGGAGCATTTATTCATTATGTAATTTATTTAATCAGTAGAGACTAAAAGTAGAATTTCACTATGTGGTCCAATAAATTGGACAATAAAAAAGGCCTTTTCATTCTTGAAAAGACAGAACCCTAGTACTAGTCTATACAGGCTCTTATAGACATGGCTCTACTAAGGGAATTAGAAAATGGAACTACATAACTAGCAATATTCAGACAATAAAAGAAATTTCTAGTCAAACTTTTATTTCTCAATTACTTTATAATTTAAGTGCATACTTGTAAAAGACAAAATAGCATATCTTCTTAAAACTAAAATATAGGATACATTAGGAAATAAGTTTTTAATGTGACTAGTGAATGAAATTTAACTCTTCACTTTCCATTTAAATCTCAATATTTTAAATACTTGTGTCATTAACAGTCTGTTTTGCCAGTATTCTACCCAGGAAATTATTTACACTAAAACATTTCACATAAGGAACATATTCACATAAATAAACCACCACATATTGTAAAAAATCATATAATAAACCTGTCTGAGGTGCCTTCAAAACATTTATTTAAAAACACTAAAGTGTTGGGTATTTTCCAGCAGTATTGAGAACAAAGCATCTACGGAATGTGTTGACTATAACACAAATCAGCATGTTAAATAACAAGCTTCATCTGACTTAGCAAAACAATCCAACTTTTGGAACAGAAAATGATCTGTTGGGCATTTCAAAGCTGCTAGAAATCACCCTGCCAATACAAATCTTTATTTTAGAAAGGCTAGAAAAGAGTTAATTAAAAATAGTACTTAAGGATTATTCTTACTAAAGCATGTAATTCTCTAGATTTTTTTAAAGCTATATAAAATCAAAACTCAGAAATGAAACTACTGACAAAAAAGTTGACTAAAAATAAAAAGCTCACCTGAAGCACTCTTCCTTGAAGTATACTTTAAGCTTAACAATTAAAATGTAGTTTATAAAACTTAAGTACAAAAGAAGATTCCATTTAAATCCATCATACAGTATATCTATGAATACCAATATTTATCAAAGAATTGTTAGAGAAGTAAATGGGGGAGGCAGGAAGCATGAGCGTGACTGCTTTGCAGATATTTCAAATAAAATAGGACGCTATGATAAAACCAGAAAAAGTAGTTTTGTAACTTTGGATTATGAATAAGTCCTTTAATAGAAAGCCAAATGACGTTGTCTCTCACTCAGAGGCAACTTCTACCCTGCCTGTGGAGCAGAGATGCCTATGGAGCAGATCTTTACTCAATAAACTTTCACTTTGAAAAAAAAAAAGAAAGAAAATATATATTATACATATACAGATACATATATAGAGATAGATTATATATACTTATCCCATCATTCTTGCCACTTTCTGA
Organism: Rhinolophus hipposideros; assembly: GCF_964194185.1. Taxonomy (NCBI): domain Eukaryota; kingdom Metazoa; phylum Chordata; class Mammalia; order Chiroptera; family Rhinolophidae; genus Rhinolophus; species Rhinolophus hipposideros. Next base: position 23,620,968 of record NC_138056.1, read on the forward strand.
AGCAGTTCTGAAAGTCCTCTTTTGTGAGTATCTCTAGTTGCACTGTCATAGCTGCTCCATATCCTGAATCATTCTGACTTTGGGGAAGAGCCAGAAGTCGAACGGTGCCAGATCTGGTGAATAAGGTGGATGAGGACACACTGTAATGTTTTTATTGGACAGAAATTGCCATATACCAAAAGGGATGTGTGACAAGGAGCGTTGTCATGATGGAAGATGATTTAAGCACACTTTAAAACACACCATCTCTCAACCATAGCTCACACCTGACTGACTACACCGAACAAGTTGAAACTTGTCACACACTGTTACTGAGGTTCCACGCACCACTTCCAGTATTGAAGATCCCTGCCTTCCCATTGATGGCACTTGGCAGCAGCATTCACTGTATTTTGTGATCACAATGGGAAAGGCTCTGTGTCACACATCGCTTCTGGTATGGCAATTTCTGTCAAATAAAAACATTACAGTGTGTCCTTATCCACTTTATTCACCAGATCTGGCACCGTGCGACTTCTGATTCTTTCCCAAAGTCAAAATGATTCAGGACATTGAAGCAGCCATGACAGTGCAACTAAACACATTCACAAAAGAGGACTTCCAGAACTGCTTCAGAAAGTGGCAAGAACGGCAAGATAAGCGTGTTTCAAGTGAGGAGTCATATTTTGAGGGGGATTAATGGCAATGTGTCTTTTACTGTAATAAAATATTTTAAAGTAAACATTCACTGTATTTTGTATCACACCTCGTAAGTATAAAATATTAAAGATGAAGAAGCCAAAAGTCAAATGATCCTTACCAGAACACCTCCTAACCTAATCTACCTCTGAAACAACTAAGAGAGTTCAATCCTAAGTATCGATATATTAGTTAACAGTGTTTTTACTTAATGTGTAGAAAATTTCTTAAACAACTTTTAATGGCAAAACAAATAGAATAGTTTTTACTATGCAAAATACATTGTATTAAAATATGTCATTTTATTGTCAAAAGTCATCTACATTTGTAACCTATAGTTTTGGACTTCATGCACAATGAAATTACAGTATATAAATGAAAAACTAATTTCATAACAAATTCTATAAACTAAGCCTTTCTTAAGCTGTTTCTTAACTGGTCTAAGGAAAAGGAAGGAACCGAAACCTAAGAAATACAATAAAATGTCACACTGAGTATTAAAAAAAGAGAGAATTTAATCCTAGATTAATAATGGATCAAATGTTCATTGCTGACAAAACAATATAAAGGAAAATATTCTGCCAACAAGATTTTTGTAAGAGATAATGAATCAAAGTGCTAAATGAACATTTACAGATCAAAGGTCAAATTCTACAAAACTTTTCAAAATTATGGGCTATCCTAAGTAAACAACTTCAAGATTTTCATTTTGTATTTCCAAAAGTACAACATTCTATATTCCTAACTGAAAGAAGACTACCACTCCAGAGTAATCTATACCATAAGAATTAAAAGTCTAAACACCAGTAACTTGAAAACAGTAGTTGCCCCCCACACTACATCCGTACAAATAAGTTTTGCATTTGTTAAGAGCTGAGAAGACAAATACTCACAGTTGCAAAGGCTTGATTACTTTTAGTTTTAAAAAATATTTATGAAAGCCATTTTAGAATTTGAAAAAAATAAACTGGAACAAAAAAGGGAACTAGTTGTTCTTTTCAAATTCTGTTAAGATCCTATATATGGTCCTTATGTGAGCTATACTGCGAAACTCAACAAAGTGTTTTTTTTCCCCCTACAAGTATATTGTCTATTCATATTTTAGTTGCCAGATAAGGCACTTTATATAAATGCTTTATTTTAGGAATTTAGTGAAGTACCTTCAGAAACCTTTCCCATGTAGACAACATTCTATTTTGTAAGTTTCAAATCCTAACTGTCATAATCTCATGGACTGAGGATGGTCGTTCACCATGCCTTCAGGAAATCCTGTGCTTCAGGAAACTATAGTAAGTATCAAGTCAGAAACAATAGAAGGAACAGAAAAGACAGTTATGTTAAGAAAAAATAAAGATCTCTTTCTTATTCTCATGACAAATTCAAGGAAGGGGTCAGGACAGAGAAATCTGTTTCCTTAAGAAAGCCTGAAGAAAGAAAGAAAAAACTAAAGAAAAATGTAATTCATAAAGACCCAAAGGAGAAAACAAGCAGCTTCTCAAAAGAGTACTCTCAAAGAAAAGACATTGAATCCTTAGAAATCTACTAGAATTGCTTCTGTTTGACTACCTCTAATCCTCACCTTTTTAAAGTGACACACTGTCGGGTTGCTGTGAACCAAAACTGCCAATTTATATGGACCTAGCAAAGGTCATAAATCTTTTTTCTACTACAAGCCCCATAGAAACACTGAAAAAAAACTTTTTACATTAGTGTAAACAGTCACACCGCCATACATGATTCTATAAAATTACATATAGCAAAATTATAATAAGAAAAACTTAATTCCTATTTATCTGGCTGAAGATTTTTACTGCCATCAACATATAAAAAATTAATTGATTTAAGTGTAATTCGTTTTGAAGGTGCATAAGTGAGTAATGGCTAACACATTTTAAGTTCAAAATTAAAACTACTGATCCCATGAAATAAAGAAAAATCCACTAAATCATTTGACTGAAATGACCACAAAATAGTTACAGTTTACTGATGAGAAATTTATTCTCAAGTAATAACTAAAAATTTCTTATTGGCCCAAACTGACCTCATGCCATTTTTCAGGCAACTGCATAAGCTAGACAGAATATAGAGATATAAAAGTAATGACTGCATATTAATTACACATAATGAATACACCAAAGCAGTTATTTTATAACAATGTTAACTTAAAATGTTATTCACAGAAACCTTTCACATTGAAAGACTAAAAATTATCACTATAAGCTGCCTTTTTAAATGCACCTATCATAAAAAAAAAAAAAACTTTAAGATTTCAAGTTTCAAACATAAACAGCAGTAGAAATGAGAGAGGACACCAAAGAGCAAATATATAAAAGGCAACAAATATAGAAAAGGCAACAAATTTGGAAATAAGATCATCAATTTAGTTTGAACTATCTATGGGGGGAAAATAATGAGATCAACAGACAGTTCAAAATTTAGGCTGAAAGCTCAAAATTGAGTAGGGTACGCTATGGATGCAATCATCAGGAGAAATATATAAACTATGAAAAGGAAACTACTGGAGAGCTTAGGAGTAATTTCATTAGAGTGGCATGGACAAAGTAGTAATACTTCCAAGGGCTAAGAAGTGAATAGAAGAAATTCAAATAGAGGCTACAGTACACATTTAAGAAGTTTGGAAGAAACACAAAAGGGAAGATAGGTCCATAAACTTGAGGAGGCACAATTAAAAGATGGCTGTTTAAGAGCCCAGAGACCTGATCGTTTTAAAAGGCTGAAGGAAAAAATGGCCAACAGGAAAGGAGAACCTGAAGTTATAGGACAGGCTAAGATGCTGAAAAACACAATTCAGGATGAAATCCACAACAGAGAGTGGGGGTAAATCCTGGAGGGAAGGAGAAGTTTCTTTCCTGGAGAGAGTAGTGAAAACACAGTGTGCACAGGTATAAGTTATGTTCAGAGGTAGACGACTGGAAATCCGGAGGAAGTTCATGCCTGTTGACCTCCCTATGGGAAACAGACTCATCTGCTAGAAGTAAAAGAGGTGAGGGATGGAGTAGGTTCCGAGAAGTCAAACGGCACATTCACAAGTGCTCGGGTCAGGTACCTGTCAAACTGCTCAATAAAGGACTGCAGGATATAGGCAGAGTACAGCATGCTTGTACTTGATTATTTTTATTATAATAATAAATTTGATTCCCCAGTGTCTATTAGGTACTTCAGGGGATATTAAAAACTTTTAAGACATGGTTTCTGACCCGAAGAAACAGTTCAGATATTATTTTATATTTCTAAATGTAATCTCTCCCTAAAATGTAATATATTAAGTCACCTTCTAATAGGTTATATATAAATTGAGGTATTTCATTTTCTTCCAATCAGATAATAGGGAAACAGTTTCAAGATTGATATACCTTCACATGTGACCTACTTTAAACAGATTTTACAAGTTACAGAGTAGTCACTAAAAACACTTTCAGAAATGCCCTACTAGGCTTAAACAGGACAACTCACAAGGCAAATCAACTAGTTTCTACTCCAAAGCTATTTACATTAGTAAATTATAACCAATTATGTTATAATCTCTAACACCCTATGTAAGTTTCCATACAGAATTCAATTTTAAAACACATGTATAAAACATCACATTGTCAAATTTCATTAAGAATATATCATATACAATTATAATAGGGGTAAGGCAATATAATACTTGCCCTTTGCATGACTCTGCTTTAAAAATCCAAAGCTAAGTATACTTTTGATTTACATAAACCAAGTATACAAACAATATCCCTGCTGTATACTAAGTTCGAATAAGTTACAGCTAGCAATTTCAATATTCTTAAAAGCACCTTTAAACTGAATTCTATCTATACCCTATTTTCCTCTTCTATCTTCTTTCCACAGGTTGGCATGTGAATGAGGTTTGGAGAGCTCTGCATCCCAAATTTAGAAGAAAGGTAATAATATATTAAGAATAAGTAAACCTATTAGAATTTTCTCAGGCAATGCAAGAATTGTGCATGTCCAGAAGGAAAACCATGAGAGGAAGAGAAATGAATTATTAACCATATATGAGAAATATGACGTTCCCCTTAATTTAAATTAACGTTTTTTGTTGTTGTTTTAAGGAGAACGCAGCTCACAGTGGCCCACGCGGGAATCGAACTAGCAACCTTGGTTTTAGCAGCACCACACTCTAACCAACTCAGCTAATTGGCCACCCCCAAGCATGTCTTTATAAGGCCATTAGACTATTAAACTGGTTACACCTGATGGAAAGGCTTTTAACTAAAATAAAATTCATAGAATTGTTCATATTTTTAATGATTTTTTTTTTGGCTTTGTGGTAAGAGAGCAGTGAATGTTAACATACAAGTTTAAGAACCTGAACTATTCCTGATAGTTTAAATATCACTTAAATATCTCATGTTTAACAAAATGAAATGAACAGTCTTAAGAAACTTGAGTGTGCTATATTTAAATCATTATAATGTAGATGCGTCCTGGAAAAACACACTTAAAATAAATTTTAAAAGTTAAGAAAAAAAAATTTAGAGTACTTAGGTATTTTCACCTACTACTTGTTCAAAGCAGGGACCATGTCTTACCTCTTCATTCAGAGCACCATGCACTTAGTAGACACTCAAATATGCAATAGATAAAATAGTTTTCATACAAATATTTTATCATGGTTTTACCTACCATAAAATTTCATTTATTTGTGGTCAGTCTGTGATCCAGCTACAAAAAAAGTACTTAGAGCATGATAAACAGATTAAAAATCTAGCATTGTTTAACCCAATACTATTCTTATCTAACTAAAAAATACAAAACTACAATTAATACACTGCAGATACTTGTGTCCACTGAAACTGATTATAAGCTTCCCCAAAACACGTTTTTGTTTTGTTGTTGTTTTGAGAATATGACGACGCATAGCATCATAGCTGTAGGCCATCTAGCTCATACCTGTAATTTTCATTGTGATTTTGTCACTATACCCTATGTAATGTCAATAGAAGTTTTAATAAATTACATATTTAACCCCTCAGAAGTATTAATTTAATTATACGTAAGAAGATGTGTCTCTAGAAAGTCAGGTTCAATTTTCAATATGTTATCAACTCTATCTAACTTATTAACTATTTAAGACTGTAGCATTATATATCTAGTCGTATAGTTTACCAAACCTACAAGACTCTTGTTGTATTATTAAACAGATAACACAGTCAAAATATATGCAGATGAAGTTTTTAGGCCTTTAAATAACTACTTATAGGGTAGAAAACATTTTCTAAGCAAGTTATTTTCTGCAAATATTTCAAAGTCTACTATTTTATTTTTTTAAACTATAAAATATGTTGCTTAATTTATGAATAATATGCATATATATGAGGGGAAATTGATGAATTTGAAGTTAATATAAATGTTTTTAGTAAATCAAATACTTTTTAAAAAATTTCCTAACGGGCATAATTAAATACAACCAAGTTTCGTGTTTTCTATCAAATCTTAAAAGACAATTTTCTTGGTGAGCCATATGTAATCAAACATAATCTATAAGAAATGGCTACAAAACTTTAAAGGGGGAGTGACTAATATTCTGCTCATCTGATTATTTCAATATTTATCAAATCTAAATTTTTCCCAATCAGAAAAAATGTTCATTATCGATTATGCAAAATATAAAAGAATTTACCTAACTACCCCATCAATCCTTTATTTTCAATATGACCAAGTTATACTAAAGGATCAGTCTTTCACAGTTGAGGTCCTTACCTAAAGGAAAAAGTACAGCTCAAAGGAGCAAGTACTACATTTTCCTTTATTCTTTTTCTCTAAATCTCTACTTCTTTTTGTTTATAATCTTTTTGTTTAAAAAGAAAAATGACAAAGCAGCAAAGAAAATGTATAAAAAGTATATCTCGAAATCTAATCTTTAAAAGAAGAGATCTTTCTCTCAGAAGGTAAAAATGACTTCTCTGATGCCAGAGAAGTCTGGGTTTTAATTCTTGAAAAACCTAGATTCATTTATTAAAGTTCACCTTAGTTTTATTATTAAGGATCTCCAAAAACCAACAAAAGTATTCCTATAAAACTCATTTTAGTAGCAACAATATGTAGTATGCTCTTCACACTTCTGATTTCAAGTTAGACCTGTAACTTAAGATTTTTTTTTTTTAACTAGATAGAAAGTTTATCTTTCCTAAATTCTACATTAAGCAACAAAGGCTTTTAGAATTAAAAACAAAAGGCACAAAGAGAAAGGGAGACAAGTCGGTAGGGAAAGGAATTTTAAAAACTGGTCAAGGATGATAAACAGATATTTCACAAGACATCATTTAGCAGGTGTCACAGCATGTTCTTAATCTTTCCCCCAAGCTAGCACAATATTTAATTGACTTTATAACTAATTGAACTCTGGTCTCTAACAACTTCAACATTTACGTTAAAACAGATTTCTAAGCCTCCCAAATCTAAACCAATCTCTTCCCTCCACTATGGCCCAGCTTCCTCTACCTTACCTGCCTCCCTAGCTTCCCTCCCAATCTATCTCCCACAGAAGAAAAAAAAATCTCACTTTTAGAAAATCAGAGAAATCTTTTGGGTCAAAGTAATACATTTAAGGTAAAAAAAAAAAAAAGTCCTTGGTTTGTTCCATGTCAAACCCTTTCTGTTGGAAAAAGACAGTTTTCTAAAGTACTTATTTCACATTAACTATTAGTAATAAATACAAAAGACAAAGTAAAACAGTTTAACAACTTAACTGTCTCAAACCACAAACACCACCCTGAAAACATAGCATTTGTCAATATTCATCCAGTTCTTTTAATTTTCATACAAGTATTAAGAGGCTGTAGGTCCTTAGCATAACAGTGGTGCGCCTCAGAATTAAGGCAAATGTTGCCTTTGTGCAGCGTCTATGGTTCAAGTATCAAGTAAGGAGAACGGCCTTAACTGCTAAATAGGTCAAGGTCTAATTTGACATTTGGGTAAAATGTATAACATAACTCCTCCGTGTCTATTCTAGCTTGGTCCTTGAACAGTGATTAAGATAAGGCCAAAACAACAGCTCTGACAAAGCTACAGAAGCAGCACACTACTATTAAGGTATTTCCCCCCCATACTACTCTTAATTATACCAAGCCAAAAGAGAAGTGAACTGTATAATAGTTCCTCAAGCCAACCACATAAATGCTCTCTCTATCCTACAAACCTCGACTGATTCTAAACTTCTCCAAATATAGATCCCTACTCAACTTCTGCTAAGTGCTGAAAGGTATTAAGTGAAGATACACTTTTTAAGCAGCTGGACCCAGAACCAGTGAGGACATTTAAAACTTTCTTGAGGCTTAACTTTTGTATAACATAGGAAGGGTTGTAACATGGCAAAGCTTTCAGAAAGTTGTGTGGGGCAAGAGAGGCAACTTTTAAAAACCAATAAAATACACTGATACATGCCTCCATTTTAAAAAAGTTCTAGTAGTTTGTCTAGAAGTAACTTCCAAGTTAAACATACCACATTGAAGTCTCAACTTCAGACACTAGGAAATTAGGAAAGCTGCAAACCCAGAAATTTTACATGAACATTTCTTTTGGCCGCAACAATGTAATCATATAGCAAGTTATTTTGTGTCTTCTACTAGTTGAGAGGCAAGAATAACTCTGGAGGAGTATTTTAAATATGGAGAATTTCAAAATTCCTTAAAACACTCTTAAATATAAATATTGCCATGACATCCTTTCATCTCCTAACTCAAATGTAAAATTGCAATGGAAACTACATTTTTTTATGCCTTTGAATTAACCACCAGTAATGCAATTCTAACTGCCCATATCATCACCCTTGGTGAACTGCTGCAATGAGAACACCAAATTAAGAAAGTTAACTCCTCTTACCTAACAAAATAAAGTTAACTTTGAAGGTTACCAGAATAAGCCATTCTAACATTCAAAACAGAAAATAACAAGAAAACAAATATTCCATTCAACGGATGGGAAACAGGTTTGGGAAAGAGTATTTCAGCATTCTGAAATTCACATTTTCCCTTAGTCCCTTCCATATATAGACCTTCATTGTTCATGTATCAAATATTAAAAATAAAAGCTCAATAAGAAAGTTCATTTGACAGCTGTTGCTATTTTAAGTTGCAAAGGGGGAATAAAAGGCTTTCAATACCTTGTGTTAAACAAATATTTATATGCCCTGCCTTACTAACTACAGCAACCTACCTGTGTGATTTGCACCTTATTATTTATGGCATCCCATGACAGAGCATCCAAAAAATTAAAATAGTATGATCTGAAGCTTCTTTTCAAGCATGGTTACAAGAATTATCTCATTAAAACCATCCACTTTTATGTGACTCTAAAACTCCATGCCTAGAAGCCAATGACTGGTTTACAAGCAAGATAATGACTAGTTCTACGGAAAAGGTATTATGACAATAAACTACAACTGGCTCACCATGTTATGATCTGCTTGCCTAATATGTATGTTTAGCTACTGTAGTCAGCAATGTCCAAGTATAAATTTGAAACATTTAATGGTTGGTTTTGTTCTAGATTTCAAGCTCGTCTTACCTTTTTAAAAGTTTTAGTCAAAGAATTTTTTTATAGAAAATACTTCCCCTGAAGTAGGGGGAAAAAGGGAACAAATTGTTATTCAATTTTCCCATAACATCAAAAAAAATTAAATGTCCAAAATGTCAAGTATTTCAACACACCTCTACCTTAAGACAAATTAAAAACAAGTGTTTCAAAAAGAAAAAAAAAAACCTCAAAAAAGTTAAGCATTGTATTTCTTAAGAGTTCCCAACACTTTAGGAATGTACCCATAAATATACCAAGAAATATCTTGTTGATTTAAAAGTACAGAACTTTATTAGGTTATATTTCAATTACCGTTAAGTGGCATGAAGGCATAAATAAAACTACAAAAATTATTTTTTAAAAAGATCAGTAATATTTTGTTTACTTAAATACTAAGTTTAATCATGACCCATCAAAACCTTATCGTGGCTCATTGTATAAAATTAGCACTGCACTTGCAAACATAAGCTGAATCTAGACATCAAACAAACGGTGAGGCTTGCCCCGCTTCTGAAAAATTAAACGAGAATGAAGGATTAAAATGTTTTAGTTGGGAACAAACAAAACCCACCAATCCCGCTCAAAAGTTTTCATCAAAAATTTGATCCAAGAGGGAACCTCTTAAAATGTTAAGCTGTCCAGCAATTAAACCTTTGAAATATACTGAAATGATTTAAATATAAGTGCAGAACTTCCACTTCAAAAGCTACAGATAAGAAAATACCTAAAATTAGAAGCAGAAGAAGAAGGAGGAGGAGGAGGAGGAGGAGGAGGAGGAGGAGGAAGAGAGGAGGAGGAGAAGGAGAAACAGAAAAGAGCGAGCCGATCTCCAAACTACTAGAAGACACACAGAAGCAGAAGCGCAGGCTGGTTTACCAGTTTACTTTTTCGGGCCCCGTACCAGAGAGACATCAAAGTTGCCAGTAGAATTAACCATGAGATTTCCTTGTAAACTGGTCGATAATCCGAAAAACTTCACTGTTGCTAATAGAAGCTCTTTATAATTAGAAGCAGCGAACTGACAGGTGGAAAAATAAATTCTACCGGGGCAGCAAGAGGTTGTGAAAACACGGTTCAAGGACTGAACATGTTGTGACTACTTTGTAACAGGTCCAAGGCAATGCACACACACACACCCTTCAGCGCAACTCCAGCAGAAATAAGACGGGGAAACAGCAGGCTCCGCGGAGAGCCACCTACCATGTTACAACAGTCTTCTCCCTCCCGACAGGAAAACAGACATTCTTTCCCCGAGTCCTTCCGCGAGTTCTCCCAGCGCCGCGAAGGGAAGCGAGCGGCCGCCACCGTAACGAGAGAAGCCCGGCAACAGCCCCGTCGCGCGGCCGCCACGCCTTCCTCGGGCCGCGGCAGGGGACGCGGAGCGGCGGATCACATTTCTCCTCCCCAACAATCACCCCGACTCCCGTCCCCAGAGTTGACACCCTCCAACCCCGCCGCTCGGCGACGCTGGTGACTTGGGCCACGAAGCCAGGGACGCAGCCATCGGCTGGGGCGCTCAAGTTGTGAGCGTGCGTGCGTGCGCGCGTCGGTGTTTGTTCCCTTTAATGAGAGACCAGAGGTATCCTAGGGACGGCCTGGGGCTGCGGTCGGGGACGAGGCACCCTGTGGGACTAAACAAAACTTCGGTTGCTGGGAAGAGCCGTTGCGCAACCTCGGCGAGGGGAGGCCCTGCCCAAGTGCGGCTTCCCGGAGGCTGCGCCACCGCGCGCAAAACCCACGCGCGGCCCCGCAGCCCCGCGTCCGGCGGCCCCGGGCCTCGGGTGGCCCCGACCTCGAGGGAGACGCCGGGACCCGCCAGCCGCCGGGCACCGGGCGGAACCGCGGAGCTCGAGCGCGCAGGGGATGCAGATGGGGGTGCAGCCCACGAGACGGTGCGAGCGGCTCTCCCGACGAGGGGATGGCCGGCCCCCACCCCGTACCCCCGGCCGCAGGCCCGCCGCCCCGAGGAGCGGGCGCCCCTTGCCCTGCTCCCTTACCTTCCTAGAGGCCTGCGCTCTCCCCTCGTCGGGCGGCCGCAGCCCTGAGCATGTCCGAGGTGGGGTGCGGGGCCGTGCCGGGGACAGGGAGCCAGGCGCTTCAGCAGGCGGCACCACCCAGCCCGGGCTCAGCCCCTCTCCGCGGCCGCTGCCATCTTGTCCTGGCGGCTGAGAGGAAACGGCGAAACACCCTCCCCCGACCGCTGCTGCTGCTGCTGCTGCTCTGACTGCTGAGCGCCGGGCCCGTCTCCCTCATCTTCTTCCCGGGGATTTGGGTGGGGACGGCTTGGCTGTGGGGCGACGAGTTGTGAGAGGCCGGCCGGCCGGCCAGCCTCCGACCGGTGGGGCCTACGGGCGGCGCGGGGTGCGGGGCCCGCGGCGGTCGGGGCCCATTCCCGACGCCCCTGCCGAGAGAGGAGGGGAAGGAAGACAGCCTGGAGAGGCGAAGGCGGCGGGGCCCGCGGCTCTGTCTCCTCGGGTCGCCGCGGTGCCGGCAGTCGTCACCGAGGCAGCTGCCGCCCGCCGCCCCAGTCTCGGGCCCCTCCTCCGCGCCCGCCGGCCTCGGCCGCCGCCTCCGCAGCGCCACCGCCCGCCGGGCCGCGCTGCGCGCCGAGCCCGGGCGGCCCAGCTCGGCTTGGGCCGCGGCGTCTCCACGAAGCCCCTCCCCGGGGCCCGCCCGCCTGCAGCCGCGCCCTTGTAGCTTCGAGCCCGCCTGGCGGCCGGCGTGGATCCCACCCCGAGCACCCTCACGCCAGCCCTCCCGCAGAAGCAGCATCCGTCAGCGCCCCCTCTACTGTTCTGAACCTCACTATAGGCCCACTCCGCCAAAAACAGATATATTTTTAAAAATCCTAACACCCAAAGAAAGGAAGAAAATGCGTAAGCAAGGATTTTACAGGCCTTTCGAGATCCCGTAATCAGTTTCCCCTAACACCCCTATAGGATTCGTTTCTTGGCGTCTGTTGTTGTTATTGTTCAAAGTCCAAAAATATGGAAAGGGGAAATGGTTAGTCAAGGGAACGATCCCAATCTACCATAGGTCCTTCCCATTCCCCCATCCCAAAGAGTCAAGAGAATTATAAAACCAGGTTAAAGAACCTGTAAAAGGCCCTCTTGGAAATTTTCCAAGAGCATCTCTAGGGTCCAAATCCTTGTAAATGTGAAACTCACCCACCTCTGCGTTGATAATTCTCCATCAAGTTAGTCAATTCCACGCCCAGAGATTACCTTCCTCCTGGAGACTAGGAAATCAACAGAATGGCCCATCTCAAACACCACAATCATAGAACCATAGAATTTTAGAGATGAAAGAATCTTAGAGATCCTTGGTCCAAATTTTTAAGCTAGGACAGGGGTTCAAAGATGTTTACGACCTGCCCAGGGTTACACAGCAAAGCCCTGGTTTGCACTCCCTCTCTCCTTTGCCTTAGGACCCAACCGACCTTTTAAGGACCTAGTATCATTCCGAGTTATTTTTTTAATACTTTGTTTCCTTTTGTTCTGAATTAATGTTTAACTTTTGGGGAACCGAACACCTTTCTCTGAGCAATGGAAATACCCCTGCCTTTGTTCCCTTCATAATCTTCAGTAGGATTGAATCTACCACGTATGTATTTATCCTCACACATTTTCTGTTGCAGTAACTGGGGCAGGTCAAAGGGAGTGGCAAATTGCTGCATATTTAATACTAACACATTTATTCTCTCCTGCTTTTCAAACTGAGAGAAGAGTGTTTTGGAGGATGCCTTTTAAAGAGAAAAGGAAAGTATGCCCTGAGGCCGTTGGAAATAAGATTTTCGAATGACAGTTGTTTTCTTCAAATTAGGGAGGATAACCAGTTGAAAAGTCTTCCAAAATACAAAAACAAAACAATGAGTGCTCTGAGAGAGATAGCAGCATACTGGCCATTCCTTTTTAGTTAGTATTTACTTTTGATGTTTTTAAAAGCATTAATAAAAAGAACCCAAAAAAGGATAAAAACATTACTCAAAGGAGAAAGTTACAATAATAGGGAAATCAGTTAAACAGGAAAAATATTCCACTAGAACTTCAAATTTTCAGAATTTTTGCAAAACATTTCTCTAGATCACCTGAGTGTGGCTTGCATTCTCCCTATTTTGTGGCATTGCTACCCTGTTTCTCCGAAAATAAGACCTAGCCGGACAATCAGATCTAATGCTGATTATATTAAAATTAATATAAGACCGAGTCTTACTGGGTCTTATATAAGACCCAGTAAGATACGGTCTTATACTAATTTTTGCTGCAAAAGACACATTATGTTCTGCTAGGTCTTATTTTCGGGGAAACACAGTACATCTAAGAAGCTGAAAAGGGGAGGATTTGTTTTTTCCCTTTCTATCCCTAACATTGGTACTCACTACATCATGAATTCCAGGAAGGGATTCTGTCATCTTATTTTCTTTTTTTACCATTGCATTGCCAGTGCCTAATATAGGGCCTGATTTATAGTTGTCTTTGGTAAATGTTTCTAAATAAGTAAATAAACACTATTAATTCAAGTCTTCCACTTTATACCTATTGTCTTCTAACTTAATCTCTTTACCTCCAGTTTCTTCCCTCTTTAATCTATTCTGAACACCAACATCCAGAAAACTTTTCAAAGCCCCCGATTTAGCCATTTTATGAAGTTTGTAAAAACAAAAAACAAAGATTTTTCATAGTGTTCTGTTTTTTTAAATGCAAGATGCAAAAGTCATGTAGAAAAAAGGCAATAGAGTAGAAGTTTTGAGAAACTAGAAGATAATTTTCAGTCAGAGTGAGAATACATCAAAACAGATGAGAGTAGAGGGAAAAACAAAGGCTAGATTGGGATTTAGGAATTTATTCTACAAGCAAAGGAAGCTGTTGAAGGATTTAAGGACAGATGCAATATGATCCAAAAAGCCATTGACTTTGAGCGTGGGAAACATCTATTTTTCTTTTCATTTTTCTGTATTTTTAAAATTTTCCTTTCAGTAACTTCCACTCTCATTCAAAATAAAAGCTAAAAGTCTTACAATGAATTCATTATTTTTAACTTTATTTATTTAAGTGTGTTTTTCCAGGACCCGTCAGCTCCAAGTCTAGTAGTTGTTTCAATCTAGTTGTGGAGGGCGCAACTCACATGGGCCCATGTGGCCATAGAACCGGCAACCCTGTTGTTAAGAGCACCACGCTCTATCCAACTGAGCTAACTGGCCGCCCCCTTATAATGAATTTAAAATAGTCTAAAAGACCCTACACAGAACTGGTCTGAAAGAACTCTACTCTTTGTCTCCTTACTCCATACCTGATCCTCGGATTCATCACTCACCATCCTCAGGTACCTGGATCACCCTGTCTGCCTGGAACACACCCTAAGTATCCACCTTCCTCCTTTTCAGGTCTTTACTCAAATGTTACCTTCTTGGTGAAGACTTCCTCAGCAATAACTACTTATACATGCACATAAGCTCCTTATTTTTATTTTTATCCTTAGAGCTTACTACCATCTAAGGTACTATGGTATAGATTGTCTGTACCCTCTGACCCCCAGAAGATAAGCTCCCTGACTGGAGAAATTTTTGTCTGTTTTGTTGGCTGCTCTATCCCCAGAGCCTAGATCACTGCCTGGCATACAAAGGAAATCGATAAATGTTTGTAAAATGAAAGAATGAATTTTCTATGTAAGCAATATGAAACCCTCCATAAAGTCAGACTGCAAAAAGTCACAATTGTTGGAGATCACCCAAACGTGAAATCCAAGACTTCTCCTAGGTCTTTCTACAATCCCCACACCCCAAAATTACTCCATCCCAAGGAGGCCAGTCCTCTGCACACTTACCTTCTGCTCATCACTGTCATTGTTCCTTCTTGTACCACGTGTAGCTGTCAATTTAGAGAAATGGCCTTCCACAGCCTTAGCAGATGGTGCTGATGCTTCTCCAAAGCAAAACCTGGGAATTTTGTCACAGAGCCTGAGTCAGATCCCACAATCCCCTTCCTCAAGGGAGTTGGAGTTTTATATTGTTTTCCTCCAATCCCCAGGTATCCTTTCCTGCCATTGGGGGCTGGGTGGGGGTAGGACCTAATCATCCAAAAAAGAGCTGCCTACCTACAAATCTCCAGCAGGAGAGGTTAACTGGGGGCTTCTGTTTCCTTCCTCCTGGGAGGTCCTGACCTCCTTATACAAATAATTTACTTTCTCCCTTAGAGATCAGCTTTGTATACCTGGGCCTCAGGGATGGGCAGCTGGAATGGAAAAAAAAAACATTCATGAGTGTCTCACTCTTACCTACATTTGCATAACTGAAAGGCCCACTCAGGTAACTCTTTGTAGCCCAAAGATCTGTTTCTCTTCCTTTAAAAAAAGAAACTGTTCCTTATAAATTCATGCAAATAAAAATAATCTTATTTTAACATGGAAATTCACAAATCTTAACTCAATGTAAGACTTTGGTTTTACAGTACACATTGTTTTGTGTATACAACCTTGTACAATATGTACATATAAATGATCTGCTATTTGTTGGTAGTCAAGGAGTAGATTTTTCACGTTTCACCTCTTAGAACACTTCAGAAAGTTTAAGATTATAACTTGTTGACTTTTCCAGATTCATCATCTTAAGTGATCACTCTTTATTACAATTTTTCTAGAAAGCCCTCAGTTAAATCTTTCATTTCTTCCTCCAGGATGGTGAAGATGCTAACAGACCCACTCATGTGACACCCAAATAATGTCTCCATGATTGCAGAATCCTTAAAATCCTTGGCACATTATTTCCATAGGTTTTGCCAAAATGCAAGACTCTCAGGTTTGAATGAATCCCTTGCCCACAGGTATCAGCTCCTGGGGTGAAAATGCCTGCCAGCATCCACACTGTTTATGTTGTTCTCTCTCTCCAGAGCTTCTGGAGTTTAATTCTGGGATGTTAAGTGTCCTTATGAATCAATATAACAGACTAGCATAGTTTTTATGTTAGAAAAAAAATGTTTCAACTAACGATATGCAAAACAGGCAAATAAAATAAACCATCCATCTTGAATTAATCTTGACATTTCCCTGCTCATAAACCTTCAGACTGTTTTATCTACTAAAAATATCTGTATCCCATAGTTTGCCTGTTAAGGCACATTACCGTTGGACTCCATAAAGCCTTTTTAACCATTTTTCCTATACACCCTATTAACCCACTAAAGTGTGCTTTTCTTTTACCCCAGTGATAACCTTTATTTCTCCATGCTCATGCCATTTCTGTCATTAATATTGCCCTCCCTCATCAAAATCCCACCCATCCTTCAAAGACAAATGTTCACTCCTCCAAAAAGCTTTGATTGAACATACCATCCCTAAGTGATAGTCATGCACCCCACAAATATTTTTTTAGGTCCTAGCATATGCCTGGCACTGCTCTGAATGTTTTTATTTAATAACACAAGGGCGACTATTACTATCCTTATTTTAGAGGTGAATGGATTGAAGCACAAAGAGATTAAGAAACTTGTCCAAGTTTACACAATAAATAATGGAGCTGGATTTGTGACCAAACTATGTGGCCTTAAGCATCTACTCCCAAATCAAAGGTTTTCACTAAATGAATTCTTGGAAACATGTAGTCATAAAGGACATTACAATTCCCCTTGGGAAGAGTTCAAATTGAGGACTGTTTTCCTAACAAGTCTCAACATCAAATCATGGATATGACAAATGTTTAGCTCTACAACAAAAGTAGAATTTTATAATCCTCTAAAATGGTACATGGAGAAAAGTCACCCAAGCTCATTAGGTCTCACCTTCTCCATTTGCAGATGGAGGAATAGAGACTCAAGTAAGTGAGAACAGAGGTTCAGGTAGTTTTTATCCTTTACCCTAAACCATACAGGTCTACTCCTCTTGCCTCAGTCATCCCATGTGATTCATCAAAGTGACTGTCTGTATTCCCAAAATTCCCTGATTTATCCCAAAATTCCTTCTTTCCTTTCTTTTTACCTGAACTAGAGAAACAGCCCAGTCCCTCCGTATTCAATACTGCCTGCCTGCCTGCCTCCAGGTAGTAAATTACCCATCCCTCCTTTCTGAGCTCATCTATCACAGTGGAATGTATGAGGAAGTATGCAAGGATCATCCAGGAGAAGCTGTGCTCACCTAACAAAAGTGAGGTGTTCAGTCATGCATAGCCATGTAACAACTACAACAAAACACAACTACAACAAAAGCACTTCCTGTTAACATAGATTCCTCTGGGTTAGTGATGTCCGCAGTGTGACTCATGCCTTGCTGATGTAGCATTTTTGTGTGTGTTTTTTTCTTGTCGTTTGACCCTCAGGGGAAGTGGTGGAAGGAGACTGGACAAAAAGGAGACTGCTCAGTTAACTGTGTGACTTTGGGCACATTTCATACTTCTCTAAGTCTTCCTCCTCACCTTTGAATGTGATGTGAAAAGAAGGTGAGGATTAAATTAGATAGATATATGATAGGCCGATGTAAAGGTTAGGGGAATCTAAATGTGTGAGCAAGTCTAATTAGTAAAATTTCAGGCTCATTTGAGAAGATACTTAGGATCACATTATTCATGTCCCCTTTGAGATCAGCTGTAAAAGACAAGAAGAGAAGGGGAAGGTTTGAGCTGCAAAAGGAAACCTTTGCCTTTCCTCAAGATTTCTCTTCTCTGCTTCCCTTCCTCTTCTCCTTTTCTGCTGAAAGGAGGAAATAGTCACTCTCAAGCTTAAACCTTTCTTCTTATCTTTTACTACATTCAGTTTTATGTCTGGACTATCCTTTTTAGTTGTTATTCTACTTTGAAAGGGGCAATTTTCCCTGAGACAAGAGAATTGTCTTACCCTAAATGCAAAATTCCAAAGTCTGTGCCCCAACCAGAAAATTTAAAATCCCAACTGTATGGATTCCTCTCGGTTAATTATCAAATATCAACTGAATTTTCACTCACACCTAATTTGCATTTCCCCTGTCCCCAACTGACCCCCAAAATGCCTGAATTGCCTTCAGTAAACATAAGTATAGTTATTTATGTCACCTGCTTATTGCCTATATGTCTAAATTACTAGGTAGCATAATGATTATATACATTATTCAATATGCATGAGATTAATCCTGTGGTGCTTGTTTGTTTCTTAAAACACTGAACCCTATTCCAGTATTTACGTCTTCATAGTTTGTTTGTTATACAGTACAGGCACCTGCTCACATCTTTGAAAAAAATAATGAAGGAAACATTATTTCTAAAGTTGCTATTAGGATTAATGCAAAAATACACTTTTCTAGTAGGGGAAACATATTTGCAGAAAGAAAATAAATAGGAAAAAAAGATCATTAAAGGTATGAGATTATGAGACCAAATGTGAACGCAAAAAATAGAAATGATATATTTTTCTATGCAGAGTACAATTAGTTCACAGTGCATTAAAATTAAATGAAATGTGCAACAAATTCTAAACAGCATTCTTTTGTAATCAGCATACTGAGAATTATAGTTAAAGGTCATTTTTGATCTGCAATCAGATGACAGAATTTCATTTAAAATGCAGAAGACCATACTTTACATGACATACAGTAGAATATTTCAAAACTGTGTGAAGGAAAATTGAATTTGTTTATATATAGTTTATTTTATTTAAAATATAAATTATATAATGAACTCAAATAATGAAATGTTAATGTAGTTCTTATATAATTGATACTATAGGAAGTCATATCATACAGAACCTTCTAAATTCAGAAACAAATAATTCAGTTGCTTGACAATTCTATACTAAGTTCTGAGGCTGAAGATATTCAAATATCTGAGAAACCAAGATAAATTTGTTTCATAAAATCTACAAAAGGATAAACATGTTCATGACTGACCTTGTGTTTGTAAATTTGTTATTTCTTGCTCCAAAAACATTTAAAATAAAAATAAAACCCCCACAGTTTTAATCTCATAATAACAATGTATTATTATTATTATTATTATTATTATTATTGAAAAAAAAGCAATAAATCATGGACTATTATAATATCATTGGAAGAAACTTAAAATCTATAGCACACATTTATGAATACATTACCCTGTATATTTGTGGTATTATCTTCAACCAATTTGGAGATTCTTGTCATACTTTGTGTTCGGGGGTTTTATGAGTTGGGATCACAAAATAGAGAATGTGGAAGCATTTGAAATCTTCCCAGTCAGAACTGTTGTTAACTGTAGCATCAGATCATCTTTCACCTACACTGTTGTTCCTTAAAGTCTCTGTGCCTTGGTTTCCTCATCTGTAAAATGGAGCCAACAGAATGATGCATACCTCATAAGGTGGTTCTGAGGATGAATGAGTTAATGGCTGTAGAGCACTTGGACTAGTTCTTGGCACAGAAAATGAATTAATAAATGTTGGCCATCATCATCATCATCATCAATCGCATTGCTTCTATTCTTGTCCCCTATAATCCATTCTCCACACTGCAGCCCAAGGGATTGTATAAAGACATAACCCAACCTATCCATCACTCTATTTCACAAATATTAATTGATCACTATGTTAGTTTTTAAAATATGTCCACAAATTCTTGGATATTTCTCCCCTCAAGAGGTAGACCCTAGTTCCCCTCCTTTGAGTGTGGGCTGGACTTAGTGACTTATTTTTAACAAATAGAATGAAGCAGAAATGATAGTGTGCAACTTCAGACACTAGGTCATAAAACGGTACTGTGACTTCCACCTTGATCGATCGATCTCTCTCTCTCTCTCTCTCTCTCTCTCTCTCTCTCTCTCTCTCTCATTTTCCATCTGCTATGTTGAGAGCAGCCATATGGAGAAATGAAGGACCTGAGGCCTCTGGTCAACAGCCATATGAAATGCTTGGAAGCAGACCATCAAGCTTTCAGATGACTGCAGCCCTGGCCAACACTCACTGCTACCCCTAAAAGATCTTGAGCCACAACCACCCAGCTTAGCCCTTCCTGAGTTCCTGATCCCCTGAAACTACAAGATAATAAATGCTTGTTGTTTTAAACCACTATGTTTTGGGTAATTTGTTCCACCATGGAATAGGTAACTCATAAAAGCACCCACTGTGTGCTAGACAATGTCCTAGGCACTGGAGATACAATAATGTACAGAACAGATAAAATCCATGGTCTTCATGTGGCATTTACATCCTAGTGGGGCTGACAGAATATAAACAAGTAAAAAATAAATTTAAAAAAGTCAGGTAGCAATAAATGCTCTGCAGAAAAAAATAGAGCAAAAAAAAGACATAGAGTGTCCTTGGGTATTGGAGAGGAAACCTGATGGTGGGGGTGGGGGAGAAACATTTTTAGATAGGCTGTACAAGAAGATGGCTTTAAGCAGAGACTGGAACCATGTGAAAGAGGGAGCCACACATTATGTGGAGGAATAGTGCTTTTGATTTTGGGTTTTTCCAGGCCGATCCAATAAGAAATGTGAAGGCTGAAAGGCAGAAAAGAGTTTGGCATACGCGTACTCCAAGAGCCAGAGGCCAGTGTAGTCAGGGAGGAGGAATGAGGGAGAGTGGTGTGAGGTAAGCCGGGTGACTAGCGGGAGAGACCATGTAGCTTCCCTAACTGAACCCACCCAGAGCCAGCCATTGAAATGGGAATAAATAACACCACATTCTTTTCCACGGGCCACAAGTCCTGCCTCTCTGACTTCATCCCCTACTAGATACCCCTCAATGACTGCCTCCTGGTCACACTAGTCTTTGAGTAGCATTAATCACCCTCCAAAAATACATTGTTCATTTGCTTACATATTTACTTTGTCTCTTCCTGTTAGCATTTAAATGACACTAGAGCAGTAGACTCATAAAACCTGGTTGAATAAGAGAAAGAAGTGTGTTCCTTTAAGACACTGGCAACAAAATTGCAGCGTGGCATACTCTGCTTACAAGAGTTTGCAGTAAGTAACCTTGGCACAGAAGAGCAAATCAACTCCTACGGGAGATTGGGCCAGTCATGAGCCATAGATCACCTGAACTGGCAGTTTGAGTGGACACCGCAGGCTCATGGGATTCTAAAAGTTACATATTTTTGTATCTTCAAGCAAATACAATATCCCCCTCTTAGTCCAAAATAAAGATAGAAATGCACGTATCCATCAGATTATGATTGCAGAATTCTTTTTCTTAAAAAGATAGGCAATTTATTATATTTTAAATACCAATATAATATATTTAAAGTTATTAAAAGCTTTCAGACAGAGAAAAATTCAAATCCTGTCCTTTGCTTCCCATGTGACCATGGGCAAAAGTTACTTAATCTCGTTAAGTCTCAATTTCTTTATCTGTAACTGAGGAGATAACAATGTCTACCTCATAGAATTGTTGTAAGAATTCAATTAGATTCCAGGAAGTAAGAAAGTACAAAAAACAAACAAACAAACAAACAAATAAATAACACATATATTGATGAGAGTATGTCAAAGTGACACAGCCAGCTGTAAGAGCTCCCAGTAGCCAAATCTGGAACATTTAGAGCAACAAAATAAATAAAATATAGTATTGGACTATAACCCAAAGTATGAAATAAATATTCACCAATCTATAGTAATATAAATAAATGATTGAATAAATAAATAAATAAATAAATAAATAAATAAATAAATGGGAGAGAAAGACAAAGAATATCAAATAATGTATGTACATAGACTATCAAAGAGGCGGATCCTAACTCCCCAATCCTTAAGTGTGAGTTGCACATAGGTAGTGACTTCCTTCCAAAGAGGGCAGTATAGAAAGGTGTGGGGAGCAGGGACAGTAACTTTACAATAGAGAAACCTAACAAAAAAATCTCAGCCGAGTGAACAAGGTCAATATCAACAATGATAAATCACGTGATAGTATGTACCCTTGATGTGATGTGATGAAAATGGCACTTTACCTCTGTAGTTTTCCACCCCCAAATCCGTAACACCAATCTAATCATGAGAAAAACATCAGACAAGTTCCAACAGAGCTGCATCCTACAAAATAATCGACCAGTAAGTCCTCCTCAAAACTTTCAAGGTCATCAAAAACAAGGAAAGTCTGAGAAGAGACTAAGACATGACAAATAAGTGTACTGTGGTATCATGGATGGGATCCTGGAATGGAAAAAGACATTTAGGTAAAAAAAAACTAAAGAAATTTGAATAAACCATGGACTTTAGCTTAATCATATATTAATGCTGGTTCATTAATTGTGACAAATGTACCATACTAATGTAAAAAGTATTCATAATAAAGGAAATTGGGTACAGGATATATGAGAACTTTCTGTATTATGTTCTTAATTTTTCTGTAAATCTAAACAGTTCTAAAAAATAGTCTATTTTTAAAAATTCAGTTGGAAAATATGCATAGAAAATTTATATAAAATTTTCAGCCTGGTACCTACTACTCATTATAGATACTCTAGTTCATCTAATCTTAGCCATTATTGATAGTAAGATGATCATTATTATGTTATGGACTAGTAAGAAAGAAAAACTGCTGCCAATTAAACTATGACACAATGCCTTAAGAATGGTCATGCCAGTCTCCCATTGCTTTCAAATATATTTTTACCAATTTTGAGTAATTTAGTATGTTCTCTAGCTCTCACTTGCATTTTATGGCTTATTAATAGGCAATCCTCTTGCAGACACCTTGGTAAGAAATTGAAACATAACTTCATTATTTATGAGTATCCTACTTTCTTCCTCTTATAAAGACTTTGATCATTCCTTTGCAACAAAATAATGTGGAGTTACAGTTATTGCCTGAATGACAAATATTCACTTCACTAAATATCAAATTTATGTCCTGCTGATGTTTGTGCCATTCTGCATAAACAAACATTTTGGTTTCCGTGAAAAATATTAGTACTATCTTTTCTGAAACATTTAAAACAGAAATTAAACTCAACACTGATAGCACCAACAATGCACATAACTAAATTAAAGGGATGACTTTGCAATAATATCATAATTTGTACAGTGACTGGTGGTTATTAGACATATTGTGATGATTACACTGTAGGGTATATAAATGTAGAATCACTATATTGTACACTTGAATAATATAATATTGTATGTCAATTATACTTTAATAAATCAATTATATTTTAATAAAAACAAACAAAGTGATGGCAGTTTGAACAATTGTGACCAAACGCACAAAGACAATTAGACAAAGACAGCCAGGTCACAAATGCTGCCTGGCAGATAGTAATTCTAAAATGTCATGGATTATAAAATATAAGCAGCATCTTCATTTCAGAAATATTAAAATGTGAAAAAGAAATGTATGTCCTAGAAGGTTTTGATAAACAACTGTAGGACAGACATAAAATGGAATACATTGCAGGATTAAAAAGAATAAGATCGATTTTATTTACAGAGAAAGCTATCTAAGATATATTGATTAAAAATGTTGTTACACATGCTTTATTTCTGTAAAATAAAAAATAGTATATTAATGTTTATATGTACTCAAATATATGTACATATACATATATATAATTGTTAATAATAGCTAGTACTGAGAAATAGGATTATAGCGCACTTTAACTTTGTTTTATTTGGATTTCTAAAAATTAACATTTTACTTACATAATCAGTAAAATACATACACAGAAAAAAAGGACCTCATGGCAAATCTTTAAGTAAGGTTAATATTAATCCACTGGCAAAGTTTCTTCATTTAAAAAATAGTTTTAAGCAAAAAGTTAATTGTACCAGAAACAGTTCTAGGTGCTTTCCCATGCATTCTCTTAACAAGAACAACAACAACAAAAGCTGATTAATCAATTATCACAGATGTTATATGGGAAGTTCCTATGTAGAGTAGAATTTTGAGCTAGTTCTATACAATTATTTTTAGTACAATTGTGATATAAATGATAGTAAGCAACTATTAAGACTACGTAAAAGACTGTACTAATGTGTAACTGATCTTAAAACACCATTATAGAAAATACCATGTTCCTATTAAAAATGTATTTATTAATGAATCCTAACTCAAGGATTTAAAGAATTGAAAAATACCATCACGTTTTCATTTAAGGGAAATAAGTTAATCAATGACTAAAGAAAAGGAAATGTGCTTAGTAGAACCAGGTGTATTCATTTTAGATCCATCTCTGTCAGTCACAAAAGTTTAAAGAATTAATTGACTTTTATACTGTTTTTTTCCTAAAATCCTTTATCACATTACTTATGTACACTAAAACCACAGACATTGGTATTTACGTTTTTGCACACACATACAACCTGTTCATTCCCATTGTTACAACAGTACTTATCTAGAGTTGACAAATTATGCGAGCACCAATCTAAGCAAATTAGGAAGTGTTGCTTTTCCTGTATTTGCAAAACAAATCCAATATTTTTAAAATACAGCCTAACACTGTTTCAACTTTTGAAACGAGGAAACAGATGATAAGCTTCAGGAAATCCTAGACTAGATATTTGTAAGTTCCAAAGATATCACAGTTGCGCTTCTCTTTAAAACAAGCCTTTTCTAAAGAAGAATTATGACTAATTAAGTGTGAGTACATGAGCATATGCAGGAAATTGGATAAAAATCCAACAAATCAAGGAATAATCCAAAAAATCTTAGTGGTGGGTGGTGGGGTGGGGTATGTTCCATGCAAGTACATAAACATCTCTCTAAAGGTTAGTGTTCTTTAAATAGAGTTCTCCAAAACTGGCATCATATTTTAGGAGGATTGCACCATTTAATACATGTCATTTCTGTTATTCCTTTTCTGTCAAAATTAAAAATATTTTGAAAAGTAAAGAAAATTAGTCTGTAAACTCTGAGTGTAGAATGGTTTTAATTTTTTTATCCTGAGTCACAGGATGAAAAATAAACTAATTCCTTAGTATTATTTAATTTGCTACAACAAAAGTTTGCTTTAAGATTTTGCAGATCACAACTGCTATGTCAACAAAAGTATCTAAAGTTCAGTAGGGTTATTAAGTGTTACAGAATAGTTCTATTCTGTACAGAATAGTTCTATTAAGTGTTACAGAACAGTTCTATGCTGAAATACTGGGTTGTATTACAGCTTTGCATCTGTTTCTGGGAATTATGTTACAAAAGGCCTAACTTTGCTTATGTTTCTGTTTGTTTCTATGTTTTCAAGTTCTTAATGTAAACTGCTATAAATGATGGCATTCAGGAAAATGATAAATTACTGAAAATGGCAAATTATCAAGTAGAAAAGAAGTTTGCTCACGTAGTAGACAACTACTAAAAGGATTATATTCTTTCACAAGACCATCACTGTAAAGTTTTAAAGATGTACTTACAGATAATATTCACTCTACTGTAAAGGAAAATATATTAAATAAGGAAACGTCAACTGATAATCCTCACCGGAGATTTACACAACATCCTCTTTCCCTTATACTATGTACATTCATAGTATAGAAATTTAAATTTAATATAGAAATATTCCAACCCACTTTTAACATGAACTTTTACAAACTAGGGACTCATACATAAAATGTTAACTTTCTTTGTATGACTATAAAGCTCCTACAAATTATTAAGAAAAAGGCAAACTTGATACAAAAATAAAAAAGGCAAAGGTATTTATCCTACAGATACACTCATACATTTGTGAAACGATGTATTCTTTGCACCATTGTTTATAATACAAAAATATTAGGAACAATCTAAATGTCTATCATTAGGAAACCAGTTAGATAAATTATGGCATATCCATACAATGGAATACTGTGCAGCCATTAAAACAAAAATTAAGCAGATTTTTATGTACTAATATGGAACAATTATGAAAACGCACTGTAAAAAAAGCAAGCTCTAGAATGTAGTTAACATGCTGCCATTAGTGTGGAAGATAAAGATTTATGGATGGATATATATATATATATATATATGCAAATACATAGAATATCTCTGAAAGAATAAACAAGAAACTAATAACTGCGCCCTCTCCAAGAAATGACCTGGGTAAGTAGGGACCAGAGAAAGAAGGAAGACGTACTTTTCACTGTATATTCTTCTTCATCTTTTGAAGCAATTGCTAAGGATATGCCTTTGATTTCCCAAAAGATCGGAAGCACTGATTTAAGGATTGAGGAAGAGACTGCCAGCTACAATTCGCACTCACATGAGAATCCCACTGAATTACAAAGATGGGGTATGACAGCAGCTGATGGCTTGGAGAGAACCAAGCAAGGCTCAATTCCATTTCACCTTTATGGAGCTCTCCTCTTATTTTTCTGTATCTTTTATTTCCTAAAAAAGCTTCTAATCTCTGCCCCACCTCTAGAAATGCATTCCTTTAATCTGTAGTGTAAAAGGGGAGGTTCTCCAACTTTTAATATAGTAAAATCCACTTTAAGTCAATATTTTATGCAGAATACATTTAGTTTTCAATATATATTTATTTTGTAAGTTCATCTACATTTATATTTACTTTTATCAAGTCAGTCAAGGAGAACAATTGAAGCCATTTGGATGAATGTGAAAAATAGAAATCAGAAGTTATGTATATTTGTCTTATAACTGCTTCTGCCTCGAATTCCGTTTTATACTTTGTTTCAGTTGTATGGTATCACAGTACTCATCACACAAATATATAGTTACAAGGAGTAATAGTTTTGTGTGTGTTTTTTAACAGTGTACCTTGGAACTTTGAGTTTCTCTGTAACTAAACTCACTCAGAAATGCAAAGATTTGTGATAAGTCTGTTTCAAAATAGTATCACTAATAACACCGAACAATTGTTTTATATTATATTATAGAAGTCAGAAGAGAAACACCAAAACTTACAATAATCATGAAATCTATCTATAAGATGTTATCATGAGATGACAACTGATGCTTTGCATTACAGATTAATTTTTATCCAAAGCAAATGAAAAACCAGAACCAGAGTTAGAAAGCATGAAACAAGTTATCTGAACCAAAAAGTGGTATAGTATTGGCTTATAAACCACACATTTTTTTGGCAAAGAAAAATTGCAAATTTAGCAAAATAATATCAGTGTCTTATTAGTAGGCAGAAGAAATTGGACTCAGATGGAACTCTATTTTGTTCATCATGTTTGATATACTGCATATGTCTTCCATGGAGACGCACCGCTCAGAGATCTTTGAAGAGAGAACTGGCTGAAGAGTATAATCAGCTAAGAGTCTTCAGCTGCAGCAACTTCGGGATCTATCAGAGCCACCAAACCCAGGGCACACTCTCCCCAGGCAGCTCTTGGCCAATGTCTGAACATGGACAGCTTGTGGCCTGAGGCCTGGCTATTTATGGGCGACACAGGACTCCTGTATTGGCAATCTCCTTTGGAAGGGCTAAGGCTTTCTGAGAGCTGCACTATTGCACAAAGCTCTTCCTATTCAATTCTCAGTTCTTCCCTTGCTCCACTTACAGGTGTCAGACCTTCATCCCAGGCTGATCTCTCCTGTTCTCTCCCTTTTATCTTTCACAGACCTTATCCCTAATAACTCTTGCTAATCTGTCTTGATGTCTGCTTCCCAGGGGACTGGAACTGACACATGTAGATTAAAAATATAGTCACTATGTTTATCATACATTTTGGTTCATCATATCAAACACATAATCTTTACCTATCTCTTTTTTTATTTTCTTGTCTGACCTTTGAAATAATTCAACTTATACAGTCACAGTGATAGGTTTGTTCCCTTTTTGCTACTTAATTTATTAAAAGAATGCTATCTGTAAGCATTTGCAATTTGAAGAATCATTTCCCAAATAGTCCATTCCATCTTAGCATTACTCTATAGTTATTTTCTTGGCAAAAGATACCTAAAACACTGTATCATTTTTTATCATAAAAGTGATACACCCAAGATATCCAATTAGGAAAAAGCTTCTTCCCATTTGAGACAACAGCCCACTTTGTTGAAACAAGTGCTTACCGTAAATTCAAAATGTTTATTACTGTTTTTTCTAAATGTTGGAGAAATTTGCAAAGATGGCTTTTTATTTGTTGGTTGTCAACTCCACACTCTAAAACTGTCAAATATTTAAGAGTCAAAACAAAAGCAGAAAGTGAAAATCAGCAGTAATTAAATCAATTCAGTGAACATTTATCAGGACTGCTTACCAAGCCTCCACTTAAAATAGAAACTTCCAGCTTTTATCAGAAACTGCAAATTTTCATACATTGAGGACTCCTTATGAGATCTATCTGCATGCCAGTTTCATTATAGCTAAAGTCCGTCTCCTAGAAAATGGCCTCATAGAGCTCTAAAAGCACCAGAAAGGAAAAGTTACATCATCCTTTCAGGAGTACCCTACAAAGAACTCAGAGATAAGTTTTATTTGAGCTTGTTTTCTTGACTGTTGAAATATGCTGGTTGCAACAGAGGTATCAGATTGCTTCTCTCTGTGTCAACTTCAAGTTCAAATTTAGGAAGTCATTCTGTCATCAGAACATGTTGTACAAATTAACAATAGATTTCTAAGCTGAAAATACATTTTAACAGGTCTAAATTTTGCTTGGGTTGTTCTTTTTCCCATCTCATTTATAGGTGTTTTGTAAAAGTGATTGTTACTCCCGTGATTCACTGGAGGTAAAATAAGTTATCAGAGTCGACATTTGGAAAAGAATTTTCCGGGAATAACATAGTATTTTTGGTTTTCAATGTTTTGAATACTCCTAGAAATAGATAGTCTTTCCAGTAAAATACCGAAGGGAAGCAATTGTTGATTCCCTATCATAATTATTTTATTAAATAAATATGTCCTTCCCTTGCTCCACTTACAGGTGTCAGACCTGTAAGCAAGACACTAAAGGACAAGGGACAGATGAAGTTTTGATGAGCAGAAAGAGAGAAACGCGGAGCACTATTTAGAGAAGGAGTCACAGGAGTGAGTGGTACCCACGGTGGTAGGAAAGCGTGGGATAGGGGATGGTGCTGTATGAAAACTCACTGGGGAACTTAAGTAGGACAAAGTGAGTTTTTCAAAAGCTGGAGCTTTTTGACCGAGGTTGTGGCAATATGCTTTCTCTGTTTCTCAACTTGTGTGAGCCTGATCCTAGGAATCAAATTTGAGGACACATGTTATTTTCCCACTTTGTAAGGGATTTGGTGATGAAGAAGACGACACCATCAAATGGCACCCGAGAAGGATGTGGAAGAATTAATGTATCTCCCTGGAGTACATAGGTCCTTGGGAGAATCTTACTTAGTTTCTCAAACACATAAAAAAGGCTGAAGTCAGCCTGAATGGTGGTAAGAGGCCCTTTTCAGCTTTGGGTTCTTTTTCAGCATTGTCTCTTTTTGAAATGACAATATGTTATGAAGGTTCATAGTCCGTTACTGTCTACTGAACACTAAACAGAATTTTCTAATAATATCTTCACTAATTTTGAACCTCCTCTGTAATTCTGACGTGAAGCCTGGTACTCCTAGCAGAGCAATTACACTTTCTTCAGTTGTGTAACAGATACAAGTTTCCCATAAAGATGAATGAAGAGAGCCATATCCATGCTGAGAAGTCATCAGTAGCTGGTAAATTAGTTTGTTCTTCAGATCTGAAAGAACTGTAATTAAGTACTTACATTTAATTGCATTTTCTCTAATTAGATTATGTTACCATTTATGAAGAAATTAAGCATTTTAAACGAATACAAACATTTTGCATAAACAAAAGAATCAAAATAGTTTTATATGAATGACTCCCAAGACATCCTCAAATGAAAAAATGTCGTAACTCAATATCATTACTCATTCTTCAGTGCAAGTTCTACTCCCTCATAAAATCCCCTCCATGGACGTCAGTCACAAAGATTTCCCCCTCCTTCGAATTCATTCTGAACTTAGCGACGACGTTGTTAACTCTTAGCTTAGCACCCATTTATCCTAGTACAACTTGGTTTAAGATTTTAGACTCTTTGGAAACTAGAATCACTTTTTTTCCCTTGCTCCTCGGTCACAGTTTAATACAATGTTGGGCATATTTTCACAGTATTTACTTTGTGTCAGTGACACTGTGCTAAGCAGTGTATAATACGATCCTCACAGTTATTTTCTATGGATTTAACTATCCCATCTTTAGCAATAAGGAAACAGAGGCACCCCAAGTTGAATCCACAACGTGGTGAGCAAGCAGTGAAGCAAGGGCTTCAAATGAGGTGGTCGGAAGCCAGAGCCCAGTCTCTTAACAACAGGGCTATAGAATTATACATACTGGTGGCCTGGAAAGAAAAATTAATGGTGCTTTGTTCTATTCTAAATGACAATGATGTTTACTCAAACTGGAAACCTGTAAAGAATCAGGTCTTTGAATAACGAATACAAATAAAATATTCTCTAAATCAGTGCATGACTATTACATAAAATTTTATTAGAGAGAGCATACAAAACTATGCCTAAATAAGTCTTTGGAAAACTTGTTCTTTATTAATATTAGTGGAGGTTAAAAGTCAAATCCTAGACTCTCTAGACTATATTTTTGTGAGAAAGCACTACTAAGTGAGAGAGAAATAATTCTTATGATCAAATACCATAAAATGAAATGCTTAAATTGATCTTAGTTTCTAGTGTTAGTGAAAACTTAAATAAGGTGAACTTGCAATTCCACACGTGGTTCTTGGTAGAAAGGGTAAGAAAAGCAAGACCCAATATTGCATATTTCCAGAAGTTTGTTTCTGCAATGCACTTCCGTCATGATCTATTTTTACATGAGCCTCGGGAATCAGGACTGGGAAATATGTCTCCAGGGACACACATCAGAGTAAGTTTTTCTAATGTCAACAAGTACTTATTGAGTCTTGTGAGCCAAGCGCTGTACTAGGCACTTAGGGTATTGCAAAAAGGAGCCTAAAACCCAATTTTGTGGGATTTTTTTTTTTAAAGCAGAAACTTAATGGTTCCCCAAACCCAAGTTCTCTTTTCATTAGGCGCCTCCCATGTTGTAGAGTGTCCCTAAATGTATATATCTGTTGTTCTGTTTATTAATGTTGACTGTTACGGAGCCTTCTGTGGCAGTCACTACAGGTCAGTGAAATAATGGACCAGAAATGAGGTCCTGCAATGGCCTAGAGAACTGTGATTGTAGCTAATATGTAGGCTCATCTAAAATTTAAACATGTGCAGCTTATGACTTTAAACTTTAAAACAAATTCCACTAAATATGTTACTCGAGAACCTTAAGTGATCCTGATTACATACTGCCTTTGATCCTCAACTCTTCTTTCAAAAAAGAAAAGAACAAAACCAAAAAAAAGGTAATTGCACAACTTTGTGGTTTGATAGAAAACATTGCTGTATGGTTTTAAGATTCCCTCTTCCTCTTTTCTTGTCTTTCTCCCTTTACGTGTGTAATGATGTATACTCAGTAAACTGAGGGCAACTTCAATTCTAGTCTACCATTAATTATTTTTTTTTCGGGGGGGGAATGTTGGGGAACAGTGTGTTTTTCCAGGACCCATCAGCTCCAAGTCAAGTCATTGTCCTTCAATCTAGTTGTGGAGGGCGCAGTCCACCATTCCATGTGGGAATTGAACTGACAACCTTGTTGCCCAGAGCTTACGCTCTAACCAACTGAGCCATCTGGCCTCTCCTAGTCTACCATTAATGCATAGTTCAGTGTAGAACACTTCCCTCAAACTATTACTCTTGTGGACTCATCAGGCGTTGTGGGAAGAGTTCAAGGCTTTTATTTAAACTTCGTATTAGAAACATTAGTCCCTCCCAATAGTATACTCGCTCATATTATTGTTTCTTTGTTTAATATTTACCAACTCTTTATGCCTCTGGTTATATGAACACAATACAGTAGTATTGTTTACCTTTGTTATGACACCATTTTATTCACCTTCATTATAACTTTGACAAGATGCCATAGGAACTTAACTTTTGTTTGTATCAATTAGCCTACGGTAAAATTGGTTTCATTATGCTTCATTCTGCTTAAAGCCTCAGAACCCATTGACAAAGTCAAGTGAAGACTTCCTGTACAAGAAAGTACTGTTTAATCAAGTACTTAGAAATTCCCAAACACCTATGAAGGAAAGGTGAGAGGAAGTAAACAAAAGAAAAACAAACTGGTAGCGAAGCTTAGCTATGGTAAAGCTGACTGACTCTTTCCAAACAGACTCCACAGACAGAAGCAATATTACAATATTGCAGTTCTATTCTTTAAATTTTTTTAAAATTTTAAAGTCTGGGTGGCAGAAGTATTGTGTATGTCTAGCAGCTCTTTAAAGTTCAGTCATTTCAAGTTAGGTCCTTTTTCTTCGGAGGCACTTCTTGACTTTTTTTTTTTTTTTCCAGAAGTTTCAAACAATACAGAAGTTTATAGAGTAACATCTTAAGGTCCCTCTTCATTCCTACTCCAGTTCATAATTCCCTCCTCAAAATTAACCACACTTAATAGTGTAATTTGTATCTTTACATTTCCTTCTGTATTTATGCATACACACAAACTTTTTTTACTTGTTTTCTTCTTCACGTTATTTTATTTTTAAACAATTTGAAACTTATGGGAAATTTGCAAGTACAAGGCAAAGAATTTTAGCCCCGAATCACTAGAGAGTAAGATGCTAACATAATGCCCCATCACCAGCCCCCCAATACTCAAGTTTATTTCTTACTAACAAGGACATCCTAAATAATTACAACTCAACCTCAAAATAAGGAAATTAGCATTGACATTGTCACCATCTTATCCTTAGGCCCCATTCAAATTTCATCAGTTGTCCTAATAATGGTCTTTATTGACAAAGAATCCATTTCAGAATCACGTTTTCGTTTAGTTGTTATGTCTCATTAGTCTCTTTTAACTTGAAATAGTTCCTAAATCTTGGATTTTCATAATTATTACACTTTTGAAAATTACAAGACAGTTAGCAGCAGCCGGTTAGCTCAGCTGGTTAGAGCACAGTGCTCTTACCATGGTTGCTGGTTTGATCCCCACATGGGCCTCTGTGAGCTGCGCCCTCCACAACTGGATTGAAACAACTACTTGATGTGGAGCTGATGGGTCCTGGAAAATCACACTTAAAATAAAGAAACGTTTAAAAAAAGAAATTACAGGACAGTTATTTTGTAAAATATCCCTCAAACTGTGTTTTCTTTCTTTTTTTTTTTTTT